>NC_079288.1:46132946-46438779 GCF_023638135.1 Falco biarmicus
TGCATGTCTTTTGTAAATGGCAGTTTTCAACAGAATTATGTGCAAATTCATGTCTTGCTGAGCACAGTATGGATTGATAAAGATAGAAACTTCAAGCTGTTAGTAGAGACCCTTTCAGCCAACGCTCAATGTAAAACACATTTCTGGGTTTATCTGTGTTAATAAGGAAGCAATCAGAACTGAGCCCATGACTATTTCTGCTGTGTCTGTTTCCATGGTGTTCTTTGCTGCTTTTCCCACTCTTTTGTCTTCAGACACACATGTACACATCCTCGAGATGTGGTAGGAAGGGGAGGAAAAAGAGACAGTAATGGCAGCCCCTCTTTCACCTCTGTTGGTCTTGCTTACCCTTTCATTTTGGATGATATGGAGTGCCTGCATTTACTCGCGGGGTAACCCCTGTGGTGTCAGGGAGGCAGAAGCAGCCTGATGTTTTGCTGTATCTACCTTGACAGACATGTGATGACAGGCATGTTAAGTATTAACCATACTGCATGTGGCAATTAGAAAACAAGAGGCATAAAGAACAGAAGATTCAGTATAAAGGTACACAACATGAAAATTTCAGTGTAAAAGTTGTCCTTCCTTCCTTGCCTAAATGCCTGTCACGCACATCTCTAGTACCTATGCAGTATTATTCTCATCCATGTATTTAGTTAGGGATAATGAGTTAAACTTCACAAGGCTGGACAAGGTTTCTGTAATACAGCTAGGTTTGAACAACAAGCTGATATCCAAACTTGTGGCTTTGCAATTTCACAGTTGTAAATTCCTTCTCAAATTTACATGGGTTTTTTCTTGAATTTTCGAGCTAATACCAGCAGTTAAGGCCACTTGCCATTCCTACTTGATTCTCAGGAAGTTACAGACAAAACCTTGTTCCCTCTTTAAAATGTTGTGACAGCCTTGGAAATGATGGGTTGTTACCTAACTGTATCCATCTAGAATAGAAAATAATAATTGAACAAGTAAATATTGCATTGTGAATTACAGAGAAAATTTGAGTTCAATATCTCCTTCTACACATGTAGCAAAGTGAAATATTCTTATTCATATGTGTGAAGACAGGTGTTGGTTTTGGTTTTTTTCTGGGTTTTTTTGGTTGTTGTCATTTACTGAAATAGTGCAATATTCAACACATAAACGTAAGCTTTTCCTGGAAACTGAGTTACCGGTACGGGAAAAAAGGTCCAAGAAAAAAAGTCTTCATCGTTTTTAGTGCTCTTGCTTTACAAGATCTTATTTTCCTGGAAGCCTATGTTTCCACAAATGGGAGAGTTTCATGGGTTTTGACAAGATTTCTGTATGGAAAGTTGGTTATTTTTTGGAGAGTGGGTTTTTTTGGGTTGGTTTTTGGTGGTTTTTTTGAGCCATCAAGGTGTGAAGGAAAGTTGGTGTTTCCCTCCCTGTTAAGCATTTCTAGCAGCACTGAGTATGTAGCCAGTTAGTTACCTGCCAGTGAACGTGTAAGATACAGGCTGAATTTCAGCATGAGATACTGAAAGCTTTTTTAAAAAACAGATGAGGAGATACATAGATACCCCTTCCAGCCTCTGACTGCTCTGCTCCTCAGTGTATGGAGGCAGAGACTGGAATGAGGGGCTGCTCTAATCTTTGTTAGTCATTTCTTACCTTACTGAGAATAAAAACTCTCTTTACTTATGCACTGTTCTACCCTTTCCAAGGCTGGTATGATATTAAGAGACTTTACAGCAGATTTTTGTCCCTGTTTTTTCTCTGGAAAACAGAGTCAGAGAGAGACCTTGCTGACAGGTTTTTGTTTCAAAATGCCCTCAGAATGAGAGTATCTTGTCTTGCCTTCCAAAATAGGAAAACTCCACCTTTAGCTTTAAAATTAAATTAATGCCTGTAATCTCAGTATGTTCTAGCTGTTAAATACCTAATTTACTTGCAGAAGTAGAAAGTCTATAGCAGTATCTTATAGGGATGTCTTTCCTCAGTTGTATCATGGTCGTGGGCTGTTCAAATGTTGGTAAATGAATGAAGCCATACACCGTAACTATTACACAGATAGTCTAAATTGTATCAATGGTAAGTCATTAACAACAAAATAAACCTGTTCATTTTATCTGAACATCGCCTACAGTACTTTTGGTAATGTACACAATCTTAAATGATTTTGTCATGGTCTGGAGACTGCCTGTTACCTGCCAGCCTGCTGTGGGTGTACTGTAATGTCTTTTGACCATTTTAGAGTTCATAGCTAAGGCATTCAACAGAGGCAAGATGCTTCATGTGAAACCGGAACCATTCAGCACCATTTTAAAAGAACAGTTCCCAAAGTCTTTCTGTTTTGTGGTTTGGTTTGTTTTGTTTTTTGTTAACCTTCAACATATGCATATAATTACTTTTCCCATGCCCAATGCATATGAGGCTGGGAGGAAAGTTTAAAAAAGTAATTATTAATTAAAAAGTAAGTTTCAGAAGTTTAGAGTGGCTTATCTGAGAAAACTGTAATACCATGAACATATTTCCAGGGTTCTTAGACTTGTAACAACCACGAGACTTGCCTTTTTTTAAAAAAAAATCTACTCTTTTGCATTATAAAATCATTCTGATGTGGTTTATGATGAATGTTGAGGCTGTGGGTGTGATGGTGGCTTTTGGTTGCAGTTCTCCCCCGAAAGGCTCACAATGATGAAGTCATCTGTTATGCAGTTTACTCAGAGGTTCCAGACCTCTGTTGATATGAAACGTCAAGTAGTTTGTTGCAGCTATGGTGATTTAAATATTCCTTCTCCATCCTATTTCCTCAGAATAGAAAAAGTAGTGTATTTCCCAGATACGTGTCTTGCACCTGAATATATCACTTAAAACTTTTCCAGAAGCAGCCACAAAATATGTGCAGTGGTTCAAAAGAGGTTTGATTGTCAATAAAAAATGAAGATATTTTCATATTAAAAGTAAATATAATCCTTGTTTAAAGAAAGCTTCTGTACTACCAACTTTTGGTGGTTTTTTTTTGTTTGGTTTTTTTTTTTTTTTCATTGGCGGAGGTAGAATGGTGGGATTTCTTTAATAGGACAGAAAAAAAAGTTTGGATAGAAAAGCATATCAAATTTGTATGAAGAAATTTTTAAGGAAATAGAAATTTATGCAGAAGATTAAATAATGTCTGTGAACAATTAACCTGAACAGTACTAGAATGAATCTGAGTAGCAAGGACACCTACCATTGTCCTTCCACATAGAGACTGTGGGAGTTCTGTTGTTGTGTTGGTTCACACACACACACCACCCCAAGTCTGATCCTATAACATTTAATAACGAAAGGAAACTATCTGCTGGCAGTGCGGGCTTTTTGCTTTATTATTATGCATAGTTCACAGAAGATACTGTGAAAACATGCACTAGTTTCTTTCCATGCACTAGTTTCTTTCTTCAAGTTGTCATTGTTCTCCCAAAGCATGTTTAAATTTATTTTTTTCCTAAACCTCAGTTTTCAATGCAGAGACTCTTTTCACCACTGTTTCAATTGCATTTCAATCACTCACCAGTATGTATGAGGTCTTTGAATTCCCCAGCCAAAAAAAAAAAAAACCAAACCCCAAAATCAACCTATCTTCTTTAACTCTGCCAAGACATAGTATAGAGTCTCTCTTATAAAGCCTCCCCTTTGTTTTTTCCCAGCAGCTACATTTGTTTTGAATAGTTGTAGAACAAATGCATTTCACCAGAACTTAAAGGGTTTGTAGTGTTTTACTATCAGTAGCACCTTTTAACACTGAATGGTATTGAAAGAAAAAAACAAAACAAAGTATATATAGATTAATAAATCAAATTTGGAGGAAATGGTTAGCTTGAAAAGTCTATTTAAATTTATTTCTTTGTTGATTGTCTGCTTCTGATGCTTTCCTAAGAGGGCTTCAGCTTGACATTGTTGCTATCCCTCTCATTTTTTTTCCCTGCCTGCCAGCTACAGTCAAAAGTCAGTCTTACTTCCACACAATTTAGTGATTTTGGAATTCAGAAATAACTTCTTTTTGTAGTTAACTAGACAAAGTTTTTCATGCTATTAACTATCTTAATAAAACAGGAATATAAATTATATCTTGGTTTCCAAAGACTTGATAAGCACTGTATTGATATGTGCTTTTGAATGACTAATTAGAATGTTATAATGAACTACAAGTATTATTGACAGCTAATTAAGGCCCTCTGACTCCAAAATGAAAGATAGTTTCCTATATGTAGTAAACTGCAACAGGTGGACCATGTGCAATACAGACCAAGTCTGTACTGTCTTTCTTACATGTGCTTGGATCTTGATGTACATAAGGGTATGGCTGCTGCCGGGAGGGGTCTTTCGGAGTCCAGTCTCACACAGATACTTTCCCCAGGTTTAAGCTCTAAGGGGGGTTGTGAATTGACTCTGCTGGCACTCACTTTTATACCCCTGGACTCCAGAACTGATTTGCTGCTAAGCAGGCAGGGTGTTTCGGTGACCAACTCGAAAGTTCATTTAGCCTGGAACGCCTTTGACTGTGACCATCAGGAGGCGTGCAGGGAAGAGTAAACATATAGTCATTTGAATACATAGGAATGCTTTTCAGTATACTCTCCCAACCTTCAACAGCCTGTGGCTCAAACCTTCCTTAACCACAGGAAAAATCTTTGTAAGACATTACAGAGCTGTCTCCACACTGAAACTGTGCAGTGACTTCTTGAAATCTTATATATAATATTGGCATCCAGAACATCCTATGGCAAGGAATTTATAGGCTGATTGCACGTTATGTGAAGAGACATCTTTAGTTTGTTTTTGAGCCTATTGCTTCCTAGGTTAGTGTAGTGGTATCAGGTTCTTATAATTGAAAATAAAATGAGTGATCACATTCTGTTAACTGCTCCTGATTTGTTGACCTTTATGATATTTAGATCAGTCAAGTCTTTTACGGTCTGTGCCCTTCTATACTTGGACTTAATTTAAAAAAAAAAAAAAAAAAAGGTTCTGTATCTTTCATCCTACTTGTTTTTCCTGTATCTCTTCTAGCTATGTTATATTGTGAACGCAGTTTTGACAGAGCAGAGCAGCATGGGAGTGTTCTTTGGTTTGTTCTCAGCTTTGTGTTTTACTTTTTCTGATTCCTGCTAACCTTTGACTGGACGTTTTCAGAAACTCATGACCTACAGCCTCACGTTCTGAATGGCTGGCTTAGCTCACTAGCCTTCGTTATGTGTGTTTTAAATCAGGACTGAGCATGGTACTTAGCTGCCTGCTGGGGTTAAGCCACAAAACCCCTTTAATACAGCACCTCCTGACTGATGGAGTCCCACAGGGATAAACCTAAAGACTATACCATGACCTACAGTCTAAAGATGCCGTGGGAACTCTGTAAAACAAGTGTGCTTTATGGTCCTGTAGAGCTGGGGAAATCTCTTTTGGACTTGGAAAAACGTTACAGAGTTCTCCAGTAACAGATAGCCTAAAGATTGATTACTTAGCCTCTTTTTTTATTGATAATAGACAAGATTTTTATCGTTTATATGGGGATTCTTTTTTTACTGTTATCTAGTTATTTCTTTCCTCGACCCAAAGATAATGTGATATCTTCTTGAGAGTTCAATTTTATCACTTTGTAAATGATGCTTTTTAGTCAAATCAGGACAGCTGAGAAATACTTAGACTTGGGACTGCTTAAGACTGAAGAGCAGCTGTCTGAATTTGATTTTCTGGGGGCTTGGCTTTTGGTTTCTTTCGTAAAATTTCTTGTTTGAAATCCTTTGTTTGAAAGCTTCTTGAATACTTGTATCTTAACCTTTGATGAACAAAGTGAAGGGGATAAGCAGGGCAAACTTCTGTTATAGTGACAATGGTGATTTTATTATAATGTTTTCTATGTGTATATACATACAGCTTCTTATTTACTTGATACTCTTGTTCCTTAACTCGTTAAGCTAAAGTCTTAATGGTAGGAAACCCTTAAAGATATACCTTGGTACTCTAGAAGTTTTTGAGGAAAAATAAACCTCTCTGAAGCAACGCAACAACATGGCACCATGCTATGAAAAGCTAGCTTGATTTATTGAACACAGAAAATGAAATTTTTTTGTTGGACTTGAGCAGACAATTACATGAGCATCCAAAATTTGTAAACACTAACCAGAGAGAGAAAGTACTAAAGCTGACTGCTCCTAGGTTGATACAGAGCTATATTAAATGGGTTACATTCTGATAATTAAATCTAATGGTTTGCAGAATTGTCTCCAAACAAGGTCAAATTCAGTTACTTGAAATCTTAAATGTAAACTGACAAAGCAGTATGGCAATAACCAAACATTTTCTGATGTAGAAAGCAAACATGAAGGGCTAAGTCCATAAAATTACTTAGTTGTGGTGGTGTTCCTATCAGTAGATAATCTAAAAAATGTCTTCTTAGCCTCCAGAGATTCCTTAAATCCCACAAATTTGACTGAGATAACCTGTCATGTCCTGCTGTGGTGGAGCTGACTCCAAATAAATGAATACACCCAGCATTCCTGTAGTCTTCAGGGGAAGCTATTTCTGTAGGCAGATTTATGAACCCAAGCTGAGTCTTGCAAAAGTACCAGCACTCACTTCCCGAAAGCTTACTTTAAACAAATGGTTTTGAGTCAAATAGTTCCAGTTTAAACTCCTCCTTCTGTTCAGCTGAGGCTGATACTAGAAATATTGTGGTGTGGGTCTGTAGCAGCCTACTGAAATGGTAGTTATATCCATGGGGGTTTTGCCAAGTTGCAGAGCGTAACCTTTAGATTTCTTCATATCAGACAAAAGTGGAGGGATAGCTTTCTGCTTTTTTTTTGTTGTTGTTTTTTTGTTTTTCATCAAGCTCTTGAAAACTATTTGTGTAAACTCTGAAGCAAAAAGCAAAAGCTAGAGCTTTGGCTTCTTTTTCTCTCCCCTTTTTCCAGTTAAATCAGTTAAATCTCTGAGCCTGTAAGGTTTCATGGTTTGGCAGATAACTCTTCTGCATTGAACCAGTCTGAAATATTAACATGAGGCTGAGAATTCTAGAATATTGGTCCGGGGCCCATGGACATGCAATGGTTCTTTTTGTTTAAATGTTCCTTAGCCTGATCCTTCTCCACTAAAAATAAAATATTATCCATACTGGAAGTTTTAAATTATGTTTCTGCAGCAGAATTTTTATTTCAGCTTTGTCTTGAAGTGTAAATGAGGCAGCTGATTTTCAACAGCAAGATAAAACACCAATCCATGTCAAGAGTTTTGTTATGAATGAAAGACTTTTACTGAATGGTGTTGAAGTCTGAGGAAACACTAGTTTAAATGTTTAGTATTACTTACGTAATCTTGCCAGATCACATGAATAACAACAGCCACGAGATAGCACAGTTGTAAGGGTATATAAGCATTTTATTTATTTATACAGAAAAATGATACAGGGACTAAACTAATCTCGCTCCAAAAGGAAGCTTGCTTTATCTATTTTTCTGACTCTCCATCTGCTTCTTAAATTGAGCCGTCAGTCTTCAGCGAGGCTGTGCAGCATGCTGTATACACTTGACTGTAACAAATATGCTGCCCTCTTTTCTACAGAGCTCCCAGCCAGTCAGTCTGTAGGAACTGTTGGTCTTTGCTCCCAGACTGAACCAGTGTCGCTTAATAGTTAACAGTGTGATGGGTAATCCATGCAGCAATCGTTCTAAGAGGTTCTGGTCAGATACAAGGTCTAGTCTTCTCTCCCCTGAACAATTTTGTATTCAGAGAGACGTAGGAAAGGGGAGTGAGCACAAAATTGTACGCAAGAAACATGAAGATCTCTTAATTTTTAGTGGGATTTTTAACATGTTGGGATGCAGCATGTGTGATTCTTATAAAGCCAACAGATCAGTTTTATATAAACAGGCTATATTTTCAGATTCTCGGAACTGACATGTTTTTCTGAAAATCGCTTGCTGTCAACTTCAGTTGCTTAAGGCATTTGGTGATCTTTCCATAATAAACGCAGAAACACTCTAGTAGATGGTGACTCTACAGAAAATGTGGTATCTCAAAACATACAGCTTTGTCTGTCATTACTTAGTAGGGTGTCTGGGTGCATTTTTCCTGTGTCTGTGTGTGTATATACGTATATATATATATCTCAGCAAGTGTATCTTCAGAGATGCTACCTATACAGGGTATGCTTTGACCTAGAACTGCATTGCTGTTGCACTGGGTTGCTCTGAGTGTCTGAGGACAAAGTGACCTGTGATGGACGCAGGCAGACCAGGGGAGAAGTCTTTCCAATCTGTGCAGAGAAGGCAAAATTGAGGCTTCTAGGCAGGAGAGAGTAAGATAAATTAGGAGTCTGAAAACTCAGAGGGACTTTGCCATTGAGATGATCTTCTCCGAATCATTATCCCACTTCAGGGAATGAGCTTACATGGGGAGTGTGCCAAGCTCCCAGCTCGGTGAGGGTGAGGTGCCTGGTAGCTCACTACCTGCAGTCTGCCTAACGATGCTTACGAGTCCATAAAAGTGGTGTCAGTCCCCAGTAGCTGGAGGACTTGCTTGGATGTGGAAAATACAATGCCAGTACCTCTTCTTCCTTCTGATCCCTCTAACAGGGATTTGAATTTATTTTTTCTAAGGTAAGAGATGTCACTGATCTTTTTAAATTTTGGTTGTAAAAAATTCTACACATTCTGAATTTTGAAATCTGGATTTTACTAAGGCGCTTAAAAAAAATTAAAAAAAAAAAAAAAGGAATTTACATATGCGACCACAAGAGGAAAGAATACATTAACTGTCTGACAAAAATGCTGAAGTCTATTCCTGGTATCACTTTTCCCAGCTTTTGAGATTTCAAAATAAGAGGGATGGGAGAGACTGCATTGCATTGCATCTTCTAATCTCTCTGCTTAACACACTTTATTATTCTCCATGTAATTAGTATGAAATGGCTAAGTTTAGATAACAGCTCTTTCTAAATTGCTTCCAGAAAGTATGGAGAATTGTTTGATAGATTTTTGTTGTTGCTTTACTTAATTTTGTCAAGACAATATATTCTACTATCTTGTTCCACCTAGGTCTAAACTGGACAAAAAAGGGGTGCTAAATTTAAAACTGAAGAATGTTTTAACAAAACCAACTGGAAAGCTAAATCTGCACAACTTATTTGCCTTTTTCTCAATAATAAATAAAACAAGGAAACAAAAATAAACTTATCTCAAAGAATTTGTAAAAAAAAATCATATCTTACAGCATTAGATATTGCTGGAAGAAGTAGCTGTCTTTGTTCATCCCCAGAGCTTCATAAAATGGCATGAAAAAACCAGAAGCTTTCTCAGCAATAAAACCAGGCAAAGTACTTATAGATATAAATCCCTAAGTAATCTGTTGAATATTTTAGGGGAGGAAAAGTATTGCAAATTATTTTTAAGCCAAGGTATGCATGTTCTCCTAACTTAAAAATAAATAAATAAAAAAAGAGAAATATCTATGTGGAGACTTGCTTAATAAAGGGGAAAATTTGGCAATAAACCCCCAAACAGCCAGCAAATTAAATATTCCATTTGATCCAAGACATTTCTTTTTTTCTTTTGTGGTTCAGCCAGCACAATGAAAAATCCATTATTCACACACCTCAGCTCTGCAGTAGGCTCTAATACAAAAATGCGTTACATTAGAACTATGGCAAATTGAGACAGAAACATTAAATTGATAAAATGTATCCACACTAAAGGACAGTACCTTGAAAGTTATATCAAGCAGTACCAGAAACTGTGGGAGTTCTTTGCATATTAACCCTGCACAAATCACGCACGTATGCTCAAAATTGCGTGAGTTTCTTATTTTTTTTTATTCTGGCTGGGTGTATGAAAGCAGCACTCACTTTGTCTTCTCAATGGCTTTATAGACAGAAATCACAAAATATGTAATTTGTCACCGTGGGTGCACATTATTATTTTACGGAAGGGCTGTGAAAAGCTGCTCACGCCGTGGAAGCCCAGCAGTATTCTAGCACTGCAGCACAGGCAGAAGGCTGCAAACACTTTTGAGATGTTTTGACAGCCTTTTTCAGTCGGTATCAACAGAAATCAAATCTTTTGTGTTCTTGTGTGGTTTAAAGGGGAAAACACAGGCATGCAAACCATCCCGAAGTATCTAATAGCTGAATAACTATGTCACATACAGAGAAAGCATAGGTTTAATTCCTTTCTGTTTCTCTCGAAGAGGAGTGCCTTTTCACTGGGTTATAACTACAGTGTGTCTCTTTTCTTTTAAAATGTTGGGGGGTTGTTGATTTTTTTTGTTTGTTCGGTGTGTTGTTGGTTTTTTGCCAGTATCAATTTGTTCCCAACAAAAGTCTAAGTTTTAAGAAATTCACTTTACTAACTAAAAATCATTTTGACAGACCCTCCAACCAGCCTCTACCAAGGAATAGTGTTCCATCTGGTTTTAAAAGTCAATTTAATGTTCAATGCATGATTATTTTTTTAATGCGTTTTGCTGCAGAGCAATAAATACAGAAGCACAGTAAACTAATGGTTTTTATAGGTGGTATACTGACAGTTTTCCTACCAGGGACAAGAATAGCAAAATTTCTGTACCTTTAAAATGATTAGTTTCTAGCAGCTGTGCTGATAACATAAAAGGAGCAAAACCTGGGACTATTATTATTATCTGAAAGGACAAAATATGAGTTAATTGTCCTAAAGCCATGTTTTCACTTCAAAAGAATGACTCAACATTTTAATTGTTCAATGAAAGGTCAGGACAGATCTGTTTCTGTATGTACTCAGAGTAGATGACTTGGCCCGAGAAGTGGAATCCTGAATGGACCTGACTTACAGCTTCACGGTTTGGGTTCATTTAGTACTTCAGAAGCCATTTATGAAGAAGTGAATAAATCAGTTACTGCAGATTTGCTGGTAAACTTAAAAGCACTCGCCATATACATAATGATAAAGGTCAGGGTCACAGAATGCTTACAATATTATCGTTAAATAATAAGACATAAAATTGTCTCTGTTGAGAGAGGACGGGGAGAAAGAGGACAAAGAAATACTGGTGTGTTGGGGTTTATTTGTGTGGGGTTACTTTTTGTTTTGTTTTAACTCAGCGTGAATTCCGAATTTCTAAGGCCTGGGAGCAAACATTGAGACTCAAAATGCAGAATATTACGATAATATCTGTTACCACTGATGCTTTATCAAAGAGGTATTTGTTCTTTCTGTTACTACAGCCATTTTTTACATCATGCCATTGATGATATAATGAAAGTACACAGAGAGGCATAGACTTAAAGGTGGCTTTGGCATTCTCTGGCAGTCTGGTAGTCTCCGGTAAAACAGGTTCTTTCCAGCTTCCCCAACTCTTGTGTCAGTTGAGCTGATTCATAGTAGGCAAAAAATACGTGCCTTTCACAAATCAGAACCTGGTGGTTCGGGAGGATATCAGAGGTGGCCTGGTGTTTTGAAGAACTGACAGTCTGTTTTTGTTGTATTAACTAAGCCAAGCTCAGCAAATAGGAAGTACAGGGAAAACAGTGCTAATGGAAAAAATTGAGAAATATTGGACTCTTTCTAGATTCTACAGGTACTGTGAGCTTTATTATGTGTAAACTGTAGGCTCATGGTCTGTGTGGAGTTGCTGAGTGACATGCTTAGTGAGAAAGGATGACAATAACTGCAAAAGCCCATAGATCTCCTACAGTGTATTTTATTACCATTTTGTTTTCACTTCCAGTTTTCTGTAGCAACTTACTGAAAAAAAATGAAAACCATTTGCTATTTGATCTGAACCATTCTTCCGTGTTTCTATTATGATAAAACTTAGAACATTTTGCCTGGTGTTTTCTTTTTGGGCCTTGAAAGGAGAGTAGAAAATAGCAAGTCCCTTCCAGGATTTTCTGGCAGAGTACTTCCACATCCAACTTTTCACTTTTTTACAAGTTTTTGGGTGATACATTTCTCAGCATCTGTTTTTTAATGTGTCACAGAAATAAATTAACACATAGATTTCTATTAGAAAAACTGTGGCAATTTGTACTGCAGGTTAAAATTTCAGCACTTGCTGATAGCGCTAAATACAAGGAAACCAAACCATCTTCTAGAAAAATACGCAAATGACATAAAGGAAAACTGCTATTTATAAAGTGAAACCAGGAGTATGTGAACTTGTGTCTGAAGCTGAGCTAGTTTGTGTGTGTAGTTTGTGTCTCAAAACCCGTTAAATGTCAGTGTTAGGCTGTTAAAATTTGTCATGTTTTGAAGCACAGTGCATGCAGTTCCTACAAGGGAAACAAAAAGCATTTTTATTTGGCAGAATGAGAATATGACATTGTGGAAAAAGTATATGCAGCCTGGTATGACAGATGGTGAGGACTGTAAAGCAGTCATTGGTAGTAATATTGAATTCAAAATTACCTAATGGTTATAGGTTTTCTCTGTGTGAATGGATGGTATATATAAATTAAGTTCAGTATTATTTGCCTGATGCATATGTTCTCTTGTTTGCTTGGATGGAGCCACTGTAAATGGTCTGGCTGTTTTGGGGAGATACACAGGTACATGTTTAAAAGTCTGCCTTCTGTCTCTTAAAGGGTTTGCTTTGTCAGTGCATGTGAGAAATGTTGCTGTTCTGTGCTTGTGTTCATAAAAGAATGAGATTGCTGGGCTATGTAAACAATGCTGCATTGGGCTGCTTCCCATCATCCATTTTAAGCGTGGTGGAGGGATGTATCTGGGAGTGAAATGGGATATTTTCTAGGTAGAAGGACAAGAATAATACTTTATTTAGCCATATATTTTAAGAAAGCTAAGCAGAATTTTAAATGTTGGATGCCTGCACTTAAGCTTGTAAACTAGTGCTTAAATACATATGGTTAGATTTTCCAAGATGTTCAGCACTTCTCATCATTTTTAAAGGGTATTCTAGGTGCTGAGTGCCCTTAAAATTCTGACCCTTTTATTTAAAAACCACTAGTGAGATTAGAAGGTTAAACCAGACTGACTTCTAGCTTTAATAGTTGTCCTCTGATTTAATC
Source organism: Falco biarmicus (assembly GCF_023638135.1). Classification (NCBI taxonomy): domain Eukaryota; kingdom Metazoa; phylum Chordata; class Aves; order Falconiformes; family Falconidae; genus Falco; species Falco biarmicus. The sequence continues at coordinate 46,145,944 of NC_079288.1, forward strand.
TTCTAATCTGTACTATAAAAAATATTATGTAAGGTTTTGCAGATTTAATTTAACAGGTTCATTAGTATGTTCTGTGCTCTATCCATAACAGAGGGGCAGTAAGACAAGGTTAAAGTGTAAATCCTGTTAAAGGAGCTCATTTTCTGGATAATTATGGACAGGGATCAGGCTCAGCACTGAGGAGACTGACGTGAATAACACCCAGCCGAGTGGTAAAAGCTAGATATTGCAAAATCCTTCCAAAGATTGTTATAAATTTTATTTAAGCAAGGCTACGTCAGGTCAAGCTGTAAGGTCTGAAAATTGTGGCCATTTACTAGCTGCTCAGTAAAATACAAAATGTAAAGAATCAGATTAGTGGGGTTACAATTACATCTCCTATTTCAGAGGGTTTATTACAGAAATTGACAGAAACCTAACAAATTATAGTCTTTGAAAATCTGGTCATTTACTGAATAAGAAAATAGGAATTATTTTGAAAAATTTGCGTAGTTTTGCACAATCACCTTCATCTCTGGAAGTGTACTATTCAGGAATATTCAAGCAAACACCTGGATGTCATTGAGAGAATTTTTTTAATTTGTACTTTCGAAACTAGCAGTATCAATTTGTAGTTTTGCAAGCTATAGGGTAGGTTATAAACATCAGGAAAACACTTCTAATGATGTGTTTATTTAGGTATTTCTATTTTGGTATGTTCTAATAATAAAAAAAAAAAGAAGAAAAGAAAAAAGTATTTTAGAAAGCCATTGACGTGGGACTCTTTGGGGACAGTAGCAAGAACAACTCATATGGACGAGCCCATATGTCCCTAAGATGCTACAAGACTTTCAAATCTACTGACTTTCCGGAACTCTTGGATCTATTCCTGTCCAAGCCCAATGTGAGTGGAATATAGGATATTTTATTTTTACACAGAAATTACCTAATCTACTTGCCTTTGGTGATGCTAGAGACTTCAAAATCTAGTACCTCATTTAGATTTAAGTATTTCATGAAAAGAAGCTCAACAGAATGAATGAGAAGAGCAACCAGCATCTCATTTCTACCAAGTGTATGATAGGAATATAGCTCCTAAAGAGATAGTGTTTCATGGTAACTGTGTTTGGAGGGAGAGGCAAAATGGATGATATTTAGCTGGGTTTTCTTAAGTAGTTTCCATAATCTGCTCTGCATAATTTCTTTAAGGGTAGGTGTTCCTGCCCTTTTAAAGTTTTGTTAACTGTATCAGGAAGACAGACACTTGTTAAGAAATCAATTTACTATTCCAGTAACTGAATTTCACACTTGAAATGAGATGCATTAATTGGTTACCTTTAAAACCACTCTTCATTTCTGCCAGAATAAGTAAAGTTTAAATGAACTATTTGAATGCAACATCCAAATTGACACCACATTTGTATTTCTATATAAAAGGCATTACTGAAGAAAAGACAGATCCTTTTGATTAAGCAGGGTTTTGGCTCTAGAGTTTAACTGGCATTATGGATAACTCCTTAATGGACTTATTTGGAGATTCTGTCTTTCAATTTATCTTATCTCAGGCTGTGCTCTGAGGGAGAACCGTGTCTTATCCTGGTTTCTGTCCACTGAATTTTACAGCAAAACTTCCTTGGAAACCTTCAAAAGGCCCAGAAAACTACATTTGGTTCTCAAATATATTTGTTTAAATGTTTCAGAATAAAACTTGGCACACTTTTAAACTGAGGAGTTTCAGTCACCTGAAATTTATGTGTCACTTTGATGTAACTGGGGATATCTCTACGTAACATTTTCTTGGGTTGACAAAGGGTTAAACTGTTTCCTAACTTCCAGTGTGAGGCATCACTCATGGTAAAACGTCTTCCTATGTGAATTTCCTGTTGTATATAAAATTGCACATGATCAGACACGCTAGATACAAACATCTAGCTACATGATTGTAGCTCATTATTGATTCATGCTTAGACTAACTATGAAGATAATTTTATGCTCTGTGATCCCAAGAAGTTTGAGATGATAGATGTTGGTGAACTGAGCTGTTGAGAGACAGGGAATAATGCAATATTCATCTTTCCTTCAATGACTGAGGTGGTTTCAGTCCCTTACAGACCTCAAGAGATTAATATAATTTGGTTACCTAAAGGACAACAGACTTGTTAAGTTTATGTCCCCCACTGATTATTTCAATCAATTCTTTCCATTTAAAATATGTCACAATTTAGAGGAAGACAAATATTACAAGAATAAGAGTTCTAAGTAACTAATTCAGCTAACACCAGTGAAATTTTTTTCAATAATGTATTACTCAAAAAACCTTTAAGCCACCCCTGCCATGAATAATAGATATAAAATAGTTGCAGTAAAAAGGTTCCTAACACACTGCAGCTAAAAATGGTTCTAGTTGCTGTAGGAAGACTCACAGTAAAAGTTTCTATTCCTTTATGGGTTTTTTAAGTGTAAAAAAATTGACCACATCAGCAAGAAGTAACTAAATGGTGAATAAGTTGACACTGAATCCCTGTATGTTATATATATATATATATATACACACATATAGTGACTAGGGGACTTCCACTGTGTTTCATGCTTTTATGAGCACTGAGAAATGATGGACTACTACTTATTATGTGACTACTTTAAACATAGTTGACTAAAATTCACAATTTTTTCTCAATTTTCAAGAAAACCATAAACAAAAGTATATATTTCCTTAATTTGTAGAAAGGCTTGTACGATCCTGTACTTTTTATCTCAATTACTTCACTGTGGAGGGTATCAGTGAAGCATTTCACTTGGCACACAGCAGAAACAGGGATGAAAAAGAATAGTGAGAACCCTGGTCCAATGTATCTTCAACACATGTTGGACATTCATTTTTTTCTCTCATATATACACTACTTTAACAATCTTTACCTGGTACCGAGTAGAGATTAAACCGTGGAGAAGAGTTATGTGACATATGTAACAGAATGTACAACAGCAGGATGAGAAGAAAAATGCCTTTTTGTTCCTTCCTCTCTGGTCTTTTGTGATTTGTTTGCCAGAATCGTTTCCATTTGGTCTCAGGTTTGTTTGCCTTGAGCAGGATGCTTCTCTTTGCCGCCTGTACTGTCATAATAATAGTTTTGATACTAGCTGTCTGTGAAATCACTTGGAGAACTGAAGATGGTGAAGAAAATAACAGCTCATTATCAGAAATTCATATTGCAAGTCTGTATATATATTTACTTGACATACCTGCAGATGTTTCTGAGAGAAGCTTCATGTATTACTGTGATGTAGGACCTACCTGCCTAAGCGGGTTTTTTCTAGTTAAGCATATGTTTGGTTTCTCAACATTACAGTGTATGGCTATACACCTCTGTATTAGTGATAACAATCTATGGCAGATTATATGTCTTTACACCCCTATGTCTTCATAATTTTTACCCAATTTGTATTCCTGTCTTTTAACAAAATAGTCATAAGGGAGTAATCACCTCAGGAAAGGATCAACATTTCTACTGCTTGCTAGGTGACACACAGCGCTAGAAATTAGAAATCGTGATTTACCAAGGAATCACAGACTATAAAAGCAACAAATAAATACAGGAGCATAGGCTTCTGGAGTAGGTAGCAGACTTTGAGTACTATTATTATCTATGTCTTGTCAAGAATTATGCCCCCACCCCCTTTTTTTTTTTTATAAATTCAGATACTGGCACATTTTTCTTGTTTAAGTCAATGAAGTCGTGTCACTTGTTTCTATCTACCTTTGTGTTAATGTCAATACTATGACACACACTTGTGTGGAAAAAGTGTTTTGACTGAAGTTAGGGAGAGCAACAAAAGTACTAAGAAGTTTCATTTGAAAAGCATAAGAAAATATTCTTCCCTGTCCAATTGCATAGGATATTATTTGTTGTGGACAGAATAGGATGCGTAACAAAAGTTAATAAGATAACAGAGCGGACAAACCTAGTATCTTAAATTTGAGTCGTGACGTTAGCGGTTAGTCTGATGGGGAGTATCTGCCATCTGGTGGTTTAACGAGCGGTGCAATTTAAAGGTGAAGAAGGGGGTACTGGATGTCGGGGGCTCCCTTCATTGCCTGCAAGGAAATGCTATTAAGTGGGGACAGAAAGGTGCCCATTTGGAGCAGGTCCACAAAGTTCATCTAATTTTGGTTACTACAAAGAGCTGGTATCAGTAAGAGACAGATGTAATTCTAATGAATGTAATTTTGAATGCACTTGGAAATACTGAAAAATGACCTTTAGATTATATTTCTGTTAAAATGGAGTATGATTACTTTCCCTGCTCTCGTATTCTGGGAGGGAAGAGGGAAGTTCACCAAAATGCAACAACAAACATGCTCAATTTGGTCAGTCCTAAACACCATTAAATGCTTTTTCATTCAGGCGATCTTGGCCTACTGAACAGATATAATGGCATCTTAGCTCAGCTACCAAACACAAGGAATTGCTAAAACCAAAGATTTGCCAAGAAAAAAAAAAGAGTGCAGCTGATTGTCTGGCTGAAATCACACCCAAGGCATCGCTTTTTTCCTGCCTGATTAATATGCAGCTTACACCAAGTTAGACATCCTTGCATTTGCACATGTGTGTAATTGGGTTGGGGGGGGTCCATCAAAACTGCAAAGTTTCTCTGTTAATTTCTTCCCTCCTGCCCTCTCCTCCCTGGCCTTTAGTGGTTACTTTTCCAGCTTCTTTCCTTTTATCCTTTACTGCTACCCTGTGGTGTATGGTAGAAACATCATTCAGTGCCTTTTTTCCCTCCCCTTTACTTACTGTTAGTAAAAATGTTTAAACAATGCTTTAAAGCAAAGAATGGCAAGTGATTTAGTTGTACATAGCCCTCCACTAAGCTTTACTTTGTATTTAAATATTTGTCTGCTTTTAAAGTACAAGTGGAATATGAACACAACTGAGATACATTTCAGTTAGAAAACTGCTCTGACTTTCTTGGCATAGAAAATACAGTTCTGACAACTACCTACTTCTAGTAAAACATTTAGATGAACAAGACCCTCCAGTCACTAGCACGGGTTATTATTAAGTATATATCCTTCAGAGTATTGTTTATCTATTTAATTCATATGTCTCACTTTTAACAAATGAAATAATTGTACAGCAATTGCTGTGTAAGTGATGCCCCCCCTTCCACATCAACATATTTAAGATCTGCCTCTTGAATTCCAAGGTACACTGTGACACTGACATTTTCCTAAAAATTAGAATAAGCATCGATAGGTAGGTCAAAGGCAAGGGGTCTGAAAGAGAAAACGGGGCCCAGCAGTAGAAACCTAAACTGTAACAAAGTTCAGGACGGATACAAGACAGAAATTGCTGAAGGTAGTGGTTTATCAATTGCCTTTAGTCGCATTTGAGACGGTTACAGGATCTGACATAAACTTTACTGTTGAAAAGGGAAATTTCCTGAATCGGTGTTTTCACACCATATGCATGTTTTCTTTAAAAAATGCAGATTTGCATAATATGATTCAGAAATAGACAACAAATGCAGAGTTCTCTTTATTCCTGAGTGTCGCCATCTTTTGTGATAAATTAAGTGCCAAAACTCTCCATGTTTATATCCAACCAGGTGTTTCTATCGTTGACTTTCCATTCTTTTCTCTTTGGTGTGTATATCATATATCTAGCTCTTCAGCTTTATAACCAACAAAACCAACGTAATGTTTACGCCTCTTCTCTTCATTTGCCATATCTTTCATATGTAACTCCAATTTCTATTTTCTGAATTTCCTCTGCTTTCTGCTTAGTTTTTGAAGCTGAGAGACTGTTTATATGAGACTGCTAAACAAATTTACCACATCAAAGATGATTGCTGTAAGTCATACGACATCACCCACCATTTATTACATTTGATTCATTTCTTGGTTTCTCTCAGATTAAAATGCTGTCTCTAGCATGTACACTGAGAATTTTCTTGTGCATCCAGAGTCCCTTATTGTCTTAACTCTGAATTAAAACAAATCTATAAATTAAATATAATACCATTTGTTACTTCCATCTTCATATTTGTACCTCTAACACTTCTATAGCCTGGTTTGTAGTAAATACTTCTGCTATAAAAGTTAGGAAGCCAAAAGCAGTAGTCTAAATACATGCTCAGAAGCTTCCCTCCCATCCCCTCCAAGATGTTCAGTCCAGACAAGATTAATTGACACTAAAAATAAATGGCGACTAGTAGCTTTCATGTGAAGCTTCATGGTTTTGGTAGATACTTTCAGGTTCTTAATTTACCATGAATAATGCAGAGATTAAAATTCTGATTATTTCTTTTTCTACACTAGTTAAAACTGTCCACAAAAAAATATGTATTTCCATTAACTCCAGTGATGCTACTGGCTCTGTACATTTTTGGTTTCATTCAAGTCCTTTCTGGAATTTGCTATTTTAATGAAAGCTAGTCATCATGTACTATGAGAGCTCATGTGGCCTCAGAATTGAAGAATACAGTCTGATTTACTAGTGGTGAGCTTTCATGTCCATCTTTTTCTAAATGTTTATCACCAACAATCTGAAAAAAGGTATTAATGTAAGTGGCCAAAAGAAAAAACCCTTTAACAAAACAGGTTAAATCCCTTTAATCACACACAGACATGAGTCAAGTGTAAATTTAGTCAAACAATAAGTTTATTCTTGTGTAAAACTAACAGAGTCTTTTAGCATAAAGGTTAATGTACGCAACATGTCAAAAATGCATGTAGATCTAATAAGGCACTGAACAAGTGGAATGCTGCTTTGTTCAGCAATAACTGATACTTTGCTGTTTTTTTAAGCCAGTGCATGGTTATAATATTCACTGATAGCAGTGGCAGTCACAAACTTTTAAGCCTGTTCTTTCTGTGTATAAGCTTAGTCTACTAAAGTTATTTGTCTCCTGAATATGCGCAGTTCAGACCCAAATATTAAACAGTAGTGACCCTGTTTACTTCTCTCAGTAAACCCACTGTGCTATACATCAATTCTAGTATCCCTTTCCTAAAAAATCGCTTGGGCTGCTTAAAGCAGCGGGGGCATGCAGCTTAAGAGGCTGTGCGCAGTCCCATATTTTTACCTGCCCGTTCTAACAATTTGGGCAACAGATACTGCTTCTATTGGTACTGTGCTGACTTCGGTTGCTTTTTTGGCCTGCTTAATACAGGAGAAAACATGGTTGTGCGTGTGCAACAGGCCTTACGGTGTTAGTGCAATGAGAAATGACCCAGAGTGTGTATGATTACTCCTGCCTTTCCCTTCATCCCCCGTGACGTGTTGGCCCCAAGTCTTCAATGTGCACCAAAGGGAGAATGCCAGCACTCCCTCAGGGGGCTGGATGGGGGTCTAGCCCGGAGACACTACCTGGAGCCCGGCCACCAACCCCCAGCAAGCCCCAGCAGGTCACTGTAGCCTTTGGGCCCACTTTTCATTCCAGCTTGCACCAAGATCTATAGTGACATCCATGTCTCACAGCAGTCGTTCATTCCTGTCTAGATGGGGATGAAAAATGTATTTAAAATGCCAACATGCCCTATAAAAAACAGTTGTCAAAAAAAAAAAGAAATTATCGGGGGTGGGAGTGGGAAGGTGCTGGATGTAGCACACTAAATCAGTCTTGGAAATGGTATAGAAAGTAAAGGCCAATGTTATAGTGTACTCAGAGGAAGGAAGTCATGCAAACAATAAAACCAAACTGTTGGAGATTGAATGAGAGAGCCCTGACAGCTGATTTATAGATAGTAGCTGTTAAAGAAATGACACTTCTGATTTATCATTTTTTTCTTGTGTGCACAGATATTTCTCAAATTTATAGTAGAATAAGTTGTACAATGACTGAGAAATACCTGGGAAAGTTATAAAACATAAAGCCAAGATATAAAACAATCAAGAGACACATGTATATAAATGAAAGAAGATGCATGAGATGCTTTATATAAAAATTTTTTGAATAAAAATATGAATATATTTATAATAATGATGATAACTTGTTTTCAAGTAAGATATAAAGGAATTATATTAACCATAGAGTAGTTCAGCTAGTAAAATCTGGTGGGTGGTGTCAAATAAACCCAGAATCCAGGCAAGGGTCACATTGTAGTGTCTGAAAAAGATTTCCTTCATAGCTGTGGCAGGAAAGGTTATTCCTAATAGTGAATTTGTCGTATCAGGTTACATCATCCAAACCTTCTCATTAACTGCAGTAAAATGCATTGACCCTACAGAGAGATTGGATTGCTTTGTTGCTTTGTTTTCCCCAGAGTTATTTTTCTGAAGCTCTCCCACCAAAATATTTCTAGGCTGTTTGGTATTTTCTGCTTTGATGAACCATGACATTATTAGTTATATCCATTGGGACATGCCATTTTCTATACAGGCAGTTCAAATAATTGGCATTCCTGGGGGAGTTCAGCATCTGAGTGAACAGTACTTACCTGAAACAGAATGTGCTTGGGGGTAGATGTCCCATAAGGGAAGATTCTCCAAGGTGTATCTGATAAAGATCATCACCTAGATGGTAGAAGCAATTGTCTTCAAGGTTGTCGAACCAACATGAAATCCTAACTTGCCACTACAAATGGTCTAGAGCACCAGGGACTTACTTTTTCTACCCTTATTCTGCTAGGATACTGGCAATGATGTATTTCCTCCTTGTACTTCCAAGTACGTTGAACAAGTTTTGCATGTGTACAAAAGCAAAATACCTTCCTAATAACAATTAGCTGAGCCAGTGCTACAGAGTTGTAAGGCTTTGGTTTTGATTTTTTTTTCTTCTTATTATTATTATTTCTTTTGCTTTGGTCTCCCTCTACTGCCGTTTAAGTTAAAGACTCCTTTACCTGAATAACTTACTTCTCTTAAATAACATTGCAGAGAGATATTTCCATGTTCAAATGCTTGGTTATGGTAGCTTATAGTAAAAATGCTATAACCAAAGGGAGATGAGATTTATATCAGGGTATGAACGTAATGATCTCAAAGAAATCTCTCATAAGAAATGAAGCACAGAATAACATCTCTTAAATGGAAAATCCAGAAACACAAAAAGTATTTAAAATAAAAATGGAAGCTGGTTATATTAACATGTATCAGTGGTTCCAATAATAGCTGAATGATCCTTAGGGATTTAGAGAAGTAAAAGGGTGCGCTTCGGGGGAAGGGAGGGCATAGGAGTGGGGAAAGGAGCATGTGGCCAAAGATACTGCTAAGGTAGTGGTGTAGGAGTGGTATAGATTAGGATGCTGGTATAGGAGCATGGAAGTCCTTTGGGCTGTGAAGGGCTTTTGCAGGCTTGGGAAGGCTGTGTCCCTTTTGAGCCTTGACCGAGCTATTGCACCTTCAGTGCCTCTGCACTCCAGACCCAGTGTTTATTGGCAGAATACTCTGTCATGCTCTCCAGGGTGTTGCCTTTTTCATTCCTTCCTAACATCAGACGTTTTCTCTTGGATGAGGGAAGGTGGTCCCAGAAGACAGTATATGTGTCTTGGGGTTGGGGTATGTGTGTGTTGAGGGACAGAATGGGAAGGCATTTTAAAATACAGATTAACAACCATTGACTTGGATCAAAAGATCTGCACCATTTCCAAAAGCTTGCAGAAACCCTTCCAAAAGCCTGTTTCCCTTGACTTTTTCTTATTAGCCAGGAATTTTCTACAAGAGCCAGCACAATTGCAGCACCTGTGTTAGAGGTAAAGGAAGCAAGAGGGACCAGGCAAAAGCAATAGCTATTTATTTTTTTATTTTTGTTTAAGTAGACAACCCCTTATAATTGTTATATATTTCCTTTTTTACTAGCCCTTGGACAAGCCCCTGCTCCTTGTTTAAAAAAAGTATTAAAAATCTATTTTCTTAAACCATTATCTGGTCAGTATTTTTCAGACCTTTAGTTTGGATAAGACTCATAGTATATACAAAAACTGTTAGCTACCGGTGGTTTTGGCATATTTTTCTAATCAGTGCCCCTAGGTTATACTTTAAATTATTTCAGATGATATTTTTTTTTCTTCATGAATGTGTATGTGTGCAAACACAAGAGGAAAGCAGTACAGAATAAATACATAACATATTTTGGAAAATTACAGTATTTTCCTCTGACAAACTGCTTCAGATTTGATGTTTATCTTCCCAGTAGATTTCTCTGATTTAAAAGGTGTTAAAAACTGCTTCTGTATACAGGACAGAAATATTTTTGGTTCCTAAGGAAAATAATTTATTGCTGTCTTGCTATTTGTATTTGACATTAAATTTTAGCTATCTGTGGTCTAAAAATGTTTTATGATTTTTTTTTTGCTCTTGTGAAGTGTTTTCTAGTTAATGAAGATATTATTTATTTCAGGTGACTGAAACTACGGTGTCAGTCTTGGTGTTTTCCTCTTGAAATAAGTTCCTTTTCTGAGTTGATACTTCTTTTTTTCTTTCTATTTTGGTTTATACTGAAATAAACAAGGCAACCTTATTACTTTCTGCTTTCTTCCAAGCTAGAGTTGAATAAATTTAATTATATGCCATGTGAAAATTATTTCAGTAATCAAAAGGGCCCGAGAAATCACAAAATTGAACAAAATTGATTATATAATTTCTCCTTTTTATGGGTTAGTTTCCAAAATAAGATAAGGAAAAAAAATCCTCTTCCTTTTATGCCATGTTTACTGAGCTGTTTCAGGTAATAGCAAGTCTAAAAAACCACATCTTTCACAAGGAGTGCCTCACCTTCCCGGTCACCAGGACAGTCTGTGTCTTTTGCTGATACTTACTTTTGACTTGAACAATAATATTCTGTGGAGCAGAGAAAACCAAAGCTTTCTGGACTGTGTTTATAGATGTCCCCAAAATCTAAAATATATTTTTATCTCCAGTATTTACATTGCGTTAGCAGAGATCTTGAATACAGATAACTGAGGAAAGATTTCAGCCTTGCAGCAGGCATCCTATGTAGTATCAATAGTGTGAGTTTAAATGCTTCAAAACTCAGAGGAATACAATTCAGATTTCTTGCTTTCCTAAGGCATTGTATCCAGCATTATGTTAAAAAAGCAGGCTTCATGTTGTTGGGTCTTCAGTCTCCAAAGAACATCTGCCACCTCAGGATGCTTGGGTGATGCTCTGACCTAGCTGTCCAGGCTCCAGCAGGGCTGGAGTGCAAATACTCTCTTGTGCTTCTTCCTGCAGATCACCTGTCCTTGGGTAGCAGCGGTGCTAGAGGCTTCTGTGCTGCTGAGTTTGCAGCCTTCTAATAGGTGAGCTCGATTTTGAGCTAGAACACTAGAATGATTAAAAGAGTAAAATAGGCATCTACGTGTGTGCACAAATAAGGTTTTCAAATTCCAGGAGGACAGTACTAAAGCTAAGCAATAAGAAGAGCAGCACAAAGGTACTCCAGCTGCTCCAGCTGTTCCAGCTTCACTGGGGGCCCAGCTTCGATACCCCTGCAGCATTGCAACACTATGACTGGAGTGTTGGAATGGAAGGATACAGGCTTTTTAGGAAGGACAGGCAGGGGAGAAGAGGAGGGGGTGTCGCCCTCTATGTTGATGACCAGGTGGAGTGCATGGAGTTCCACCTGGGGATGGAAGAGAAGCAGACGGAGAGCTTACAGGTCAGGACTAAAGGGAGGGCAGGGACAGGGGACATTATAATGGGGGCCTGCTATGGGCCACCCGACCAGATGACAAAACAAAGCGGATGAGGCCCTCTACAGACAAACAGGAGCAGCCTGATGTTCACAAGCCCTAGTCCTCATGGGGGACTTCAAACTTCCTGTTATCTTTTGGAGGGAAAACACAGCAGGGCATAAGCAATCCAGGAGGTTCCTGGAATGCATTGATGATAACTGCCTTCTCCAAGTGATTAGAGGAACTAGTGAGGAAAGGTGCCATGCTGGACCTTGTTCTCACCAACAAGGAGGGGCTGGGGGGGAATGTGAAGCTCAAGGGCAGCCTTGGCTGCAGTGATCACGAGATGGTGGAGTTCAAGATCATTAGGGCAATGAGGAGGGTGCAAGATCATTACCCTGGACTTCAGAAGAGCAGACCTTGGCCTCTCCAGGGACCTGCTTGGTAGAGTACCATGGGATAGAGCCCTGGAGGGAAGATGGGCCCAAGAAAGCTGGTTAATGTTCAAGGTTCATCTCCTCCAAGCTCAGGAGTGAGGCATGGATGAACAGGGAGCTCCTGGAGAAACTCAAACACAAAAAGGAAGCCTGCAGAGGGTGGAAGCAAGGCCAGGTAGCCTGGGAGGAATACAGAGAAATTGTCCAAGCAGCCGGGGATCAGGTTAGGAAAGCTAAAGCCCTGATAGAATTCAACCTGGCCCAGGAGTTCAAGAGCAACAAGAAAAGCTTCTATAGGTACATCAGTGGTAAAAGGAAGACTAGGGAAAACATGGGCCCTCTCCAGAAGGAAACGGGAAACCTGGTTGCCCAGGACATGGAGAAGGCTGAGGTACTCAACAGCGTTTTTGCCTCAGTCTTCACCAGCAAGTGCTCCAGCCACACCACCCCAGTCGCAGAGGGCAAAGGCAGGGACCAGGAGAATGAAGAATCACCTGCTGTAAGAGAAGATCAGGTTTGAGACCATCTAAGGAACCTGAAGGTGCACAAGTCCACAGGCCCTGAAGAGATGCATCCACGGGTCCTGAGGGAACCGGCAGATGAAGTGGCTAAGCCACTCCACGTCATATTTGAGAAGTTGTGGCAGCCCGGTGAAGTTCCTCCTGACTGGAGACGGGGAAACATAACACCCATTTTTAAAAAGAGGAAATGAGGAATACCTGGGGAACGGCAGCCCACCCACAGTCTCACCTCTGTGCCTGGCAAGACCATGGAACAGGATGCTGAGGTGCATGGAATATAAGGAGATGGTTGGTGAGAGCCAACACGGCTTCACTAAGGGCAAATTGTGGCTGCCAACCTTGGCAGCCTTCTACGATGGGGTTACAGCATTGACGGATGAGGGAAGAGCAACTGATGTCACCTTCCTGCACTTGTGCAAAGCAGTTGACACTGTCCCACATGCCATCCTTGTCTCTGAACTGGAGAGACAGGGATTTGATGGCTGGGCCACTCGGTGGATAAGGAATTGGCTGGATGGTCATACTCAAAGTGTTGCCGTCAACGGCTTGATGCCCAAGCATGGACCAGTGACATGTGGCTTTCCTTTGTGGTCTTATTGGGACCGGCGCTGTTTAACATCTTTGTTGGTGACATGGACCAGTGGGACTGAGTGCACCCTCAGTGAGTTTGCAGAGGACAAGGACACCAAACTGTGTGGTGTGGTCGACACACTGGAGAGAAGGGATGCCATCCTGAAGGTCCTGGACAGGCTTGAGAGGTAGGCTTGTGTAAACCTCATGAAGCTCAAGAAGGCCAAGTGCAAGGTCCTGCATGCAAGTCAAGGCACTCCTAAATGCAAATACAGGCTAGGCAGAGAGGGTATCGAGAGCAATCCTGAGGAGAAGGACTTGGGCAGGGGTGGTTGATGAGAAGCTCAACATGATCCAGCAACATGCCCTTGCAGCCTGGAAGGCCAACGCCATCCTGGGCTGCATCAAAAGAAGTGTGACCAGCAGGTCAAAGGAGGTGTTTCTCCCCTTCTACTCTGCCCTCATGAGACCCCACTTCTGGAGTGCTGTCTTCAGCTCTGGGCCTTCCAGCACAAGAGGACATGGACCTGTTAGAGCAAGCCCAGAGGAGGCCACAAAGCTGATCAGAGGCTGGAGCACCTCTCCTGTGAAGACAGCTGAGAGAGTTGGGGTTGATCAGCCTGGAGAAGAGAAGGCTCCAGGGAGACCTTACAGCAGCCTCCCAGTACCTAAAGGGCATATTCAAGAAAGCTGGAGAGGGACCTTTTACAAGGGCATGTAGTGACAGGAGAAGAGGGAATGGCTTTAAGCTGAAAGAGGGTGGATTTAGATTAGATATTAGGAAGAAATTTTTTATTGTGAGGGTGGTGAGGCGCTGGCCCAGGCTGCCCAGAGCAGCTGTGGGTGCCCCATCCCTGGCAGGGCTCAAGGCCAGGTTGGATGGGGCTGGGAGCAGCTTGGTCTGGTGGAAGGTGTCCCTGCCTGTGGCAGGAGGCTTGGACTATGTGATTTTTAAGGTTCCTTCCAACCCAAACCAGACCATGATTCTATGAATAAAAAGACATGTAATACAGGAAAATAGAAGCTTTAGCAAAACACAGAGTACTGCAGATTGCTTCGTGTGAGCCTTAACTTCGGTTTGGGAGCCAGTGATACGGAACAGAGTGGCACTGCAGGCATGCTGGCTAGCTGCAGGAGCTACGGGCTGGGGTTTTCATCACCTGTGACATGTAGAAGATGAGACTTGATGATCAGAGGTGGTCCCTCCGGTTTTAAAAATCTGTTACTTAATGAATTGACATACTCAGTTGTTTAACAGTGTCACATGTAACTCCCGTCTCTTCTCTAGTTCCCTTCTCTAAGTAGAAATTCCTAGTTTTCTAAACAGAATTAAGAAAGTGCCAAAAAAGAAAGTATCAAGTGAGGGTAATATCTTGGCTGTTTGTTACCCACCTCGCATAGTGGAAAAGTAATGTGCCATAAAAGCAACACAAACTCAGTTTATTGGCAACAAGGGAAACGATAAATTGTAAAAGAGGAAACTACCCCTGCAGCCAGCCACTAATAATTCATATTTGATGCCTTTCTAGTATGAACTGCCTCATAAACAGTCTAATTTGGTAGAAGTTTTTTTTCAAAACAAACTTTTATCATCAATTTACCTTCTGAGGCCCTGTCTGTGTCTAGTCAATAAAGGAAATTCACTGCAATTTCCAGAGCTGTCTGGAGGTGCACGAAAGGGGATCCTGTTTGTAAATCAACGTGTCTTACGGCTTTGCAAATAGAAGAGGTTTTGAAACTGCTTGGGTTTCTGTCATCTTCTCAGAAAAGGGTAACTGATCAAAGCATTGTACTGAAGACATCTAAATAAACCTTATGGTTAATATGTGGACTGAAATAATATCTTAAAACTGCATTTAACCAGGCAGCCCTGGCGAGACCTGAGACTTGGTATACTTTTTTCCCCTATTAGCTTGTTCCTGCTAAGTAAAGTGTTACAAACAGAGAAGGGAACGAGAATGATAAAATCCTTCCAAACATGGCAAAATTTGTTCTCCCACACATCACTACTTTCAACACCAGTCGATGTCCTACACTTCTGGTCATGTATCCAGCAAAGTTACTTGCCTTGGGCTTCTCCAAATACCTTTCAAAAAATCGTTGCTACTTCCTATTCTCCCACTTCCTACCCTTCACTTTCCAAATCCTTCCGTTTCCAGCTTGTGCCTTCAATCACTGTGCTGTCTCTGAAGAACAGTCATGCAAGTTGTGTTGCAGAAAATCCCCTTCTCAGAGATAATGTAACTTAGATGGACTTAAGGGAAAATGAACAGCAGATCAAACTGTATTAATGTAGCAATACAGAGAGAGCAGGCAGAGGACATGTGGCTGCAAATGCACTTTTGAATTTTTTACAATTTTGCATCCCAAACAGGCAGCTTCTAGTAAAAGCACATGAGCTTGAAATCATTCTGTGCTGCTACTTCCTGGCAGAGCCTGCAGAAGTTCATTTTAAAAATGCTTATGTATCTCATAAACATCCCTACATGTCATACTGCCGCTATAACAGAAGTGTTGATAAAAGAAACTGTTTATTAAAATGACATACTGTGACACTGGCCAAATGGCATCTATCGTTGGTCAGTAATAGCCAACTGCACTGTCTAGTTACAATCATCTTTCTCCTAATCATGGGTTGCTAGTGGGATTGTACATTACATCAGTATTTTTAGTAATCCATAAGGACATGTATTAGTGCAACAGATAACATCCTTATTGGTTTTTAGTCCATTACATGTTTCATTACGTCATTTGAAGAACATATGTTAATCTTCAGTAGACAAGCATTTGCAGGTAAGTCTGTTGTGCTTTGGTTTGTTATTTTTTTTTTTCAATCTGAGAGCAAATAAGTATATGTACTTTTTGTATACTTTTGCATATTTGCTGGCTCTCCAAAAGCAAAACATTAAAAATCTCCTATAGCTTTGCCAGCTGACACTTTTTCATGGATCATAGTATTGCAATTGCTGAATGACTGTGTCTAGTAATTTACAATCTCCTCTGCATTCATGGTGGACTGAACTGTAGATTCCAAAAGCCTCGAGGCTCATTGCCTGTATCAGGGTGGGGACTCCACCTGTCTCCCCTCAATTCTACATCCTCCCAAGAAAACGGAGAAAGGGTGCAGCTTCTTTCAGCTTCTTGCCATGTTCTTTCCCTGTCCAAAACATTTATGTATTTTTTTTCAGTTGACTTTTTGCTGTTCTGGTATAATATACTTGAGATCTCAGAGTCAGGGGTGCCCTTTTTCCACTGCCTTTTCTGGCTGGAATGCTGCACATGTAAATAGCATGGGCTGTCCATGTTTCTGGCTCTTACAATGCAGACTGGCCTGTGGTTGTAAACTGAAACATCTATACACTAGGGAGGGGGATTCTGTAATAAAACTTGCAGTCCTATTGGGATAATTTTTTAGCATCTACAGCATTTGTGGCTATTCTGTGCATTCCAAGTTAGTAACGATAGAATGCCATGGTTTGTAAAGTATACGAAATGCTGTGCACTGAGGTAAGGAGAGGTTTAACAGTTTGATGAGGGCAGCAGTAATCTGTGTTGCATAGTACCTTCTGGAGTCATAAAATCTGCAGAATCTTTTGTGTACACCAAAAAGAAAAAAAAACAACAAACCAAACCAAACCAAAACAAAAAAAAACAAGCAGAGGAAAAGAAGGCAGCAGTTTGGGAAAAAATGGCAATTAAGGAAAGGGAAGAGTTATTTTATAGAGTAAGATGGTAAAATTACCTGAAAAAAATGAGGTAGAGGCTTTTTAGCAAGAGGGAAAACCAAACCAGATTTTCTCAGAGCAATGTAGAGGATTCTTGTCTTGGAACCAGCAAAACATCAAAATAGTAAGAAATGTCATTAATGAGCTGAAGAAAGAGAATATATTGGAGTACATGGTAAACAAAAGTTTGAGAGCCCTGTGGTAGATGGCATAGATTTTGGGTTTTATGTTATCTATTCTAAAGGCTCATGGATGTGGCTGGCATGGTAACTCCTGCGTTTTGCCCGAAAAAATAAAACCAAACATTTTTGCACTGTCAAAGAAAATGAGTAGTCAATAAGTCAAGTCAATCTGTCAGTGTTTGTTTATTATAACTGAAAAGGAAAAGAAATAATATATCAGGACAATACATAATGATATCCTCATTCTATGAATAATAAGTAGTGAAGTCCAGTGATTTTACTATTACACAATGACTTTGAGAAATGGCATTTAATAGAGGCACATGTTTGTTTACTGGAAATTGTTATTACTTATATTACCATGTAATAAAAGCTTTAAATCTATGTACACCAAAAGATTGTAAATAGGGAAAGTAAGAAGAAGAGAAGAAAAAAAACGGATGGGTTGGAAAAGTGTTATATACAACACTGGAACAATACTATTGGACAAACTTTGTTTCTTAGCCAAAGTTACAAAGGTATTTCACCTTGAGAGCAGTCTATAAACAGTGGTACACAGCATCCTCTGTGAGACTAAGGCCGACATAAATTTAAGAAAAATGACAATACACTAGTAATTGTGTGCAATTAATTAACTTATTCTGTAAAATAGGGGAATTAAAAATATTAGAATGTCAATACTCTATATTAAATATTGTTGGTAGTTATCTGTCCAGCTCCCAATGTTACGTGAAAAAATCTATGAGAAAGGGGAAGCAAACTGCCAGAAAAGACGAATTTTAGCTTTTTACGAATATTATGGGGCTTCCATTTGCATAAATGATAATTAGATTCCACATTGAAACGTTAGCCAAATATTTAACTAATGTGCTTAAATGAGCGAAAGTGAATAGAAGACATCTGCTTGTATTGTTCTTACAAAACCCGAAGCGCCGCATTGAACGTGCTGTCTAAATTCCCTACAAGCGCCACTAGATGGCGACACAAACGCTCAAACATGCTGAACCTGACCAGCTCTGCAAGCGCAGTACTGAAAGCTGCATTTCGGCAGGTATATATAGTCTGGAAGCAATAATATCCACCAGCTATGCAAAACCGGGGAAAAAAAGCAACAATTTTTTATTTCAAAATAATTATTAGAGCCACTTTTGAGTAAAGAATATTCAACAGTAACCTTTCCTACCTTACCCTCTTACTCAAAATGCATTGTGTTCCTGTACATTAGTGAGGATGTCATGTAGCTACCATTTTATAGTACTGTATTAAACAGAAGAATATTAGCCATATTTTGAAACACTTCAGGAAGATACAAAGCAGCTTTTGGAAAAAGAATTTATGGAAATGTTTGGTTCAGGTACGTGTGTTTACATATTTCCTACCATCTCATCAGCACTGTGCAATAGATTCTGGTTCGCAGATTAGAACTGGAGATTTTGCCATCGAGAAGGGTATGTAACTTCATGGAAAATGTATTTGTGTATAATATGAGCTACACTTTTGAAAGTCTATTCAGTAAAACATCTTACCAGGCATTTAATTGCACACATACGAGTTTTGCTGAATAAGGGCTACTTAATAGTTTTGAGTTCTGAGAATAATTATAAGCAAGTATTCTACTGATTTCAGTGATCCCATAATACAATAACAAATTCCATTCATTTTGCAGTGGATAGAATTTCACCTCTGAAGCTTAAAACATTCTTCAGGCCCAAAACAATACATGCTTTGAAATTGGAATTTAATTTGGCATCTTCCAGAAGACAGCTGAACTATTCCACTCTCTTTCTCCTCCTTCTGCCCCCTTACCTTGCCTCAGACTTCTAAGGCTGTAAATCTTTTCAATTTCTGGTAAATTCTGTGTAATTTAAATATCTGCAACTAATAAGCATTTTATGTTAGTGCCATTTTCTAACCTTTTAGATGTCTTCTATCAGTTCTTGCAAATCCGTGTATATATAGCTCCATTCATCATGGAAAATTCTCTCAGTACCCGAACCTCAACGCTGTGAGGCTTCTGGTCCACCCATGGATTTGAAAGAGGCTCCAGTTCCCTCTGTCAGTGACATGTGGTCCTGTGCATCCCCATCCCCATGATGTACCGGAGCTCTGAAGTCCCCCATTTACGTTAGGGTTATCTCTGTTCCTATCTGGCTTGACTTACCTGTGTGTAAGTATTAACATGTAACTCTCCACAGATGTCATTGAGACTTCCATCTCTTATTTTCCTTAGCTGAAGAAGCATTTATCAATGTTCTTCAACTTAGGGCCATTATACTGCAAATCTAAGATGTGGTGAATTCAAGGTGATCGTCTTGTCAAAATCACTGACAGCAAGACCTAACTCACCTAGGGTTTGCTCAGTGGCTGCTCCGATTTACCTGTACACTAAAGGTGAAGTAAAGCTGGCTGGTAACCAAGGTTTCAAAAAGCACTGTACACTAGATATTTCCATGTAACAGATTGGTGAGATTGTTTTCTATCAGAAGTAAAAACTGAAACCTTAGATAAAACATTCCGGTTATATGTATTCAGGATAGAGAGAAATTCCTCTCTGGGAAAAAGTGAACCTTGTATGAGTGCCGAAATAATCAATAACTGTAAACTGATATCTGTAGAGATTTTAAATGCTGCATGACAGCTAATTAATGTCTATCTGATAAAGAGGACTAGATGTCTATGACTTTCAAGAATAGCTACTTCCTACTATGAATGAAAGTATTTTATTTTCTGATTATATGTTGAAAGTTTACTTTCTCTAGGGTAACATCCCCCGTAGCTTTATGTTTCTTAACATTATCAGCATGATCATTATTCCTGAACAAATCTGCTTGTTATCAGATGAGCACTGATGTTTAGCTGTACCCTGTGAAAAAGACTGATACATCTGAGAAGGTGTCAGTGTGAGGAACATTAGTGTTTTGGTCTGGAACAGAAGCCTGCTTTTCAAGTGAATAGCCAATTGCCTTTGCTTGTTGTGCTTTCAATGGTGTGGAGAAGCCTTTGAGTGCTTGAACTGGATTCCTCTCAGAAAACAACTGGATTACAGATGGTCTCCACGAGAGTGCTCAGTGCACATCAGCCATCAGTGGGTAGGTGGTCCCTTGGGTCAGAGTGGAGCTAGCTGCAATAACCTATGAAATTCACACAGTGGGAGCAGTAAGTTCTCAACCCAGTCATTCATATTTGCTGATCTTTTTTGTCTAAGCTAACTACTAAATACAGATGGTCTTGTGCTACCAAAATTCAAAGATTTTTGCCTATTTATAAAGTCTGATTTTTATTTTTTTTTTACTAACAAAGCAATATGAGCTGTGGGGGCACAATTAAAATTCAAATGGCTAAATAAAAATATTCCTATTGACCAATAAACCACATACTCAAAAGTATAGTTGGGGATTGGGAAGGGTTAGGTGCTATATCTATAAAGTCGCTTCTTTAAATTATGAATGCTATTAAAGAAGACCAGATGTCCCACTGAGCTGATTGTGCTCCCAGTATTTTTCCTGTAGGTACTATAAGGAGTAATTATTCTGGCTTCAAAATAATGAAGTCAGCTTGGAAGAGGACAAGTTTTCAATAAATATGCCCCAAATCACCTCTTTTCTAAGTGTTGTTTCTTAGAGTTGGCTGAGGAAGTGTTTGTTGTTTATTGCTTTGTAAGAAAGCCATTCCAGCTAACCAGTTTGTCAAGATTATTGACCCATGAGAAAACAGCACTTGTATAGAAACAAAACTACAGTCCAAGCTTTAGATAATTTGATGTGAACACTGTTCACAATTCATGATACCAAAAATTATTTATGCCAATAAATATACTAACTTGTCCCTAGATCATTTTTCAGTCCTGGCTCTGCACAGGTGGTGGGAGTTGTCGAGTCAATATTTCACAATAAGAAGTAGGGAATGGGCCAAACTATGCTTGTCAAATACCTTCCTATTTTGAATATAATATTTCTGTATTTTTTTTAGCTCACTTTACAAAACATAATGAACTTAATTACCTTATTACTTCCTTGAAAGGCATCTACATTGAAAAGCCAATATACTTGGTTTCTACCTTCTATATGTTTGTTTCTGCACTGTTCCATCATGGTCATGCTGCGTGCATTTTCATAAATGGGATTATTTTTCATGTACAAGATTTCATTTCTGTTCTTTACTTTCAGTCAACTGTTGTCTTTACTCAGAACTGAAAATTTTCTTAGTAAGTTAGCACAAGACTTTACAAGTTAGCAGACCTTCATTTATTTAACCCATGTGTCTGCTGAACACATGGGGCGTTTCCAGCATGGAAGTCTACAGGAATTCCTAGAAACATCAGTACGGTGGATCATCAGACGATGAGGCAAAAGATATAATAGAGTTTCTTTTGCCCTAAAATGTGTCTCAGTGTGTTCCTATTGATGCAGAGAGACAATTGCCATTTCTTTTATACAGTGCTGGAAGAGTTGGTTATATGGCCGTGAATGGTGCTGTTGATAGATGGTTTGCACTGTATGCACTTCCCATGCTGTTAGAAAAATGTCTTACTGGAACCATAAAGTCTGAGAATGAAGTTATTTGTTTTAATAAGAGAAGAATGTACTAACTTTGTGATCATAGAAGCCATTAATAATCAAAGACAGGGTTCTTTTACTTAACAACAACAAAAGACCCAAGAACAAACCCAAAACTTTTCCAGTTAACTTTATTTATCATGCCTTATGGAGTTTATTTCTCCCTTGACATCTACTATTTATTATTTAAAAGACATAAGGAGAAAGAAGAGAGATGTTTCATTAACACCTTTTAATGTTTATTAACATTATTAAATTCTAATTTAATATTAAAGGATTAAAGGAAGAGAGAGACTTGATGCTGCAGAAAGGAACTGGCATCCTATTACCATAAGGCAGGAATTACAGAGAAGAATTACTCAGCATGATGCTGAATAAGTGAGAAGTAATACTATCTGTATCTATCATATTCAAAGTATTGCCTGCTCCAGTTGCTTCAGAAAAATAAATAGATCAACCTCCTCTATCTAGCACTTGCAATTTATTTAGCTAATGAGACTTGCATTGTTAAGCTTTCCTCCAAAATCATGAGAAATACCCAAGTCATTGAAAACGCAAGATGATAATACAAACAATATTACATGAGTCAAATTCCAACACAGGGACAAAAAACAGGGAGGAGAGTTCCACAAACATGAATAAGTGCTTGATAAGAAACATATAAAATCTCAAAGGTGTGGTTGCAGTGAACAATCCTGAAGTTCAATAGCATGACAGACAAAATCTTAAGCTCATATATGCTAATATGTTACATTGACATGTAAGACATACCATAGTCCAGCCTCGTGGCTTACAGGTGGAAATTCAACACTAGTGTTGGTAAATTGTTTTGTGATTGTTATTCACAGTCTATATTGCCAGTAAGCTGAGTTCTACAGCATTTAATGTCATATTTTACACTGTGCTGCATAATACATGGTTCAGTTGTGAAATGCCTTTTATCCACAAGAGAAGATTTTGCGGGCCGACATGTAAAACATTTTCAGACTTTCTACCTAGTGCAAGATTACACCTCATGCACATGCAATATATAAAGAACTTTCTGTTGTGTGAGGAGATATAACTGAAAGGCAAGAGGAAATATAAAAGTAGCATAATGGATTATTACACAGACTCAGAGGAATGGATAGAATTATTATCTAGTGAATGTTGCAGGTTATGATGCCATATTTTGAAAACTGTGCTCTATTTGTAAAGCACATGCAAAGAAGGGTGTGACTATAACGTAGCCTGGTGAGTCTTCACTAGGCAATGGGTAAAATTTAGAGCAATACAACTTATTTTATATTATTTTGATCGAGGTAGACCCACTTCACAGATTGAATGATTACTCTGTGAAGAAGAGGCACGCTAGCTTTGCATCAAAAGTTGCCTGTGGCAAGTAGAAAAATAAAGGAAGTCCCCTTAAATCTTTGTAGAAAACTACAAAGAATTGCAGTAGTAGGCAACAAGTGATTGTGGTTGCTCTACTATCAGTATCATAAATAGCTGTACACATGGTGTAGATGTTTCTACATTGCTGATGGATGAACAATAAAAGGAAAAGAATATGGAATGTACTTTTTAACAATGAGACATCATCATCTGCGTGTAAAGCCTTCCTCATTACCAACTCCACACAAATGTGCATCCCATGTGAATTTCAGAAATATACGTAAGTTTAAGATTCATTGAGCTTGAGTTCCTCGCTTACTTCATTCTGTTCACACAGTTCAGAAGAGCAAGTATTGATACAAAATGTGGCCAAGCTGGAATTTTAGTTAAGACAATGCAGTTTTCCTCTGCAATCCATGATTTTGGTAAGTAGGAGGTAGTGGGATCACATGTGGTATTAGGGATGGAGTATCAATGGTAATCTGCGATGTAGTTGCATCACAGGAATGCTGCAAAGCAGTGCTGATCGGAGAGGTGTCATCTCCTAAATACGGTGGCACCAGATGTGTAGCAGAGGTGTGGTACCAGCCCAAACCTGTAGTATGTGCAAGTATGAAACAGGCCTAGTGATCTCAATAACTGCTAAAGCAACCTTGTTTAGTCTGATTCTGCAGGTTCTAGAAAAAAAGTTCTAATGGAGAGCAGGAGCATGAAGTTGTTTTAAGAGCTTTCTAATGCTGTAGAACTGAGAAAAGAAACTCAATGGAAAACTTCTGGGATCTCACTCAGTCTCATAAGACAATTGACTTCTACTTGCTTTCCCAAAGAATCTTAGCGGCATCAAGTGGGCTGTTCATTGGATAATTTCTCTCCATTTAAGAGGCAAGAAGGTGATGCTCAGGGCCATGTCCAGTTGGTTTGAATATCTTCAAGGATGGACTGGGCAACTTGTTTCAGTCTTTGACTATTGTCACAGTAAAAAAAGGGTTTGCCTTGCATTTAAAATTAATTGTCTGTATTTCAATTTGTGTCCATTTCCTCTTGTCCTACTGCAGGGCACCTCTGAGAAGATTCTGCTTCTCTTCTTTGGTCTCTCTATTAGATATTTTTACATGTTGATTAGATCACCTCTGAGACTTCTCCAGGCTGAATAGGTCCATCTGTCTCAGGATTTCTTCATATGTGAGATGCTCCAATCCCTTAGTCAGCAGCCCTTTGAAGACTTGCTCTTATCGGTATGTGTCTCTCTTGTACTGGGGACACCAGACCCGGACACAATGTTCCAGACATGTGTCACCAGAGCTGAGAAGAGGGGAAGGATCACCTCCCTCAACTCGCTCCCTGTAATGCTGTTCTTCACACAGCCAAGGAGGCCGTTAACCTCCTTTGCCACAAGGGCACATTGCTTAGTCAGGATCAACTTGTTGTCCACAAGGGCCTCTTCTGCCAAGCTGCAAATAGAATTTGTGAATTTGTTTAAATTTTCCCTAATGTGATCCTTCTCCATCGAGGTTAAGTCCTCCTTGCTCTGGACTTTTCTACTGGTCTTAGGGATTGGGATTGTTGAAGCCTTGCTAGTATTAAAGGTGAAGACGGTGCTGAGTACCTTGGCCTTTTCCTTTCCTCAGCCCCTCTGCCCTATTCAGCAGCAGGCCCATGTTTTCCCTAGTCTTCTTTTTGTTGCTGGTGTACAGATCAAAGCCCTTTTTGTTGCCCTACATGTCCCTTGCCAGATTCAACTCCAGAAGAACTTCAGTTTTCCTAACCCTGCACAATCAAGCAACATCTATATTCCTCCTGGGTCACCTGTCCCTGCTTGTACCCTCCTGTACGCTTCACTTTTATATCTGATTTTTGTCAGGAGGAGCTCCTTGTTCATCCGTGCAGGCCCTCTGCCACCTTTACTTGATTTCCTGCTCATTGGGATGGAGTATTCTAGAGTTTGAAGGAGGTGATTCTTGAAAACCAGCTAGCTCTTCTGGTCCCCTCCTCTCTCTAGGACAGTCTTCCATGGAATGCTTCCAAGCAGGTGCCTGAACAGGTCAAAATCTGCTCTCCTAAAGCCCAGGTTTGTTACCTTGTTGTTTGCCTTATTTCCCCTTCTTAGGCTCCTGATGGCCAACATCTCATTATCACTGCAGCCAAGGCTACTCCCAACCCTTATATCCCTGACCAATTCTTTCTTGTTTGTAAGTATGAGGTCTAGTAGAGCATCTCCTCAGCTTCTGTATCACCTGTGTCAGGAAATGGTCATCAATCCACTCCAGAACCTTGTGCCCTTTCCCATGCCTGCTGAGTTGTCTTTTCAGCAGATAGTAGTGATTCAAGGCCCCCATGAAGGCGAGAACCTGTGAAAATGAGGCTTCTCCCAGTTGTCTAAGAAGGCCTCATCTACTTCTTCATACTGATCAGGCAGCCTGTAGCAGACATCCACCACAGTGTTGCCCATGTATGCCTACCAATCCTGACCCATCAGCTCTTAGCCAGCTCTTTGTCCATCCCCAGCTTAGCCCATGTATTCTCATTGCTCTCATGCAAAGGGTGACCCTTCCTCCTCACCTAACTGGCCTATCCTTCCTAAAGAGCCTGTATCCTTCATGGCAGCAGCCCAGGCATGTAAGTTGTCCCACCATGCAGCTGTGACCCCGTTGAGGTCATAACTTTGCAACTGCATGCAGATCTCCAGTTCCTCCTGTTTGTTCTCTGTGCTGCGTGTGTATGTGCAGGCTCTGTGGAGAGGCACCCGCTCATGCTGAACTCCCAGGAAAAGTACAAGAACTTGTCCTATGATACTGTCCTGTGGATGTTCACGTATTTATGTGCATGTGCTTGAAGTGGACCCCTTTCAGCCCTATTTGTTATCAAAGTTTCTTCTGCCCATAGTGCTTTTTCTCGCCAGCCTGGTCCACCTCAGCTGGTTGCTGGCCATCATTTCTCTCCCCTGTCACTCCTAGTTTTAAGTTCTCCTTGCCATATCAGTCAGCCTATTGGCAAAGATGATTTTGCCCTGCTTGATCAGTATTTCCTTTTTGTTATGGAAATATAGTCTTAATTCCATGATACTAACTCTTTTTTTTTTTTTCTTTTTTTTTTTACAGCTACCTTTGTCATTGAAGAATAAATCAGTGCGGTGTCAAATACTGATGAAATCTTGGTGCGTTGCTTTTCAGAGATAGGAAGAGGGCATGAACGCTTCCTGTATGAAGCCAGCCTAATTCCTAAAACTCTGCATGGCCATCAATTGCCCAATTGTCCTGACACTGAACTAAAGTCTGTCCAAACGTGCCTGTGAGAGGGGCAGTCACAGCCTGGCTGACCCAAGTCAGCTCCCTGGTACTCACGTGCTTGTACGTAGGAAACAATTTGGGGGTTTAATATCAATAGGAAAATGGCTGAGCCGCCTGTCTTTGGGGCAGAATTATGGCAGTCCAGTGCCATTTCAGATACTTGTTTTATTGGCGTTTTATCTCCAAAAGTTTTAGTGGTCCTGATATTCAAATAGACAGCAGGGTGAGCTGAAGTGCAATAGCTTTTGGAAAGGGTGTATCACACCCGCATTACATTGCCTGGTACTTGTGTCTTTTATCATGCCTTCTCTGCTCTTTTTTTTTTTTTTTTTTTCTTTTCCCCTTCCCCAGTTTCTTGATGATTATATTTCTCTCTATTCTTTTGCTGCTCCTTTAAATTTTATTTTCCTGTTTTCTAAATGAACTGGGAATTTTTAAAGCTGTAGTATGTAAATACCTTGTAATACAGGGAGAAGAAACTAACCTCCTAGTGTCTTAGAAAACTAAATGTTGTAGATCTATAGTTTTTGTCAAGTATAACCTCTTGGTTTCTATTTCTGGAGATAAATTAATTACAGTTAACAGAAAAGTTTAAAATAGCAACAAAAGGTGCAAGATAAGGCTTTAAAACATTTTTTTTTGCTTCACTATGACCTTGAAGTTAACAGTTAATTACACCTCTGCAAAGTCACTGAAATAATCCCCGATGATAAAATTTACTATTTTGTCATTTTGGAATATAAAGTTTGCCTGAGTTTTATAAGGGCCATGGAAGAAACACAGTTAGGAAATCAGTTGTTCTCCAGATTTGCAATATTGATTGCTGGCTGAGCATAATTTAGGATAAACTACATTTTTTAATTCTGATTTTTGTTTTGATTTTTTTTTTTTAAGAACACTAAAATTCCTTCCCACATGTACTTTAAAACCCCTGACGTGTTTTATGATGGTTCCCTTCATTATTTACAGTTACATTCTTCCTTGCTTGATCAGTCTTGCCTGGGCTTCTTTGTGGTAACTATGAATTCTGAGGGACTAAAAGCAGATTAAGGGAGAAAACTATTCAAAGCCAAATCCTAGCTGCCATAAGACCACAACCACTACAAATAACTTATTTCTAGCTCTAAATTTTCTTTTTATTTGTATCAAAAAATGGTACTATTCCTTGTTCTTTTACTCTTTTGATCTAGTGTCACCGGGAGGTTAATGATGTCACACAGAAAACCTTGAACATTGTAAACTTACTTCATTTTTTTAACTATGGAAAATATATTTCATAACCCTTAAATTTTCCTTATGGTTAGCTGTTGGAATTGACAATACGTATTACACAAATCTTGTTTGGGCAGTTGTTGCTCAGGGAAAGTCAGATGAATCACCATGCCCGTGTGCTGTAATAGGAAACAAGTGATGTGTCTCGCCAGACGCTGGCCTCCTTCTTTGTCTGCAGAACACACTTGAAAAATATTCTAAAGTAAATGTCACTACCGTGTCTAAAAGCTTTTTAAAAGCCATATAAAACTACTTGAGACAGAAATAATGGTCTTTTCACCAGCAGTGAGAACACAATGTGTAGTCAACAGCAATATAGTAAAAACCGGGAAAAAAATTTCAAGAATTTTACTAGATTAATTTCTCATACTATGCCAATCACGCTGAATTACCTGAGCTTTTGGGAAATTAGTATCCTTAAAGGGTTTTGCGATATGTCTACAATCTTGCTAAGTTTTTGACAATTCTGTTTAATGTACAGGCATATAATAACAAAATCAACTATGAACTCATGTGTCACATAATTATAAGCATAATCCTAATCCAACAGTGTGGTGACACTGTCCTGCATAGGCACAAGCTATACAGGAACTCTGCTTCTGCGAGTCTCTCCTTTTCCAGCTGGGGACTGCCGACAATAATAAAACGTCTCAGTGCAGCTGTTTGAAAAAAAAAAAAAAATCTTGCTATTATTCTTCTGTTAAAGATTATTTTGTAGCAGGCTGAGGTATGCTTACTATAGTAAGGGTGCACCCTGCTTTTAATTTCTCTGCTGTACTTTTCCCCAGAAAAAATCCTATGAAAAGTGCTGAGAACTTCAGATGGGGGAAGTGTTTATGCATGTATAAATAAAGGACAGAGAGCTGAGACAATGCAGCAATATTCTCCAAGTACATTTGGGATTTGGATTATTACATATCCACTTGGAATCTGAACCTTTTGCACACTTTCTGCTTCAGAGCGATGTATAGAGGAACGGAATTTCAGTGGCATTCCTGAGTCAAAGGAGACTTAATATGGCCACATGCCAGTGCATGCACTGCTTAAACATGAAAGCAAAAGCAACTGGCCTGGCCATGCATCTAAAAAGTGTAATGAGCTGTATTATAGTTTGGGTTAAGGTTTGACTTACGTGGGTAAGAAGAGAAGGGATTTGGATGGATGGAAAAAACAATCAGCTTGTATTTATTCTTCTCTGACATAATTTGCAAATGTCACTTAAAAAGTAGAATCTATCCTTGGGCTATCTAATCTGTAAGTATATAATTACAGATGGCCAACAAATTACAGAGCTGTTCTAGTATTATAAATGAGTATTTGGTTATGTTCTAATATGATAGACCAAATGAATATTTGTCACATTTAAATTAGAGCATTTATTACTGGAGAAATTATTAAATTTATTTATTGCATTGAAAATTTAAACAAAGTTTGTTCTTATTCTGTTGGGACCTCCACAATTTATTAGCCTAAATTAAAAATGAAAATCTGAGGGGAGAAAAGGAAAGAACAAAATTATTTTGGCAGATGGTGTAGGAAAGGAGCATGTAACAGTTGGAGAGTACTTAGAATATGACAGTGCTTTTCTGTATTTCTTTTTTGTTGTTGCTTTGGGAGTATAACAGAAAGCCGGCTTCAATATATGTCCTATCAAATAAGTATCTACATGAATTACAGATGTGGCTCTTGCTGGGGCATGTTTTTCTCTCTTCCATAGACATCTTTAGTTTAAGATGCTTGACATTCTGGTTTGGAGACTTTATTTGTTTTGTCTCTTCTCTCCTGTGGTGCCAAGCAAACAACTTCTTAGCTCCACTGCCTGCATTTTGGCATCTGCTATGTCTTTGCATGCGACATTATTCTCCTGATGGCTGACTGCCTTACTAATGCCAAAATGGTTCTAGCTAAGCAGAAGGAAATGTCTTGTAGTAGGCCTACGTAGGCGCTTTTCCAGAGGTTTCTAACCAGTTTTCTGGGTTATTGTTTCCTTCCTAGTTCCAGTGATAAAGTTTCTTTTTTTCTCCCCATTTCCCCCGCCCCCAGCCTTTTTATTTTCCTTTTTTTTTTTTTTTTTTTTTTTTTTTTAAGTGATTTTGTCAAAAGGTTCTTGTAGGACTGAGAGCACTCTATTTCTTTACTTTTTTCTCCAGTCACTCAGTACCTTCTTCAAGCAATGCATCTTCTAGAACCAAGGGGATTTAAACGATTAAGGAGTGTGAGACAGCTTGGCTTACCCTGGCTACTGATCTTTCTGAGGTTTCTTGGATTTGTCTGAAAAACCAAGAAACAGGACAGGATCAAAATTGACTTGCCACATTTTTTTCAAGTCACTAATCACTTGCTCCAGGTAGCTCTACAGAAGTATTGATCATCTTTTTCTGGTTTTTTTGTTATTGTTGTTGTCTGGGGGTTTTTTCCCCCCCTTTTTTGTTTTTAATGTTCACTTCATTAGTGTCTCTTAAAAAAAAAAAAAACTACAGTCATTCTATTAGTGCTTTACCAGCAAATGCAATAACATTCTCCAATTTTCTAGATGAGAAAAATGAAGTACAGAAAACCAGAAGGGAGTTGCTCGCCCACTGTCACTGAAGGCCACTTCGAATTTCATTTTCCTCTGGTAAGACTGATTTTTTTCCAGGGGGGAGTGTTCTCTGTGTCATGGTGATATACATGTGGAAAGAAACCACAACAAACCTGATTTCAGCTTTATAGGAAATTATTAGAGCATCGTGGTAACCAGGCTTGTGTTCCTGAAGACTTTTGAATCTCTTGTTGTGCTGATGATTTTTCTCCACTCTGTTGATAAGACACATTCTTCTAATACATTCTGAAAAAAACCCCAACATCCCCAACAATTTAGTCTTTGCCTGGGCTCATGGATAGTCCTGCAGCAGCATTGAATAGGCAGAATAACACGTTTTTCTTTGTGTTACAATGCTTCAACTGAAGTCAGGTGTTCACAATTAAGGGCATTTCCTGTCTTTTGGACATTGAATTAATGTATGTTGTGAAATTGTCTTTTTAATTATATGCAAATGTTTTTATATTTGTTACATATGTTTTATATGCAATTGATATGCCAGACCAAGGCAAGTCAGACACCGAGGTAGCGGGAGACAGACCAAGGAAGCAATCTTTGATCTGAGCCAGCTTTTCCTCAAAATTAAGTCCGAGTGATGCTGGCTGGATCTCCAAGGTATGTAGCTTCTGTTGGATTCTGAGGGAGTCAGTGATGCTTATTAAATGAGTTAATCAGGAAACTGAGTACAGAGAAGAATTATTTTCTTATACTAGCAATTATTTCCAACAGTCTATTTAACTAGAAATAGTGTTTCTGGTTGGAAAGATCTGTGCTCATAAATATGTTAATTAAATGGCAGTATGCAATATACTCTAATTATAGTTTTATGTTCCTATGTGTAACATGGAATGTCACGTTAATTCAGTTATAACTACCTATCTATTTTTAACCACATACTATCTTAGAGTATATGTAGTAAAAACTTCCTGTGGCAGCAACTCTTCCGAAGAATAAAGAATGTGATGATAATGTTAGTGCTGATAGATAAACATCTTAAAGTATGAAGTACTTTCATATTGATTCTGACACCAAATTTTCCAATGGCTTTTTTCCAAGACACTTTTGTTCATGGTAGATGATCCTTTTGGAATCCAGCTTTAGCAGCAAAACAGCTAGCCTCAGGTGGACTCTTGATGGTGACCATGTTTAGTCTGAGTTTTTTTTCAAAAAGCAATAGAAGCCATGTTACTAGTCCCGTAATTTAAATGCTTATTTTATTCCAAAGACCAATCAAATATTAATTTGCTTTGTCAGTTACAGAGAGAGGATCAGAAATATTTATATGCAGGGAATTCGGAGATGGTGCTTGGAGTTATTCCCTGGGTTGTACGGATAGAACTGTTTAATAATGCTCTTGATAATTGTATCCAATCGTATCTATGCTGTGACACTAAGCAATTTAATATATATGTGTCTATTATTTAATTCTAGAATATGCTTCTCAAGACAAAAACGTCTCGGGATCTAAAATTTTAAAGTTATCAGTAAAATTTTTGTCTCTGAAGCTGGACATAAATGGATGAGTAGAATGATCTTTTTTTTTAACCTTAATATTATGTATATTAAATTGAAATTTTGTGTCTGTGGTTTGTTCAGTAGACATGTTTACATGTCTCATTTTACACAGACAGGAATAAAGAAAAAGGGTTTTCTAAAGAGTAATCTGTATAAGAGTGTTTAAAACTCACCTGTGCTGCCCATTTAGACATGCTCAACAGATTACTCATCTGAGGACATTTTTTCATGGCAAAATACTAGCCCTTTGTCTTCACCAGTTCACTAGTTTACCTCTTATATTAGATGCTCCCTCATTAAACACATGAAGGGTCAGTCAGAAGCATGAGGATTTTCCTCTGGTTCTGTAGAGGGTTAGGCTATCAGCAATTTTTCTTAAATATGATCTGTCAGTTTGTGCTGCTTGAAGCACCCGGTTGCTGAGCATGCAAAAATGTTGTTATTTATTCTAAGAATTAGTTTGTGACTGTGAGTGCCAGTAGGTGAAAAATACAGGCCATTCTGCTAAGGAACAGCAGGACAGGTGTCTGTATGGGAAGCATTTCTACTTACCAGTATCAAGAAAATCTCTGCAGCGATCACAGTATATTAGAATCTGTGCCAAATGGCACCTTCAGTGAGAAGCAATATCAAGATGAAACCAAACCTATGAAACTATTAAGACAAACCCCAGGAAACAGATGATTTCAGATTAATATTAAAAGGCTATGATAATCTGTAAATATTTCTGAAAGTCTAACTTAGCCCATTATGTTAAAAATAATTAGAAGTGTAATTTGTGCATAAAATCTTGGTTTCTATTCCATGGGGAAGATGCCTCTATATGTTTTGTTGTTGAAAACCTGCCCAGATTTTCTTATTCTGGAATGAAAAGTTGTGCATCGCCAATGAAAGAAAAACGTAAAATGGCTCCCACGGATGTTCCCTCATGGGCAGGTGGTAGAAGTCATTGGGCCAACACTTGCTACTTCTGTATTGTCAGGTTCACCACAGCGCAGCCTTCAGCATCCCAGAGAGGGTTAGGCTGGCTGATGGTCAGAGACCTGGTTCATGACTGGAACCAAATAAATCCAAAGCATCTTTCTAAATGCAGTAGAGTTGACCTCAGTTTTATGTTTCTAAATATTGGTATGTACTTCAAATTCTGCGGTCATCTGGAAGAAAACACTATTTTAATTTTTTTCATTATGTGGGGGAGGGAAGGAAAGCTGACCAAGAACCAAGAATTATATTAAACCTATCTAGAAGCCATATGTTTTTTCTATGTGCTACAATGAACTGTGTAATTTCCACTTCTACTGTATTTATTATGATAGCATCTGAGCAGAAGTTAAATTTGCTGATTCAAAGATTAAAAGAATTAAACTGATGCCTTTCTATCTCACTCCATACAACATATTCAAATAAATTTAATAGATGGTAATATTTAGTATCCCAGATTACAATACAGGATATATAAATTGATTTTTGTTTTGTTTTGTTTTTTAAAATTCAAAGTTGCTCAGCTCAAAAAGCATTACTGGATAATTCTTATATAATAACCTGAATATATACTTCTTGGTATTTCTTTTTCCTTCATGCTTTAAAGTATTTAGAAAAAATATTTGTAATTCTGTCATGTATATTTTATTGTGTACTGAATGTAGGTGCAGTATGACTGATGAACAAAAAGTTTGGAAAAAAAACCTGGGAAACCTGGACAAAATCATAAATTATTTAGCCTTAAAAGTTTTTAGATTAAATATAATCCCTCTCAGTGTGTGATTATGCAAAGGAGATGAAAAACAGAAAAAAGAAAATTCTGCTAAATATTCCAATGTGGTTGCTTTTCATTTTGCTAATTACCCCATTTTGCTAATTACCCTTTATTTCTATTATCCCAACCATGTTTAGCTACTGAGAAGACAGGTTGACAGAATATCTTTAAAGCCCTTGTTGACTAATGGAAGATTAAAAATTAAATCAGTAAGATACTGGAATTTTCCATCAGCTGCTTCCTGGGTGCGCATGGATTCAGACTCACAGAAAGCAGGGCTGTTTGTACAAAACACTGTACCGCTAAAGGGTACAGCATTAATCTCCCACCAAACAACGCAGCAGGCAGGAACTGGGTTTGTGTTATTACAGAGTAGGATGAACACACTGGGGATGAAGAGGCATATTGTTTTCATATCTGTTGTGGGTCAGAGTACATGGTTCTTTAATTCTGCAGAATAAATGAGCTCTACACTGTAGAAATGTAGGAAGCTCCTTCAGCTCTGGGGTCTCGTTTCTTAGCCAGATGGAGGAGTCAGGATCAGATGGATCAGATGCCTTAGAACACAAACGCCTGCTTGGATTTCCTTATAAGAGGAGAGGTGTGATGCTGACTGCACAGCTGCTACATCAGTGCCTGTAAAATAACAGTGATGCACTAAAATTGCCATTTACCAGGCATGGAAAACAGCAACATACAAATGAACTGAAATAACTTAATGTCTGGTAAAGTGCCAAAACCTTACAAATCTAAAGAGAGCCCATCTGTCCCAAGCTAGTGCATTTGTTGTAGCTGTGAATGAGGGGCGTCAGCCCTGTGGCTTGGCCACCTATATCAAAAGTAGTTACTTCTATTATTAAAGAGCTTTGGGAGCAACAGTGGAAGTTAAAAACGCTGATGTGCTCAAACTGTAAAAATATGGGACACCCTTTTGCCACTGCCATGAATGGTCCACGATCGGTATTTTTTGTTCTTGTTATCTTTGAAATTTACTTATACTTTATTGATGGAATGTTTTAAATGTGTGAGTTTCTTGACAAAAAAAGATAAAATGTAATTAAACGAAGGTGAAATCAAAAAGGTGGGGTTTTTTGAGGAAAATACTTCAGATTCCTTAATGCCTTTTTATGCCAGGGTATAGATGTTCACTTTATGTTAAATTGGAGCCTAAATCTGAACTACAATTCACTTCTAATTCAAGATAAAATGTACTTTATAAGCTGAGTCTTAAAACATTTTGGATGCCTTGGGTTAGAGCAAGTAAACACACTGCTGTTGATTCTCAAATGGAAGAAATGACAAGTTGAAATATTAAAGTGGCTTAGGAAAAAATCTATGCCTTGAAAAAATACCAACTAGAAATAATGAGGCTAGCTACTCTTTTCCTAGGAACCGTGTGATCAAAGGATCCTAAAGTTGGGCTTCAATCTTAGCTGACTCTCTGCCTTCTGCTGGAGAGCTGAAGTTTTCTTTCCTATTTCAATCCAGTCATAAACAGGTTAATTTAAGCCATCATGAGAGCAGATCAGGAGCATTCACTCAGATAATTGTCTTGTTTGCTGCTGACTATTACTTGTTAATGAGTCCTGTGCCTCTTTGCTGCAATTTGAGATCCTCCCCTATTTATGGGCACCACAACAGTGATAGCTGGATAAGTTTTGATGGGTTATAGGGAAGAAAGTACAATCACTCATTGTTACAGTTTACCTTGAATTAAGCACTAGCAACAGGTTGGAATAATAAGAAACAGGCTGCTAGCAAGCAAACCGCTCTGTTGCACCCTGTGCCTGCTGCAGACATTCCCACTGATGTCAATACTGGGGCTGTTGCTGGGATCACATTGCTGTGGGTTGTTTTCTTTCCTGTTTCCTTCACTCAGACCTCTTTGTTATTGTTATAAACGATAACAATTAAAACAATTTTATTTTGGGTTCAATCAATTTAGGTTGAGAAACAATAAGCAAAAACAGCGCTGGGTGCGTGGAGAACTCAATTAGTTCCACCACACACACACCTGAGTCCTAAAAGCAGCGTCTTTTACCCCCGGATCTTGACCAATCTCCTCTCGCCGGATGTCCGTCCCGCTTTTTCCCCATTGGGCCGTTAGGGTACGCCTTCTCCTCCTATTGGCTCTCCTGTGGCGCGCTTTTTCAAATCTCAAGGACTTTGTCTCCTTCATGGGCCTTCTCTGGCTGGTTCGCTTTCCTTACCTCCTTCAGTGGGCTTGAACTATCTCATCTGCATCACTCCTGTTTTCCTGCCAGTCACTAGGGCTGGCACCAGACCTGCATTACCTTGCACAGCTGCAGCCCCTTGTCTCCCTTCCCTGCCTCCCGGGCTTTGAGGCTCTGACTTGGAGGCTGCCGTAACAAGATAGTAAGGAACGTCATGTTGAAATCATACCATACAGCAAGGTCACTTCAGCCTCAGATACTTCCTTCTTAATTGCTTCCATCACAGATTTATGCAACACAATGGATCTAGTTTCCATTTCTGCAGGTGTTTGGACATTATATCACTCAACATTTCAGATTAGTTGTCCCACGAAGTTTGTCAAGATCCAGTATGTGACTTCTTTTCCAAAGTGTGATCATAGTTCAAATGCTTACCTGACTCAGGGAAGGGGTGGAAAGAAAGTGATTATTAGCATCAAAGTTGTCCCATTTCTATCGCCGTGTGAAAGGAACACAACTTTCTTCTCCAGGGTTATCTAAACTTTCAGCTGACAAGACAATCAAAACTTCAGTATTTTACTAAATACCAGAAAATAACAGAATAAAACCCGAGACATCTGCTGAAGCAACCATACATTTTATGGGAACTGAAAAAGGAATATTTTCACAAATGGTAGGTTGCCATTTTTGCATGTTGTATGTTTTGTCTCAGATTTTTATATTTTAAAAGGTAAAAGAAAAAGAACACTTAGTTCTCATTTCTATGTGAAGTAATATGAAACTTTACCCTGGTTTACATAGTATTTGGAGTGATGTATCAAATCCAGGGACCATTGCATTAGATCCCCTAAATCTTTATCAATCGCTTACTGGGGTCTAGAAGGGAAGCGTTTCTTCTGCAATGCAATAACCCATCCCCACTTCTGCAAGGGCAGTTCAAAATGAACCAAAGGTATGTGACTTTTCTGTCGAATGCCTTTAGTGATTTGTGAGAAGTAAGCAGTTGGTTTTATTTTCATTCAGAATTAATTTCAGCCCAGAGACCAAGGAGTGAGCAGTCATAGACAGGAAATTTATTACTAGGTGAGGTCTGACTTGCATCTTCAGAGTAATTCAGAGTGCTTCACTTTCATTTATGATGCTGTACTTGCTCTTTTGGGATCCGAGCTTCTATCACTAGTACTCAATCAGCTTCTTGAAACTGGAGGGTGAAGAAGACAACATAGGGAGGAAGATTCCTTTCTTTCAATTTCAATGTACAGTGGAATAATTCAATCCTGAAATAAATGGACTGTGTTATTCATTAGTGTTCTCAGCCTGAAACTTTTCTTTAGCTATAAATATGTTTTAAAGCTTTAAGAGAAAAATACTCCTGACTTGGAGTAACAATATATTGATGAGAGATTCTATCGTTTTTATATGAAAAGCATTTTTCAAGTGGTTAAGTTACATATATGACATTTTTAGTAAGTTAATTTTCTAACTTCAATTTTGTTATTGACATGAATTTTGTCTCCAGTCTTGAAACTGTAAGTGTTAAAATTTGGGCTGAATTTCAGATTAAAAGTACTTGTTAACTGCCACATAATGACACCAGTCTCTTACATGAAGATAGATTTTTAAGAGGGAAAAATGCCCAGAATAAGCATGCTAGAATGAGCAATGGGTAAAACATTCAGTGACAATATTCTGACAAAAACATACAATAGAAAAATATTCATCCAAGTTAAAGATGAGGATAAAGGCATAATGTCTTTCTTTGATGAGTGACCAGGATGGCAGAAATATTTCTTAGTGGATGGCATGGTCTCTGAACAAGAAACATAAACAATCTAGTCTGAAGAAGAAATGATCACATTATACTTCTTTTACATAGCTCACAGAAAAAATGTCTATGCACACGCATTACATAGGATTTAACACTCTGGGGAGAATTACTAGTTGTACAATTTCACTTTTGGTTTTAACTTAAGGAAACCTAGAAGTTAGGAAGTGTTAACCTGCTGTGTTTTCAGCCCTGAGAAGGTGGTCTTTAGGTCATGACAAACCTGCGCTGGAGTTGGGAATGGAACTTTTCAAGGCTGATAACCTCTCTAACAACTTTGAAAGGAAAATGCAGCTTTATATGCTTCGGTGCTCTAAAGTGATTGTACTCTAAGCTGGCAAAACAATATGCAAATTAACTTAAATCTCATCTGTAAACAAATGGAAACATATCTCATCCAGTCAAAGCTGGAAATTGTTAACAGTTATGTGGAACAAAGTTAATAGTTGCTTAATTCATTCAAGTGAACACCAACAACATTTGAAAGCGAAACTGCTCAAAAACTGAAAGACTTTACAAAACAGTAATGGGGGAAAAAAAAAGCTGCTTTACCAGCTCTTTATAACAATTACAAGAGCTTTCATGGCTACTTGTATTGAGGCAGCATATATTTAATGTTCATTCTTCATCTGAAACATCTTACTATTATCAAAATCTCATTTCTTGCATTGTTTAATACAAGCTCAGTTTTCAAGCCAGAATAGTAAGGGGTAGTTCAAATCCTTTTCTAAGGAATGAGTGTGAAATCCGATTGCTTACTTATAACACACATTATTGATGCATCATAGTTTATGGGAAAAATAACAAATAACCTGCAATAAGAAAATATAGAAGTGCTAGAAATAAGTTACTTATAAAACCTTTTTAAATTTCTTTTCCCCCAGCTTGCCTTTTCTTCATGTCATGGGCATCATGATGGTACAACAGCAGGCTCGTGTTTCCCTGTCAGCCATCACCCCTTACTCCCCTGAGTTGACCAGATATGTGTAGACCATTCAGTTCTAGTACTCTCTGCGGTTAGGTTAGCTGCTTTTGCTCCTCAGTGTTGTGGGTTTGTTGATGAATCTTACACCATATCCTTCCTTAACAATATGACATGTAACAGAGTTGAAAAATGGAATTAAAAAAAGGTTACTTAGAAGGTTCAGTTTTGATTATAGTGGCGATTTGAGTTTTTTAAGTTCTACAAGTCTTGAGTGTTTTCCACATGAATACTTATTTATTCACCACATTTTATTCTTCCTTCATGTTTTCATCCACTTTTCTATTTCCTCAGAATTTCCCAAATATCCCTGATCCTTTCGGGTAGCAAATAATTAGAGGAGGAAGGGCCACTTATTTTGATTACATGTATGTTCCCTTTTGGTAAGTTTTCCTTCCTAAAGACAACTGCAGCAAAATGCTAAAAGTTGCAAACCAGAAATCTGAAGTTTCAGACACATTTGATTGTATTTCAATAAGCCTATGTCCCCACAGAGTCATTTTTTGTTGTTGTTTTACCTAATGCAAATGGAAGAGGTAACATTCACTAAGTTTTCTGTTGAAATATTAACAGTCACAAAACTGTAAAGCAGATCTGAACCAGTTGAGCTTGTACTGCAGAATTTAGGCTGATAGTAATTTTCATAGGCCATTTTTTAAAAAAGCTCTTAGCACATGCTAATATGATAATATTATTCTACAGTTAAGCAGTTTGTCTTGGCAATTATACATAGTAGAAAAAAGGCAACAAGTAATGTTAATAATTGCATTATTTTCTTATACAATATACAAAACCTCTTTATAGTAATTTATTAGGTATTATATTTGAGGAAATTAGTCAATATATTTTCTTGGTTTACTTACCTGAAGGACAGAAATAAACAGTTCTACAGGAGACAGATGGCAAAATAATTGCATGCTGAATTTATTAATATTGAATAGAAAGAGCTGCAACATCAACAGTTGGGAAAGCTGCTGTCAGGGCGAGCCTTACCTTTGTTGTAACTCTCACACAGCTTTGAGAATGTATCCCTCAACAGCTGTCTGCTTAAATGGTAGCTGTAGAGTGAATTCTAACTTCTTTGACTTTCTAAAATAGGAGTCAGTGACTATGTGGCTTATTAACATAATTAGCTGTCATAAAGATGCAAGCTTAAAGATGTACTTGCTAATTAGCCATCTGAAATCTGATGTTTCTTCCCCTTCCCTTCCTTCCCCCACTAATCCTTCTAATTTTTTTGTGAGAGAATCATTACTTCTAAAAACCATTGGCTCTGATCTTGCTCATCCTGAAGCATCTGACCTGGAGAATTCAGATAAAATGGACAATTTCGCATCACACAAAAGTTGTTTTTGTGTCTACTGTTCTTTGTGGATTCTGTAGGAGGTGGAAGTTTTCACCTTTTTCAATGGATCTTTTCACAGTGTTAGGAAGACAGGCTGAAATGTCAATAGCAGGTTAGAAGCTATGTTCTTGTGTTCCTTTATCCATTGCAGAAGGCTTTCTCTTGGTCAGGTGAGCATAATATCATCTCTTATCATCTTGTGATAAAATCCATAAGAAATTCACTGATACTGTTACCAGTTTTGCACTGCATAAAGGAAACATACCCAGGTAAGTGCTGAACTCCCAGTGAATCAATAGGAGTCTCATGGGTTTGGTGCCCATGACAATCCTCGCGTACCCAAGTGAATCCTAATGACAAAACTACCTTCAGATCTCCAGCTTTTAAGGAATGTTTTTGTGTTTCTGCACAGGGGTGGGGAGAGTTGTCAAAAGCTCTGGATAACCAACCTGATCAGGGATGTTCCTTTATGGTAGAGTGCTTTCATTGCTGCTATCTTTTTCTCTTTCGGTCTTTCCTGCTATTACTTCTAAAACTCATTTACATACTGACATATTTTGCAGTGTAAACTCCCAAGCGCTGACATCAAAACTCACATGCATTGTATAACACTTCCTGCAATGAGCTTAACATTGCGGAATTCAAAACAGAGTTTTTGACTGCAATCTGGAGTTCCAGATGTTTGTTTTACCTAGCCCTAGATATAAGAGGAGGAACAAACTGTTACTCAATAGTGTGTATTTTTAATTATCTGCTCCCAGTGAGAGGAAATAGAGCCCAGAAATGGTAAAAGAGGCTTCTACTCAAGCAAAGCATCTCACAAGGACAGTCCCAAACTCCTGCTTAGCAACTATGCAGCTGACAACAGAAAACATGAGATATTCTCTGCTCTGGATAACGTAGAGTCTAATCTAAAGTGCATCTGTTTAGAATTTTTGTTTAAATTAACAGTACCGTTTATTGTAAAAGCGGTAATCACAATCTTTTACATCACAACTTCATGCAGAACTCACCTAGGAGACCGTGGGCCTGGAGTTTGCCCCACTTTTATGGAAGGTTTAGTGCCATCTCCTAGGCAAGTATCCCGGTGGCCTAAAGGCCCAGGTGGCCCTGCTGGCCCCTGCAGCTGGGTAAATGTCACCCGATAGAAGGAAACAGAAAGGAAAGGAGTGGTAGGAAGCTCTCGTTCTTCCACAACTGTTTTCACATTTTACAGTTTAGGATCAAAGAAAAAGATGAAAGTATTCTCTGAATTAGAGCTAGGAGTCCTAAATTTCAAGTAACTGGACTTTAGGTCTGTTTTTTGCTGTCTGTGCTTCTGGTTCTATGAATCTCTCTCCAGCAGAGAGCTGGAGGCCAGCCTTGCCTGCTTTAGCACAGAAGCTGCTGGTTAGGGCTCTTCTACACATCAAGAATTGGGACTCCTTGGAGGTTTTGGCCACTGCACCTGTGTTCTACCCATTAAAGGGTTTGGCAAATTTTCCTGACTGTTCAGACCACAGACATTTTGTTGTGCAGAAAATTACACACCCAGAACATTTTTTATTTGAATAAGGAGCCATGTTGTAAATTAAAGCACCCCAAGACTGGGAGACAAATGTTAAGCAGGGTTTTGTAGATTCATTTTGGGGTTTATCTAAGATAATATTTAAGAGTCTAAATCTTGACTTGAATTTAAATGTTGATGTATGCTGGCATAATGCCAGTACTGCAACAAAAGCATTAAAGTTTGGCATCTGTTTTTCAGTTACCACTACCAAGACTCAAGGGCAAAAAGTTTTATTGAATTTTCTATGTAGTACTTAAAATGAAACTATGAAAGTTGCAGCTGTGAGGGGGCCTTTTAACAGTTAACAGCTTGGAGCTTATGAACAATAAGCAAGCAGCAAGTTGGTGAAAAAAACCCCACAACTGTTCAAGTAGCAGGCAGCTGTGACTGCAGGCTTTTGTAAGAAGGGAAAAATAAACCTGCCTACTGTGTCAGACTAGGCACTGACAGCTGTATTTCTTCCAGCAT
Organism: Falco biarmicus; assembly: GCF_023638135.1. NCBI lineage: Eukaryota > Metazoa > Chordata > Aves > Falconiformes > Falconidae > Falco > Falco biarmicus. The sequence goes on from NC_079288.1 coordinate 46,187,659, forward strand.
GAAGCTGAGCAGTATTTTGCAGAGTATGAGTAAGCTGGAAGAGAAACGTGCAAGTATTACAGTCAGCAATAACATTACCTTAAAATTATTTTCTTCTGTGACTAAGGAACAAAAAGTAATGTCAGACTGAATTTACTGCATCTATTTTCATTCCTTAGAGAGAGGAAAAGTCAAACAGAAAGAGCCCCACAAAGTCATATGCAACATAAGCATTTGATAAGCAACTTTGACTTTCTTACCATTTTGCTTTATTGAAATCAGTGCATGGTAATAATTGCCAAACACATTGACAGTTCTCCAAATCTGATGTGTTCTGTGCCTCTATAAAACAAGGCAGAGGTGACTGAATTTATATGTCACCCCAACTCCTTCTCTTCTTGCTACTGTAAATTTTATTTTTACACTTGTTTAGAGGAGAAGTGTTTAACAGGATGTACGATGTAGATTTGAGAAATACATTCATTTTAAAAACAAAACAAAACCAAAGCAAACACTTCAAGCCATAGCATTTATGCCATACAACCTGAACAATTATAACGTGTTCCTTGACTTTATAGTAAGAGATACAGAATGAAGCTTTAACACTAAAAGAAATTATGAACTTTGATGAGGAAGGGCATATTTACGTAACAAAAGTAAAAATGAGATTTGAATGGTAGGTATCATAGTAAATCAAGACATCTCTGCAAGGGAATTAGTAATTACCTGATTATATCCTTGTGGGATTAGTCAAAAGGTCAAAGTGCATAGGAAACAGTATCAACAGGAATAACTATGGCAATTGAATTACATGTGTTTGGGCTAAAAGCAGAGTAAAATTTTACAAAATAGTTTTTGAGGTTAAAAAAATCTGTCAAAAAACCACAGCTGGCAACCCCCTTCCCCAAATTGAAATGGGTTTGCATTTTTGTTGCCATTAGAAAATTTAGTAGTCATTCAGAGCATAGAATAAGAATATGGCAGGTATTCACATTTACAGATACGTTCATGTTCAAAGATGTATAGTAAATGTTCCATGCACTGTATTTCTCAAAAAGCATCAATTGCTGAACTTGCTTATTTTTCTATTTATGCAAGATTGCAGTGTGCATTAGTGAACAAAGCGACCACCACGGCTCATGCCTCCAGATTATTGGAATATCAGTAGAGAAGTGGAGGTTTTAAATTGCTGATACACCTGATGCTTCAAACTAGGAGCTAAGCCTGGAAGAGAGCCGTCTGCTCTACATCACATCTTTTCTCTCTCTGCTCACTACAGGCCAGTTTTCAGTGTGCTGCCTGCTTTGCTTTGCTACTTTTGAAGTAGCTTATGCTTTTCGATCCATTAAGACAACAGCTGGCTCCTAGCTAACTAGCTTATTTGAAACAGTTATTAGCAACAAATGTGTATGAGTACATTTTAATTTTGAGATAATCTCTTCTCAAATTTAGCTGGAAAGTTATTACCTGAATTTGAATTGATAGAACATTGAGTTAGGTAATTTCAAGGGTATAACTGCTCCCAGCCATTTTTAATGGAGTTCTAAAATTGGAAAATCTGATCAGAAGTCTTCTATGGTAAGAATGCAAGGAGATTTGCTTTAAAATCCTATAGTGTTTTTCAAAACAAAGAATAGAATTGTTTTCCATCTATTCTGGGGGTTTTCTTGCAGTTTAGATTTGAGCCATTAACATATGCTCAGAGACAATTCCAAGATTTATTCTATAAACAGGAGAGAAAAGAGTTTACACTAAAGTTAAAAAAAGTGGTGGGTTTTTTAGGATGTTAGAAAAAAATGCAGGAGACACCAAGGGTTGTAGCATTTCCATTTCTCTATTTGTTTACTATTATCCAAGTAAGTAGTTCTGCTTGAGTTCATTTCTCTGAAGTTAATAGGAATCTTTCAATTGCAGTCTTTCAACAGAAATTTTACTGTGCTTTGGGTTAGGCTCTGAGGGCCCTTTTTATAAAAACATTTTGTTACCTAAAGATGTAGAAAAGACACTAATGCAGGTGGTTTTGAAAACCCTAATACTCTGATATACCTTTAAAAATGTGTACGTATTTACTGTATGAAAACTTTATGCCGGCGAAGGTGTTTTGCATTGAGTTGCCATGATTATCGTCTGTGGAGAATAGAAGACAGCAAATCATTTTAACTATGTAGCCCTCCCAAAGAAACATAATTAAAAACGTAATTTGCCCCTTTGCATGAAATGAGTTTTAACATGAATGCTTCAGTAAACAAATCTACCTATGTAATTAAAGGAACACACAAAATCTATTTAAAGCTCACAGAAGGAGAAATATGATATAAGGCCAGCTTACAAACATTTTCATTGCCAATGAGACACAGGTGTACACTATATAAATAAGAAAAAAATATGAGTGTGATGGATGTGATTATTATTAATCTCAAACAACCTTTTTCTTTTTTCCTTCCTGTTCTAATTAGGTAGTTTCCAGCTGTTCAACATTTGCTACTGAGAGGTGCCATTGGAGAATCACATCCCAAACAAAACACATTCTGAATGCAGCATTCTCTTAAAATAGAATTAGAAATGTGGCGGTGGACAGTTAAACTGAGTTAGACAGAAAAATAATCACTACTGTAACAAAAGCTGAAGAGGAAAATGCATTTAAATTTAATAATGTAAAAATAGAATGAAAGCCATATATTCAGTGGGAGGAAAATGTAAGGTCTCTTGCAAAATATAAGCGAGTTTACATGAATAAAAATTACTCATGTATCATTCCATAATGGTAAAAAATGCTACTTCTACCAAACACGGAAGAATCTACATCTTTCTGCAGATTAGCTGTAGTTGAACCTCACATCCCTAAAAATGGGCTGGACTTTTAAAGAAGTCAAATCGGAAAAATGGTAGTGAAGTGCAGCTTTACAAATTTAGGCTTGTAAGGGTCACAGTTTGATGTGATTACACAGACTGTGATGAACAAATGTTGCAACCAAATCTCTAGAGTGGGTCATGAAACCAAAAATCATGGGCAGCTGATGTGGGCTGAATAAATGCACTTACCTACAGAGCCAGAAATTGGTCGCTAGTCTGATTAGTAAATGGAGAAGGTGGTCACAGGTAGTTCTTGACTAGAAGTGTACAATGCGGAGGTTTTCTTCCTCCTCAGGGCTCAGCTGTGGGTTTTTATGTATGTATTTTCTAACAGAATCTTTATTTGCTCTTTCTTTGTTGGTCTGCAAATTCCATGCTATGTCTGAGTCTTACAGTCTGTTTCATTTACAGTGGATACCTGCTGTTTGTTCTCTGTCACCCTGAAAAGTCAGTTTTTCCCTGCTACCCGGCTTGCATCCCTCCAGCAACAGCTAACAGACCCTTACAGGCTGGTGTTTGTGCCCCCAGGGCCTCTGTGATCATCCTGCTTGTACTGGTGGGATCCTCTCTTAAGGTCACCTTTTATTTTCTCCCATGGTCAAGCTGTAATTTCCTGATAATACAACAAGTGTTTTATTAGCAGAAGCTGTTTAGACATACATTCTTGTCCTGGAGTCGTAGTGTAGTTGACTATACAAAGATAGACTAGATGCCGTTAGGAGATACACAGATAGACAATATATAAAGATATTGCTTTCAGAACAACTTGTTATTCATGTCCGTTAGCTATGACAGCAATGTATAAACACATAATCAGTACGTAATCAAAGATGTTTTGCAACACAAATAATGAATTGCTTTTGTTGTTTTGATTGCTTAACAGGTCTAGGAAAAGCATCATATGTGCTAAGCCAATGTATGGCAATTTTATTCAGTTGCCCTTGAACATCTGATTTCCTTTCTGCATTTAAATATATGAAGCAGTCTGAAGTACTTTTTGGTGACTCACAGGGAGGAACACAAATAGGTAACGTTATGAGCTTTTCTGCCACTTTCCAACGACACGTGCTGCCAGCTTGCCCCTGCATGCTGGCACCTGAGACACATGCACATGGGATGCATAGGCAGGACAGCACAAGCCCCCAGCTCCCTCCTGGAGGGGCTGACTGGGGCTGCACAGGAGTTAACACAGGTGCTGCAGCACTCCCTCATCCTGCTAATTAGTGTTAGAGGCACCTGCTGCTGCTCCTCCCCATCACCTTCACCCAATCAAGAAAACAAGTTTCCTCTCCCAGGGCACAACACCAACTTTTTTTTATCCCTGATGTCTTTCCAAAGGATCAACAAGATTTTAAAAGCATTTTTCCTTGTTTCTAACAGCTGTATGACTTGTGAGTGCAACGCAAGATGTTGCTTGTTTTGTTGAGCACTGGTAAATATATATATAAGGTTACAACTTTAGAAGCTATCTGTCTGTAAGTACTAAAGTTTTATTTGTTAATTAATAAAATGCTTTCAGTGTCTCAGTTATGTATCTCAAGAAGCTAACAAATGTTGAAATAGCTCTGCTTTTTTTAATTAGACACAAGAGGTGTAAAGACAAAGCTTTATTGCTAAGGGGGACATGTAGGGAAAATTGAAGTATACAATCTGAGCATTCAAAAATTGTAAAGCAAAACTTCAAAGTTATTGCTGCTGTTGGAGGAAGTTTTCACAATTCTGGAGTAACTTCTAGCTTTTAAATATTGTTTTCATTGCTGATCATTAAAGATTTTTTTGAGATTTGCTAGTTAAGTTCTTTTTTCATATTAATTGTAGATGAATATGAAAACCATGGGGTTTTTAAGTGCTAGGTGTTAAAACTTTGCCTGCTTCCTGTAGGGTTTTATTCAATAACAAGCTGCCTCTTTATAGACTTGATTTGTCATACAAACTGCAACTGTTAGTTTAGGGCTTTTTTCTTAGGGAATTTTCACTAAGAGTATCATCTGTTGAAATTAATTATAAACCAAAGTTCAGGGGGGAAAAATTGCTAGAGAAGACATAAGAAGACAAAAGAATATTACTTTTATTTTCCCAGGTTTCTGCTATTTACAGTTTGGAGTGGGAAGGGTGGCTGGCCCTGTATCTTGTTACAATTGTTTGGAGAATTATTCAGATGTGAATATTATCCTTTCTGTTATGTGTCTGAAATTCCAAATGTTTATCAGATGCCAGCAAGAAATGGAAACAATTTAGGATAAAGTTTTTGGATATTACTGTGCCTATACTTCATGCATATATGCTCAAATTGGACAGAAGTGAATGTGAGATCCTTCCTTATGGCTGTAGGTTCACGTTCCCTCCGGCTTCAGGTTTTGATGTGGTGTAATGGTGGTAATATTTTTTTCTGTCCTTCCTTGCCTAAACACTCATGCTCATCTCTCCTCTCAGCTTCTCCTATTTCATACTCCCTTAAGAATTAGATTTGCTCATAGCCAAGCTTGGGGATTAAAAAAAACATTGAACAAATGTTAGCTTAAGAAATATTTACATCAGACTGGGTGATCACAGCTATCAAGCTGCTCTAACATCCTGGGGAGTCACATACAATAGTTGTCTTAAACAGCCACCCATTTGATGAGTGTTTTCAAAATCTGACGTTCTTGGCAATAGTATTTTATTTATGCACAGCTTATTCCCTATAATGACAGTTATTTTGGCATTGAAAAAAAGCAGATTGTGGAAAAGCAGTGACAGAAATTCAGAAGTGCTGGCATTTAGAGAAAACCATTACAAGTTATTTGATTTTTGTTTTAATTAATTTTTCATCTAAAGGTGGTCTTTGCAACCATGCACTGTGATTTCTTTCTTTTTTTTTTTTTTTGACTGCTTTTGATAACTTCAGTGATAGCAAGAGTAAGGAGCTGGAAACTAAAGCCTCTGGCGATTGAAAGGGTAAACATGATCACTTGTGGTATTTATAAAGTAGAGAATAAAGGATTTAACTCTACTGCTATTGTCAACAGGGGATAGGCTTAAAAGACTCATGCTCATGCCATCCTACTACTCCCTCCAAGGCAAGCAATATCAAATGATACTTTGCAGTGACTCATGTTAATATCTTGTGTAAAACCTGTTGTTTTTATCTAGTTGTATTGAGCTATAAAAGTGTGGCAAAAGTTACAGAAACAGAGTTGTGCATCCCTGCTTGCAGAGACTTGAACACAAATAACACGTTTGTAACTGAGGTGATAAAATACAGCATACTCTGGCGTGTTTTACCAGTGTTTTAGGATAAAATGTTTGGTTTGGAACTTATGCTTCCCACCACTAGCTGGAAGAGAACTTTCAGTGTTGGAGGTGGATAGGTTAGATAAAATATTAATCTGCCCTGTCAAAGATTGAGAAAAACAAACCTTAATTTTATTTCTCTATAATTGCAAATAAAATTTATAATTGTTAACTGGAGATGTCAAACAAAAGAATGAAGGTTACTTGACCCTGCCTCAGTGAAGAGAAAGGATTGGCTTGGATGTGTAAGCCTTAGACAGTTTATAAGACTTGTGAAGATGCTGCTTCTGATGCCAAAATGGCACAGAGTAACTGCCCAGAGACCAATTTTGTCTTTAAGCAGCAAAGGTATTTATTTTGTGCAACGTCGGGGAGCTGGCTGGTTCGCACCGGACAAACTAGCTCCGAAGTTTTCAGTGAAAAGTCAGGTAATTTATACAGTTTTTGTGAGAGGTTACACAACATCTTTACATACATACTCATCTGATTTTGACACCCAATCATTCCATTCACAATAGGTGGGATCTAGGCGGAGTAAACCTTTCAGCTTTCTTTGTTCAACAATTTCCTGACTTGATGGTCTCCTTATCTCCTTCAGGTGCCCACCTTATCTTTTCTAATTATTCAGAGTATATTCCTTTCTCAACACAAACAGAGCATCACCCAGAGCATTGTACCAAACTCATCCTGACTAATCTTTTTATTTAAAGACCTCGTTCTGCTTCATTCCCCCCTTTTCTTAAGACTTATGAATTCTTTCATCAAGTTTCAAAGACAAAGGGCTTTGGTAGACATGTATCATTGTCCATATTATTTGCATTCTTTTAACTATGGCATTTAGTTTATACTACAGACAGGAGGTCAAGAGGGATAATAGGATCATTCCTCCCAACGTGATTAGTATGGGATGTATTAAAAAGTGGAATACTTGTGTTGTTTTAGGGGAATGTCCTGTGAAGACATCCTACCAATAATGTTCTCCTACTTGTTCTGCATTGGCTAAGATAGATTTTATATTTTCAGAGTCAAGTTTTACGTGCCAAAGCATGCTCTGGGACATTCTGTTTATTTCTTGGACCAGTTTTTCTATGTCGGGGTGTCTGAGCATTGCTTTAAAGAGGCTAATGTTCATTCCTATCTGTAATTTAGGTACATTGTGATACAAGGTATAATCAGCTTCAGTTAACTGTCTAGTATTTACAGAAACAACATAATCAAAGTCACAGCCTACAATTCTAGTAAAATTACATGCACAAAAATTAGTACCATTGGCTTTTTCATGACAATCATCAATAGTAATGTTAACACAAGAAGTTCTAACACATGCAAATCCATTTCCTACGTAAAACACTTGTTATTGGGCTTCAATATGTGGAAACATTTCAAAAGTACACGTACCCTTTTCAATATCTAGGCATAGATCTTCATTCTCTATTACTGCATTTTCACAGATGTATCCCAGTTGTTCTCTGGGGATACATGCCTCAATGCTAATCTATTGCCATTTGCCTTTGGTCTGATCATAACTTGCCCAAACATTATGGTCCGTGGGTCTGACAATGACTTTTTGGTGTCAAAACAGGAAAGACTGTTCTTTCGTTGCACTAATTGTGAGCACATGCACTTTTGTGGGTTGTAGGTGAAGTTTACTAGTTGCCACCAAGCCTGGTGATCTTTAATAGGTGGTTTAGTAGTAGGACTTTCTTCAAGCTCAATGATAAACATTTCAGAAGCACCTCTGTCTTTGCTAGCCCGTAAATACATAATTGAAACTGACTGATCTAACAATAGTTTAAGCTCGCACTGGGTTTTGGTTTTTTTTATCCTTTTTAACACTATCACAAGGGAGAAACTGGTCCTTCCTTTTTCTTTTCTTTTCTTTTTTCTTTTGTTTGTTTTACCAAATATTATTGTCTATAACTTCTATATTACTAAATGTAAGTGCCCGGTTCTTTGTAGGTGTTATTATTAGCTTGACTTGTTTTGTCTCTTGTTCTATTATATTAACACCTTTAATGAATTCTGAGTTTTATTCCAGTCTTGTTGTTTTATATGATTTGTTGTTAGATAAAACATGACTGGCTAGACCTGAGTTTGGCTCTAGGACCATTGAAAGCAGTGTGCCAACCCGTGGAAGTGATTCAATAATTTGTGTATCAGACCATGGCCATTCTAAAATGGGAGCTTGAGATGAAGTTATACTTGTCAAAAGTCCAAGAATCAGCATTGGGAAGGCTTGAGGGCAGTTGCTCCTCCTCATTCGGAAGTCCATGGTTTCTCAGGAGTTTTCTTAACTTGGGAGTAGTGAATCCAAGTGGGTTACTCCTTTATCCGTACTGCTGTGAACGTAGTCAGTAACACCTGTGTTATACATTCCGAGTAAATTTTTAGTTTTATATGATTTATTTATGGGGTTAATAAAAGGCAAGTAAACAGCGCTGGGTGCGCGGGGAGTCAGGGCTCCCCTAACCTGCGCACCTGTTACATTGGGCGGCTGGTTCTTATGTTCTTAAGCTAATACATATTCATCAGCAGGGTTATTACAATTAGTTTCTGGAATTCGACCCCTTCCATTGGCACATACGTATCAGTTCTCAGTGGTCCCTCTGGGGGTCGTTTGGGCTGAAGGCTCGCAGTCTTCCTCCCAGGCTTTGTCCTCCAGTCCTCCTTCAGTTTCCTTTTCTTCCTTCTTTGGTAATCTCTTGGCTGGATGTCAGAGACTTGTGTAGCATCCCGTGCAATAGTTAACAGTCATTTTGAAACTCCTTTGTTCTCCTGTCCCCTAGATCCAGGTCCCAATGTTTACCTTTTAAACCCTCTATTGACACGGATTGCTGGACCATTGACACAAATTGCTGGACCATTTCTTACACCTGGAAGGGTCTGTCCCACTTTTCTTGCAGAGGGTTTCCTGAAAAATTCTTAACATATACCAAATCACCAGGACTAAATGGATGTAAGTATATAGTCAGGTTGCTTAGGCTGGTGTTCTAATCCTACTGTAGCATTTTTATTTAATTGTTTCCCTACAGTTACAACATAAATCATACACATACTGGCTACCTATTTGATCTAGAGCTTCACTATTTATAACTTGTATCACATAGGGTCTGCCATACAAGATTTCAGATGGGCTCAGCTTCTCTTTTGATCATGGTTTGACCCTCAGTCTGATTAGGGTGATAGGTAAAGCTTGATACCAATATAAATTTGTTTCTTGTCATATTTTGGCAATTTATTGTTTAATAAGATGGTTCATTTTTTCTACTTTCCCACTTGCTTGGGTTCTGTGGGGGGTATGCAGTTGCCAATTAATTTTTAATGCTTTATTTATTGCTTGTACGACTTGTGCACAAAAGTGTGAGCCCCTATCTGAAGAGACTACTGCTGGAACCCCAAATCTCAGTACTATTTCTTATAATAGTACTTTGGTTAATTCATTAGCTTTATTGGTTTGGCAAGGGAGTGCTTCAGGCCACCCTGAAAAGGCATCCATCATTGACCAGCAGGTATTGAAACCCCCCTTTTCTTGGGAGTTTGAGAAAGTAGTTTGTCACTGTTGCCCTGGACAATTTCCTTTTCCCGTTGTCCCAGTTTGATTCATGTTCTCCCTACAATTTTGTCAGTCTAAATATTTATTCTATGAGTCAGTGACCCAACGGGTCTTATTATGTTCTTCCTTCCTGGATGACCCTTTTATAACAGAGGGTGCCATTCCTGACGTCAAGGTCTGGCATGGCACGTGTTCCCACCGCTCAGCACCTACTGGCTTGCAGCCAACAGCGGAGCTCAAGATTCTTGGTGGCAAACACAGAGGCCAATCCAGTCTTGCCCTCAACTACGGTAGGAGGCACTTGACCAACCTTATTCCCTGTACTTTGTTGTCAATGCAGTTTCATTTGCGCATCCCATAACAAGTCACTGCCATGGCAAAGCACACAGATTTACATTAGTAGAACTACTATAGAGTGTACTTTATTTCAGTTTTTATGCCAATATCCCCCACAGCCCTGCTGACCAAGGGATATTGTTTTATCCGAACTAGGCAGGCCCCCCGCTTAGCGTTTTTACTGTAAGAGGCCATGCATTTTTCGCCTTACCTGGAATTTATTCCCAGATATACCTGGTTAAAGATTTCTTTTACTTCTGGAGGTCCTCTTTTCCACTTTTCTGTTGAATTAAAGATAAGCTAAAGATTTCAATTACTTTATAATGTTTTAACTTTTAGTTCCATTTCTCCTTTTTTAAACGTCTAGATGTTCTAATAAATCTCATCCCAACAAAGATATTGGTGAATTTGGCATTCCTATTTGTTTTCTTAATTTGTACTTTAAAGGTTTCCGGATGTTTTTTCCTGGTGGCAAGCAGCTCCCACAACTGTAACAAAATCTTTTCATTGGAGTTTAACACCAAATAAGTTGGGTTTGTATCCGCTAAAAATTCTGCCTCATTTTTCTCTAGTCCCTAGTTCAGCAGAACCATTTGACGGTTCTTCGGTTTAGGGCAATCTCGCTTCCAGTGCCCACTGATCTGATCCCACAGGAGATGGATTCACTCTCTCACTTCTCCCTGACATTCCTTCTCTGCCAGTTTAGCACAACCCAGCTCTTCTCTATCAACATTCCCTGTTCCTTCTATCAACTGTTCTACATCACGATTATAATCAACTCAAACCTTTATCTAGCCCTATTAGATCATCCCGATAGTCTTTCACAACCAAGTTCCAAGCATCTAAATGTCTCCATCAAAGATTCACCATTATTCTCGCCGGCCCCCCGCCCCCACTGCCTGCCCTAAAGGGGCCGTTACCGGTCCTGTTGTGCAAATGCTGCAGCAATTGGGGTGACATTGTCAGGTCCTTCTGCTCAATTGTCAGCAACAGCAACCCCCTCCTCCCCACCGACAGAAGGATCGGGGCAGGAGATGCTCTTCCTGCTCTGCAGGTTATAAGTGCCTGCCCCTGCAACAGCACTTCTGCTTTAACTCTTTCTTATCCTGAATGCAAATCTGTTCCTTGTAGCTTTGGTCTGTCCTTACGTACCCTGTTTGCAGGCAGTCAGCAAACAGCCCACCGTGCCTCGGCGTGGGAGCGGTGGGTACCGACACTGGTGACTTCGCTCAGCACGAGCTATGTGTTTCAGTAAAGCATGGAATGTAAAATACCAGTTGTGTCTTATGGAAATGGGAGCACTTCTGAATTGTTCTGTTTTGTTTCTCAATGATACTGACACACTTGGGTATTTTGGTTTATTTAAACATTTGGACTTCACCTTTGGGCCGAGAAAGGGAAGGTATGGTCACTCACCATCTCAGCAGGTGGCCATCACCCAATTATGTGGGGGGGAAACATGAGCAAGGTCCCCTCCTCCTCCTGTAGCTTTCCTTGTCATTTTGTCCATGCTAATAATTTTGTCATACTAATAGGATTAGTACTTGTTTCTGTGTTAGGCCTATTCTAACTACTATTATGTTTTTCTGACTACTTCCATTACCTTTAGGAAGTCAGTCACTGTATCCAATAGAAATTTTTTTGAAAGATGAAGTATATTCACTGTTCTTACTTTGCACAGTTTATTTGTAATGATGAAGGCCAAGAGCTTGTATCTTTCCTATCCTATCCATAACTATGTTTGTGTCTTTTTTTTTTAATCAGTTACGGGATAATTCAATTTTCTATTATTAATTATCCTCCCTTTTAATGTTTCTTTCTAGTTCATCTGCCTCCTGCTGTTAGTATCTTTATACATACTGTATTTTTTCCATGTCCTTTTCTTGAAAATACTCTTACGGTTCCACATCTGACAGTTCCACAGTTTCCCGTCAAAATGTGTAAAAATTGTTCATTATGATGCTTTCGTGAATGTTTTTTAAAGGTTTTTTTTTTTTTTTTAAGACCTGGGAACACACTGAGGTGGGCTTTTTTCTTATACACCTGAAGATATATCATCCTTTAAGAAATTTCTATGAAGTCTTATGAACTTTTATTCATTAACTTGAAAGAACAAGTTAATTAGTGTAATGATATGATAAATGTTTTTGAACTTTTCTGCAGAATTCCTGGCAGTTTCATTAAATATGAATAATTTAGTCATCTTTTTTAATTAAAAAACTTCCATATACTGTTCATGAGCAGGTTAGTTTTAACCCTAATATGTAACTCTAATTAAAACAAAATACTCTAAGATCTATTGCAATAAAGTGGGCATATATATATGTATATAAATATATAAAATACGGACTCCTTCAGTTTAATCGTTAAAATACCATAGTGTCTTAAGACTCACAGGAACAAGCTGATGTGTTATCTGTTAAATAAAGCCTCTCATTCCTTATTGTGAATATCTTTCACAAACATCTTAAAATTACTTTTTTCTCAGTATTTTTTTGTGATCAACACCTTTTTTCATTTTTTTATCAAGCAGTCGAATCTATTAAAGAATTTCTGTCACACTGTATAATTTTTACAGCATTCTTTTAAGGAGATACATACATGTTGTATGTATTTTCTTTATTTAAGGCACCATACTTGTCTCTGCTAGCACCTAACTTAAGCTACCTGTATCCTGAAGACTAAAATGGGCTGATTACTGCATGTTCTAATTACATGAACATTTTAAGAGGCAATTATTTTTGGTAAGCCAATTTAGGTAAAGGAAGAAGCAGCTGTCATATTTCTAGCTGTGTACTAATTTTTCTAAAGGAGGGTTTGAATTTAAAGTTGCTTCCGCAAGGTTCTTCAATAGCCAAGCTGCCTTATTTATTTATAATTTTTACAAGGGCATGTAAGTGACAGGAATTGAACTGTGTATTTCTATACCTTTTACTTCTAACGGTGTAGTTGAGGTGAGTGGCTGAGAATTCCAGTGCCAGAACTTTAAAATAGATTCATTAGGAGAATACATTTCTGAACTGAGTATAAAATGTTGCCCTCTTCATGCTGTCCCATTTATTGGATACTGGCTACTGGGTAATGACATGTATTTGTTTGTGTTTTGTGTCTTAGCTAGTAGCTTTCATTCCAGATGAAAACTTCTTTATAAACCCAAAGCAACAAAACAATATTTTCAAATGCTTGCATGTTTTTTGTATTCCGTGTTTTACTATTTTACACTTTTTTTTTTTTTTTTTCTCCTATCCTCCAAAAAAAAGTTTGTGTGTGTGTGTTCAGTAGAACACTAAAAACCGGCACCCTGTGCTTTACAAAGACTGCTGGTGTAGTTTGGCTGGGTAATAATGAAGTGAAAAGTAAGGATCTACATTTAATTTTTTTGCCTCTGTGCACATCACGCTATTTCAAATGTCTGAGTCCTGGGCTGATTTGCTGAGTAGGTTACTGAATCACCCTTCAGTCATATTCTCATTTTTCCCATGGTGTGTTGCAGCCAAAATTGTGGAATAACCTCACACACTGAGGTCTGCTTGACTCTGTCAGCCTAACAGTCTATGAAATTTTAGTCATTGATACGAGCGCAGTGAATATACTGACCTACAATGTTCAGAGAACTAGCTGTATATGTAATCTTACGAGAATTTCAGTCAGTGATTTACGTTTTCATTTTTAAGGCTTTTTTTTTTTAGCTATATTTTTTTCCTGATTTATATACCTTTTTATTTTCTTTTTTTTTTTTTTTTTCTGTCACTTCATGGTTTTTTGGAGCTCTGGAAAATTCCAAAACTGCAAAAAGAGATGTAGCCATGTACAGTCTGAATAAATCATTGAAATGTTTAGTGAAATAAAATTTAAAGATCTGGCAAATAGTATTTTATTTATCCACTTGCTATGCAAAACAGTGTTCATGTGCTCATTTTTAAGAGAGATGAGAAAGAATGTGATATTTCAATTCCAGGTTTTCCTCAGTCTAAGGATTACCATTATTAACTTGGCAATAAAAATCTTCATTTAAAGACACGTGCTTAGTCACTGCAGTGTCTGGAAGTAAATCCAGACCTGTGTGGTTTTACTTACAAGGGCATGAAAACTTTTTCCTGTGTTCTGTTTGCTCCTGGACTCTTGGCTACTCTTTAACACCATTATGGTGCTGAGTGACATTTCAAGGCCCCAAGCAGCATCTGGGGTCATGCTGCTGGTGGGGGTGTGTTCCTTTTCCCATGAACAGGACTTTAACATCTGCTTGCAAAGTGGGGGTGGGGGTGGTGGTTTACTTCAAAGCATTACAGTAATAACTGCAGTGACAGTATGCAATAAAAGTGTAAAGTTTCACTTTTATGAAACGCTAGTTCTGGATAACTTCTTCAGAGGTCGGGATGTCACAGAGAAATGGCATTGCAGAGAAGTACCAATATTTAAACTAGCACTGTTACTAGTTCAGAAAAAAAAACTTCTCAACATTTTGATAATTCATTCTACTGAAACCTGCTAAATATATGGGTAAAAATAAAAGGAATATAGTTAGTAAGGATAAAAAATACATTTAAGAAGTCCTGGTATGTGATCATGAAACTGTAAGGAGCAGACCAACTCCTTAGATTTTCTTCTCTTTTGCTCCATGTTGGGTTTGAACCTCTGCCGAAACCTCTAAGCAGCATAATCATACTTATTACCACATTTAATCACCTTTCACTCCCCTCTTTTTAGTTTGGAAATGTATTTGAATTTTTTTAAGTAGTGCTGGCAAGGCCAAGGAACTGGAGAGAAGAAAGTACGTACTGAATACAAAAAGTTATCTAGAAATTCAAATAAAAATTCTGAGAAGAGGGGGACCACCAACCCTTCTGCTTCTACCAAAATCTGTATTTGACTAATGCAGGTGCTATATGTTAACTATTTATACTCACAATGTACTGCATAGTTGGATTTATTAAATGTTCTTCATATTTATTATTGCGATCTCTTTACTGTCTGAGGTACAGAGGCCTGATCAGGTTTCTGTATTCCTTTCAGTGTATGTGCTCCCTTGGTGCCCTTTCCATTCCTCCTTCTCCTTCTGCTCTTTCAAACAAAATGAAATTACTAAGAGATGGATATCAATGGGGTTACTCAGCTTCAGGAACAATATCTTAACCACAGGCTGGCAAAATAACAATGAAAAAAAATGTTAATCTTCTTACGAGGTGCATATCTCTTGCTAAGAAAAAGAAAACAACTCTAGCATGATACATTTTCTATTCAATTGATAACCTTTTGTGCCTGTCAGGACATTCACAGTATATTGTTACACCTACCTGATAAAGGAACTGTTGACTGTGTTTGAAGGTCTGAGCGTGTATGATAAGTGTTACCAGGACAAGAGGCTCATACGCAAGAAGCTATAAGGCTGTAATTGCAAAATTGCTGTATAGTAGTTCTAGGGGTTTTTGTTGTTGTTTGTTTTTTTTATTATTCCATGTTCATCTCTGAGTTATTAGGAAGTTAATCAAGTCAATGCACAGGCATTGTTTTGCATTAAAGAGCTGGCACGTCTCTGCAGGAAGCCTGATCCTGATCCTGTGGGTTCCCAAGCAAGGGGGGAGGCTGGTGGTGAGGTGGGTGGTGGAGCAGGTGTGCCTGGGAGCGCTGCATCAGCCTAGAGCATCTAGCACACTGGTACGTGCACGGAGGTGCACCCCTTTCAAGGCAGCACTGGGTAAACCCCATTTCCAGAAGTAGCGATTGCCCCATGGGCACGGGAGCAAAGGAGGATTTTGGATGCAGGCATCAGCTACAGTTATATGTATTTGTTTCCCGAGTACCATGAGCTAGCTGTCTCGTTGGTGGTGATAATCAGTAATGTCTACTAAAAAACATCTTGTATAGTGTCTTATTTTTGAGGTCTTTGAAATTTTGCTAAGAATATACTAAGCTAAGTAGATAGGAGGAACTTTTCTTGTTTGTTTCTAGCAGAAATTGAATCAGTCCTTTAGTTTTTGTATTTGGTGGGGGATTTTCCAATCCATATATATGTGGAACACAACAAATAACGTTATTTGGCAGGCAGTGGGAACAAAATTGATTTCTGTTGTTTGGTAAGTTTGAAAAGATTGAATTGTGTGTTTTAGTACAGTTATAAACTTGTTGGCTTTTTATTTCTCTTGGAAGGGCTCAGATAAAATTATTCATTATTCAAATAAGACCTTTTCTTAAGTATTGCTATTTCTGAACTTAAATATAGAAAAATCTGAGAATAATTTTGCAGTCCTGATTATACATTATTACTGGAAGCATTAAATATTGACATGAAGACACTGGAGTACATACATTTGCACATTGCTCTCTGATAATTCAAAAGAATGTATGGCTATTTGACATTCACACCTAACACTGGTTTTCAGAGGCCTGTGATTAATATACCTGCCTCTAATTTCACTCTTAAATATGCTGTATATCCCCCCGGGTTTTTTACTTTGGGCACTGCTCAAGATTACAGTCAGAAAGAGTTCTGAATTCTACTTCAAGCTTTGGAGAGTGCAGTTGAATGAATCGTGTGATGTGATATGAGCTTTCCTACAGCAATGGATATTTTAATAATTTCACCAGTTTCAATGCAACTACATCAGTTGGGAGAAACTAGGTGATCAAAGGTTATAGACCTGTGTTTCTGGTCATCTGTCAGTTTCATTTTCACTTTTCAGTCTTTTAATAAAGTAAACTTTGACCAGATATAAGGAAAATGAATAATGAAAATATATATCTGATTGGTTAGTTCATTGATGTTAGGTTGTTAACACTGCATTTCAGCAAACAGAGGAAAATGAACTACTGAGTTAAGGAGTATGCAAAGTAGCTTTCAAAAGAGACAGATAAAATTTGATGGTTTATTCTGGTGTCTGTAATTTATTATTAGGTATATGTTTTTAAAATGTTGGTACAAACTGGATATTTACAGTGTGAAAACGGTTTATGCTTCTAGACAGAATAATCAGACTATCAGTAAAGTGAGCCACAGGACACAATCATTACAAACAGAGACTTTATTTGGATGTTTGTGATAAGGCGGCAGCTGAATGATACACAGGAGATTGCAATTTCAACAGCAATTTAAAGGTAAAAAGTTCTTCCTTTCACAAAAAAATGTTGATGTGGTTTTGCTGAAAAACATTCCATTTTATTTACTGAATGATTACAGAATTTGCTTCTAATTTACAATGAGAATGCCCAGACTGAAATGTAAATTGTTGTCAAGGGTAATTCAAAAGATACTTGAGCATTTTGAATAGTATTCCATTTTATTTTAGGAATGTTATGTTCTTTTTGCAAGTGAGTCATACTTCTCTGCCTATCATAAAATAATTCTTCCTGTAGAAGAGAGCATCATGAAGACTTTGATATCTTTTGGTACCTTAACAGATATTAAGACAATGACAGAATTACCTATGTAGTACAAAAGTAACAGGAATTTGTCTTTCTTCTTTTCATATATTTTTTTTTTCCCATGACTTCTGAGAGAATGCAGTGGTGCTGACACTCAGCAAAGTTCAGTTCTTGCAGTGACAAGGCAATGACTGGGTGATTTTTAATTATACTTAAAAAGGAAGTATTAAGCAGCTAACACTGAAGGAGGAAGAGCAATGGGAGTACAGAGGAAAGGGAGGGAATGCTGTCACTGTCTAACCTAAAATTATAATCTTGGCAGCTAAGAAAGAAAAGGTATCCAAGATTGAAGTAGTGCCCACTTAAGAAATTCAAATACTGCTGACTTTAAGAAGTATTTCATGGAGCCTGGTATTTATTTGACATAAAACATTCAGTTATAATCTCAGCAATAACAACAAAAGGTTTGTTGAGGTTTCATTGCAGAAAGCCTGCCTTGAGAAGGATTTTCTTGAGCTGCCATTTCATGGAACTTGTGTAAAAAATCTGCTTAGATGAAGTGTTATAAGTAGTAGTAGAATGAAGTCTTTGAGGAACAGTTTTCTAACAAGGTCTAATGTAAATACCCTGTAAATTATGGACTAATGTAGATATCTTTTTACACAGTTGGACTGATGCTTAACTTTTGGTTACTTTCAGGTACAAAGCAAACTTTTTAGCGTTAAGCAGAGGTTGGTTACTTCAAGAGAGCTTGTGGAATCTCCACCCCTGGAGATACTGGGGGAAAAAACCCAAAAGGCACACCAGTGTACAAAATAAGATCTACCTAGCAGAGGTTGGCATGGGAAACAAAGATCTCTAACAAGCAATGGCTGCACATCTAAGAAGACAGTGCTTTATGTGGTTTATGAGATTGATGTTATAGGCTATTTTTAGATGATATTGTGTTGTTGGTTGCAAATTCTGACTTTTGTCATGCTGTTGCATCTAGCCCCCTCCTCTTGGATGCTGCCTAGCTTGCAGGGGTCTCTCAGGTCCTTGTAATCTTTTCAGGGGGTCCCTGGGCCACATTCCGTGATGGTTGCCATCCCCAGGAGTAGTGATGGTTGCCATCCCCAGGAATAGTCATCTTGTCCTTATCTAGCACCTTGGGAGCAGTTTGGGAAAAGAGAGGGGAGCTATAATTTTGCTCAGTATTTCACAGCTGTAGCCTTCAGAATTTTTGTTTATAAATACAGAGGTCTCAAAATCTTTGGCTATTAATAGTAGAGTAGTCCATCCATTCAGGGGAAGTATATGAGGTCTGAACATGTGTGGCATTTTCTCCAGTAAGCCCCACTTTAGTAAAGCAGACTAATCTGTGTTCCTTCATTTCCATCATCTATAGTAGTCTAAAATTCTTAGTATTATACAACTTGGGTTTTGTTATTTTTTTTCTGAGATGTTTCTATTGCTCTTTTTGAATAATAAAACCCTTAGTTGACACACTTTCTTTGGAGAGAAAGAAAGCAAAAGTAAGACAAAACAGTTCTTCAGCTATGCAGGAATACCCGTGTCTTATTTATTTAAATTTTTCAACTGAGCCTTGTAATTACCTTAGATCAAGCATTTGAATGAGTGTGTGTCTTGCTTGGTGGGGCAAATGTGTCACCTTTAATATTTTGAAGTTGAAAGAGCTGATAAATAAAGCCGAATGCTGCATGTATGCAATTACAAGGGTGTGGGAGTTTGTAGTGATCTCTGAGTGCTATGTGAAACTGTCTATTAATATTTCATAAACTATTTTCATGGTGTAGTTTTAAATAAAATTGAGGATGTATTTCAGCTTAATATCATTCTCAGTGAGTGCTGCAGGAGTTGGATTAGGATGTGTAGAAAAATTATTCATAAGCAATTAAGAAAGCTTTATTTAAATACCCATTTTTTCATAAAATAATTGTCAGTATAAACTAAATATATACTGTAATTTACTGGAGGCTGGTTGCTTTGGTTTGGGTTTTTTGGGGGGGGATGTGTGTAGTGTGCGTGTGTGTTTTTTCCCCAAAAGAAAATGTCAATAATGATAATTTGGCCTGGCACTGGCAAATATCACTATCAATATTATAGTATAAAAGTGCCATTAAGCATTCAAATGTGCACTAAGCCACACAATAAAAAGTGCTTGCTATATTTTACCAGTAGATACCTTGATTTTAACACTAAATATTTCTTGTCGACTTCTAGTCACAGTTACAGTTAATGTGATCACATTCAAAACATATTAGGACTAAGAGAAATTATTTTTCTTGACATTATTATTTTTGTACCTAGGGTAATATTTGGTTTGCAGCTATCTGATTTGACTGTATGCGGTTTTGTGTGCTGAAGCCTCTTGGGTCCACTCTGTGTATCAGGTCCATTAATATTCCATACAGAACAATTTATCATCTTGGAAATGGTCTGCACAGAGCTGTAGCTAGACTCCTCCTGCCATTTGATTTATTTGCTTCTCTGTGGTGGCATCCTAGTGTACGCTCAGCCCAGGTATTAGCAGCTTTCAGTGTACCTGTAAAATCACTACTGAGGCTGGCTGAACATGTCTAGCTTGAGTAACGGAAGCTTCTACTGCCTGAAACTGCTTCTGTCTGAGCTCCTGCTAGTGCCTTTACTGAATGCTTGTGGCTAGGAGCCTGTCACCTGCCAGGTTAGATATGTACCTGAGCCTTTTTGAACCCTGCGGGATGGAAGCATTGTTTTAAACGAGAGCGCATCAATTTCTTTGCTGTATTTGAACTTTAACACATCACATATTGTACAGGAATAGGCTCATTTTTCTGTATATTAAATGAAATATACAGGTGCCATTCTTTACATGCATAGTGCAAACTTTGGCAAATACTGCTCAAGCAGTCACTGAGCTTCAGAATTTTGTAACTAACAGTATGAAAGTCACCATCTTGATTTGACATTGTAAGAAGCATGCATTATCTGTATTAGTTTCTTAGTATCTTCATATATTTTGTACAGAAACAGTAATAACACAAATACAGTATTTTTAGAGTAAAGACTTGCAAGATGTCAAGTTTGAGCTTAGCAAAAAAAATCTAATAAAAATCCCACAAATTTTCTAATCTCAGAATCTCTGCTGTGCAGTTACACATTGTACCTGCTGTGGCCAGAATCTCCCCAAATGCCTCTACTTCCTTCCCAGTCACACATGCATACAATTACACAATTAGTGTTTACAAATGAATTGGCAGTCTTCTGGCTTTTTAGAAAAGTTCTATATGGGGACACCTAAACTCTCCTGTTGAGCTCAATGCATTTTTTCCCATCCTCTGGTGATGCTGTAAAAGTCTCCCAGATACGTGTGGCATGATAGATACTGGGAATTTGTTTCACAGAAAGCATACATTTCTGCATATTGAAGACACAATGAAATCTTCCAAAACAAGCTCTCAGTATGGATAAGTTGCGCTGTCAGATTTTACACACAAAATCTGTAGTACTCCTATCGGATGTATATACATTTCATTCTGTGCTAATTAGCATGTAGCCAAATTCTGGTACGAAGGAATTTACTGGAAAGGAGTTCAGCTGAGGTTTTTGCGATGGGCAGCTGATCAAGACTCTTTGTGCAGTGTAGATTACTTTATGAAAATGCCATGTGTAGAATCAGTAAAACATCAAATACAATATTCAAAGCCAATCAGAAAAAAAGTCTGTTTCTTGTGTGCATATTGTACAAAGAGAACGTCTTTCTAGGTGTTCTGTGTGTTTTCTTTGTTTAGTGAACAACCTCATGAGGTACTCATCAAATGTTCTCTGAGGGAGGGCAAAAGTATTTGGTGGTTTTGATTCAAAGATCACTTTAGCCATAGAGTATATTTCTGTGTTCAGACAATTTTTATGGGTGTAGGTGGCTGTAAATTTATGTCTGATTCCCAGGACAAGTAATAATCTTGTTTCTTCATGAGTTTGCATGAAAGAAGGAAAAGAAAAAAAGTTTATTTTTCTTATCATAAAGTTGTCTGCTCGAGTATTGTGAAACAAAAGAAAAACAATGAAAACTGGGTAGGAGGTGGCAATGTTCATCTAGAATGGAAGTGCTAAAATATGCAGGTTTTTTTATTTACTTAAGTAGAATAGAAAGACTGCTTACTGATTCCCATATTTTCATTAATATCTAGATTCATATTTAATAGTAATTAAACAGTGTTCTGGGCATAATTCAATTGTTGTCCGTGATCTCATTATTGTCACGATACTTGACAAACCTAAAGCAAATATTATGCTCAATATCTTGTTACAGGCAAAACAGAAACACAACTTTTAAGGAAAGACAGAATTTATTCTCTTAATTGAAATCTTAACAGAGATTATTACAGAGAAAAACAATAATAAAAAGAATACTAGTACAGTAAGAACTATAATAGAGTTACGTAATAATAGTACATTGATAATAGTACAGTTAAATGCACACCTCCTAGTAGCTCTTAATCTTTTACTGCTTCGAGAAATAGTGAGGGGGGGGAAGGGAGGGAAATATGGCAAGTTGTCAGCATCCTTTCACCTGAAGAAGTCTGATCATGATGTATTCTTCCTTGCCCTAGAACATGCAAAACTTAAGTCATTTTTTGTGGACATCTAGGACATCTAGATGTTTGCTAGGACATCTTCACACCTTATTGTTTCTTCACTGTTATGTAAAATACACCACAGAGCACGTTTGCACATGTTAGATACTTGTTTCTTTGTTCTGTTACCCCCAAACTTGGTTTTGTTCAGAGTTGGATTATTGTTTCCTCAGCTGGCCATTAGTGAGCAGTTTGCAAACCCAGGGGTTTCCACCACCGGACCGTGCCCCACGCCCCGTGTACTCCTCTGTGCTGCATCCAGTACTGCTGCTTCTAGCGGCCTCTGTTATCATGCCAGGTCTCTATTCCTCTACACTGTGTTATTCTACTAAAGCCATAAATATCCTACTCTACACTGAATAGCTACTTGCTGCTACCATATACTTAAAAACTGTGTGTAGCATACAAAGATAAGTACGTATCTTGGCTTAACCCATATATATATTTAACCAAGTTAAGAATACCCATCTGGTTGTTAACAAATTCCTGTTATAGATAAACCAAGTGAAAAGAAAGCTCAAGGCAGGTCAAGACAAGCTCAAAACAAGCAACCCTGATAAGCCTTAGTCCTGAGGCCTTGCAAGCTCAATAGAAAGCCTGTGACTTACTACTAGTGATGGCAATGCTATATTTATGGGACCACAGGGCTACACATGTAGTTTGCTGTTCATTTGCTTCTGAAGGGACAAATCTGAACAGTGCTGCTACTAGGAAACGTATATTTTGATCTGGTATTTACATCTCATTTTAATTGCATGAAGAACACATTATTTGTAGTCAATGCAAATATTGACACTAACTGAAATGTGCAAGTTCCTAATCAGAATAAATTATAAGACTTCCAGACAGTTATGTCAAGAAGGTCTTGTTTATTGGAAAAAAAAATAAAATTCTTTCACATCATTTTGCTGTTGGCATGCATAGCAGCGGTAGCTAATGTTTGGGAGAAATAACTGTTGGCTATACTTCAATATTTACAGCATACTTTATGAATTTTAAACAATATTTCCTTCTTTGTTTTTTTCATAAACCCAAAACAAAAAAGTTGATTGACAGCATTTAAATTCAAAACCTGTAGCTTGTCAAAAACTCTAGTATGAAGAGGTAACATTACACCGAGGATCCAGCATATTGGTTTTTATACCTTTACCACATTTTGGTTTCTAAATCTCTGTAAAATTAGCCCACAGACCTATTTTCATTTTGTGCTCTTATTTGGAGTTTATCGATAAGATTGTTCTACGCTATTTCAGTAATACCCTTAACAATAAGCTATAAATTGTTACTATGTTTGTGATGTGATCTTTAACTATAACCAGAAAGGTATAAGTCTAAAGTATGTATATTACAGTTTCCATAAAGTCATGCAGCCATTTCTTCCAGTTTAAACAAGCTGTGGAAATACGCACCATTTTTTAGAATCATGAAGGAATTCTGGAAGGCTGCCTTGTCCAGCCTCCTGCTCAAAGTTAGATCAGATGGCTGAGGCCCTTGTCCAGCCAAGTTCTGAAATCCCCAAAGATGGGAGTCTCCAAACCTTCTGGACAATGTGTTCCAATTTAACAGCTCTCTCTGTGAGGAAGGTTTTCTTGCAAGTAGTTGAGCTTCCCCTGCTGCAATTTCTGCTTGTTGCCTCTCCTTTCACTGAGCACTTCTGGAAGAGACCAGGTCTACCTTCTCTCCAGAGTCCTGTTAGGTAGGTAAAGGCAGGAGTTAGATGTCCCCTTAACTTCTGATCTCAGACTCAACTCTCAGCTTCTCTTCGTGGAGGTCTGGCAGGTATGGCAGTGGTGAGTAGTTCCCAGCCTGTTCCTTTTGACAGGACCTGCTTGAATCCAGTCCATCTGGTTATTAAATGTTACTATTCTGATGCTGCTTTTCAATGGCAGACATAGATAAAGTAAAAAGAAAGAAAAGGGGAATACTTATCTTGCTTTCACTTGGTTATAGAATGCAGTTCAGCATTGCAAAATTTCTTTTTCATGTGGCCTAAAATGTGGGACTTTCTCCTTCCTATGTAGCATGACATGATGCTTCTTGTACCAGTGTTTTCCAGCACAAATCTCTTATTTTTTTATATAATAATAAATAATAAGTGTATTAATTTAATGTTTTCATTCCATTAAAAAAAGGTTGTATTAATGATATTTCATTGTTTTCAGAGAAATGTTACAAGGTCCTTAATAGTATATCTTGCCTGGTTTTATTGAATTGACCTAAAAATTGGCACAGAACAAAGAAATGGGAACACAGGAATAAAAGAAGCCAATTCCTTCATAGACTAGTGAAGGATATTTAATTATCCTTTTCATAGGGTGCCTAAATAATGTTTTAAAGTAGGTGGGGGTGGGAGACCTTCTCAGCCTAAATATACCTTCAGGGCTAGGTTACTCCTGGGGGTTGTTGGATTGAGGTTTTCTTTGGCCTGAATTTGTAATCAGGGGTATACCGTTCTTGTTTATGCCATTATTACCTTACCTTTTACATGGGAAGAGGATTTTGTTTGCTTGGCTTTCCACCTGAAGGTTTTTTTATAAATAGGAGTTATTTTCCCCTGTTGGTCTGTGTTTTGGCTAAAGTAAACAAGCCAAGATCCCCTCCTGTAACTCTGTGGCCTGTCTATTCCCCAACCTAGGACTCGTTTATTTGCTTCAATTGTAGTCTAAATTTCTCTTCCTTGAAAACAAGTGATTGTGCAGTCTTCATGTGAGACTGTGTGCTGCTCCCTGGGGTTTTGTGTGTAGAACTAGACTTATGTCTACACAGGAACTGTAGTTTCCCTTTTTTTTATTCCAGGAACTTAGGGTACAAGACTATCATGTGCCAGTACTTTCTTCAGGCCTTTGTCTTTCCTGTATTTATGTTTATTTTTCATATACATAACTCCCCAAATTCACTTCTTCCTACAAAATGTCCTAGAGAAGTTGTTGCCTGCAATTTTTTTAACGCGAAAACATTTATTTTTCTACTTGTTTTTAATCTTCTTCTAGTATTGCTCTCAAGGCTGGCCCTGAGACAACCAGACCGTTAAAGCAAAGCTCTGCAGCTCTTTTTCATGACTCTGAGCCTCACAAAAAGGAGGCTAAACTCAAACGACTGGCTTTATTTATACAATAGACAATTTCAAATTTTTTACATTAAAATTGATGTGACTTGTTCAGAGAAGAGTAGGACTATAAAAGTCTTGTAGACCCTTCCTAATGAACAGCTCCTCACTTCCAGGCTGGGTTTCAGTCAGCTCTCTGGTTTTCTGGCTTTGCCCTGCCTGCACAGTTTGGTCTGTAGAATTGTGCTCTTCCAGTCCTGGAGGAGGGCTCTCTATCAGCCCAGGCCTTTTAACCATTTCTTGGAGTCTGCATAAGCTTCAGATTCCTAGGTTCTTGCTGCTGCTCCTGCTGAATCCCACCTTGTGCTCTTCTACTCCCCATGGAAGAGGCAGTCCTCCCTAGAGATTCCAATTAGAAAGGTCAATGTTCTCCAAACAAAGGCTTTCAAACTAACACAAGTATACTGAGAAGAAACATTAAACAGGCACTAAACCTGTGCTTTAAAATGCTTTACAAAAAAAAAAAAAAAAAAAAAAAAAAAGTGCTAATTCAAATATAATTTGACAGTCATAAAATAGTGGTATATTTGTGTGCAACAACAAATAAACACGGGTGTAGGGTTGTTTCTATTCACAATGCTTAAGATTTTGCTAAAATAGATATTCACATGAATCAAAACTAACTAAGTTTTGGCTGTTAAGAGATAATGGTGAATTTTAACAACTATTTCCGACACATGTAAATTCCATTTAACTATAATCAAAGAATATCTGCAATTTAAGCAGTCATAAATTATAGGAAGTCTATTTTTATAGATCTAGTATGGGAAGACAATGTTTGGGGCTTATTTTTGGTTATAAGGCTACAAACAGATGAAGAGTGAACCATGGGTGTGACACAGTTTTGTTTTTTTTTTTTATGTGTTACTTCATGAAACTTTGTTTGCAATATCAGTTTCAGTTGGCTCAAATATTAATATTGTAATGCTCATCACACATCTTGGGTGGAAAATAGTATTGCTTGCTTGATTACACAAATGTGATACTTGAAAATATTTTGTAAGTATATATTTGATCTATTGAAATGAACAAAAATATTTTATTAAAAAAGCTATATTTCTATTAATCAAACAACATAAATATTTCATTTATTTATGATGACTTTTTTTATTTGTATTTTACTTCCAGTCTAGTACTTCACAGTCTGGCTTTACTGAAGTCCGTCCTCCTTTACTTATACTAATGATTTTATGTAAAATATGAGTCTTGTCAATGTAGTAAAAAAAGCATAGGGTAGCTGTTGAATTTTCAAGTGATAATAAAGGAAGAGATCTCAAGTTGGAAACTGAGCACTTTAAGGAACTATGTGGAAGCTTGCTGAGCAATCAAATTGGTGTGAGAATGAAAAGATAGGAAATTTGTCACTGACTAGAAGTTATATACTAAATGAAAAATAAAAGTAGTGTGGTCTTGCATCTGGGTTTTATTTTAAAGGAAAACTTATAGGTCTCCACGTTCAGAGCTAAGTCAGCTATTACTTTTGAAAGCAAAACTAAATTGATGTGGCTTGCTGTATTTGATTAGAAACCATCGGACATGTGCACAAATGAATAGGCAGTGAGCTAAGGAATAACAGGTTTACCAAGTGAAAATTAGTACAATTTATTTTGAAACAAATAACCTGCAACAGAAATGCCGTTGAGGTCATATTAAAAAAAAATTACATATTTATAATAGTGTTTTCTATACTAGTCTGATATGAATTTTATTTTTTTTAATTATTTTACTGTGAGTAACAATTATTGATCATTTTTCTCAGGTAATTTTCTGTCTTTTTTTCTTAAGCTTTTTTTTATTTACTTTTAAAATACAATTGTTTCTTTACAAAAAAATATATTGCCATAGTCTTTTAGTCAAAATGTTTTGCACACATCTTTGCGATGGTTAACCTTCATACTTAGAGTGGAGAATAAACACACATTTGCCACTCTGCAGTAAAATACATACGCATGTACATACATGGGCATGTATGTATGCATAAACACACCACTCTGGGCATCTGTGTACAGAGGTAGGTAATGCAAGTGAAAGTATCTATAGCAAAGGATGCACTTTTCATTAACACCTATTTATGTAGTTAAGCCTATGGATTAATTACTTTCTTTTCTCATTATAAGGTAGAGTCATATGTTTAAGTTCATAAGGACCAGCTTCCTTTTGCTGTAACAACTCAGGTGAAAGGGGAAAAGTCTCCAGAGAAAGTCAAGTGAAGGAATATATTTGAACTGATCACTGCAGTATTAACTCTTGACATTCCTGTCTCTTTGTGATTTGTCATTTAACAGTCAGTTTTTTGGTAATTTGTAAATTTCTTCAGTCCTCTCACTGAAAGTGGAATTATTTTTGGCTGTTTCACCTTTTAATAATACATCTTTTTAGGTATAGGATGGCATGAGTATGTGAAGGTGCTAAAAGGAGAAAGGATGCTGAGATGAAACTGGAGAGCTATTCTGGGTGACAGGGATCTAGGCAGATGTTGGTCTTAATATACAACCCTGTCAATTGTGTCAGGCTTCTCCTTGGAAGAAACTAGTTTGTTTGGTTGAGAAGTACA
Organism: Falco biarmicus; assembly: GCF_023638135.1. Classification (NCBI taxonomy): domain Eukaryota; kingdom Metazoa; phylum Chordata; class Aves; order Falconiformes; family Falconidae; genus Falco; species Falco biarmicus. Next base: position 46,215,288 of record NC_079288.1, read on the forward strand.
TTATGAAAGCAAGTACAAAAGGAAATACTGGGTTGGGCAGCCAAGGGATAAGGGAGCTGGTGTGAAACAGGAAACACTAGCACCTCTTCCAGTTTCCATTTTCTTCATCTCTCTTCTGTTCTTGTGCTTCCTCTTCATGCTCCAGTGCTCTGACCCTCTCACCCTGCTGAAAGGGTGGTAGTATACAAATGAGGTACGGTGCTGAGCCAAAACCTTGGCTTTTTCTTACAAATAAGAAAAGCATGCATAATTTTTCACTTTGTGTTTCTTTTTAGTTACTGAAATAATAAACAAACAAACTTTACCCTCAATTGGCTTGTATACCATTAGTTAAATGTTGTTTATTCAGATGTTGTTGTTCAAGCCAAAGGAAAAACACTGGGTAATTTTAATAGAGCTAAGACTAAGGCCTTAGGCATTGATTCACATTAACTTTAGTCTCTTGACAAAAATCATGATGAGTGTGGAAAAGTATAAAATATCATCTTGTTAAAAAAAACAAAACAAAAACCCCCAACAAACTAACCAACCAAAACCTAAAACCCACTAGTGACAAAGGAAATTATAGCATGTTCGAGTGCTCTGAGACACATGAGTCTTGCCTTTTGTTAAGTCAGTGTGCATATGCTGCGATAACCAACTCTTCTGTCAAGCCAGTACTGGTACCATTCATTATTGTTATGTGTGGAGTTATGAAGAAAAATATGATGACAAGGAATAAGAAGTGCAGAAGGTAAAGTGAAGTGCTCAGGAATTTATTAAAGATGGTTGGGTGGTAAAGAAGGGACTGCCTGAGTTATGGATGTTTATGTGCAATATAGCCAAAGCTGCTGTACTTAGCTAAGGGAGAGTCAGCCAATGCCTGAGAAATCCTCTGATGGCACAGAACTGGTGCAGAAGCAGCTTCTAGGTTAGTCCATTTTGCTTCTGTCATTTCAAAGCAAGAAAGACCTGCTGGCACTTCACTGACTCCCAGCAACTACACTGGCAGCTAAGATAAGTCAGAGGTTTGAAAAGCCATCTTGCACAACACAGGCACCGTAGCCAGATGAAAAAGAGCACAAGTACTTCTGTGGGATGGTTTTCATAATTATACTGTGCAACGCATAGCTATCTAATTTTGGGACAATATTTGTATTTCTGATGTACTCACAAGTAAAACACCATAATTTTAAGTAAGGTCACATTCTGGTGTGACCTCTACTCTTGGGAGTTAACAGAGGGTCAAAAGAAGATTTAATTTGACTGAGATTTCTAGAAACATCAAGAAACTAACTTCTACAAATGTACAAATGAGAAGCAAGTATACGATATATAATATATGCTAATATTTTTCACCAAATACAAAGGTAAAGTTATCCTATTTTTTTACAGGATTATTATTATGAACTGAAAAACAATAAACTTGCTACCAAGAAAGACATAAAATAACAAATGTATAGTAGAACATTCTGACATGAAAAATTTTACATCCAAATGAGGTTCCACTTTTGCACTTTGTATTAATGTTGGTACAGACTTGTGTATGAAGTTACACGCATGCAGTGTGCGTATATATATATACATACTGCACATAGATACAGAAAAAAATGTAGTAAGGGCTGGTATTTGTGCAAAAAAACTTTTTGATTTTGATGTTGCTTTCACGTAGGAATTTGTTATTCTAGAGTTCTATGTCTCTTTATAATCATTCCCAGCCATGGTTTTGGCAGTCATCTTTAAAACAGCAACAATAATGAATCAAGAGTATGCATAGTTCAGCATCAGCTTTTGAGGTTCCTAAAAATGCTTTGAATGGTCTTAACAATAATGATTTTTTTAACGTGAAACAAACTAGTCATTATTCTTTGTACTGTGTAAATGCATAATCTTTATTACCCACAAAAGTTTCAAAATTGGAACTGCTCTGAACCATGGCAACCTGTGTTTTTTATTTGGGATTTCTTTGTCAGTCTTGAATACTAAGATTCTCGCAGGACCCCAAAGTTCAAGTATCAATAAAAAGTTTTAAGTGCTGTAAAATCTATTATAAAACCCATAGATGTGGTAGGCTATGCTACCCAGCTAGACTGTTTCTCTGTGTTATTTTGTTAATATTCTGTATTCAGTAGAATATAGTGCTCTCCTGCTCTTGTGTTATGGTAAACCAATGCGAAACATACAAGAACAATGATGGGACAATGATGCCTCTGTCACTGTGATGGATGGATTTGCGTGTGTGTGAGATGGCAAGCCAAGGGCTCTGGACGTTTCTGTCACAGACACTTTCAGCTGTGATGCCAGGAGTGCTATTAAAGTTGGTATTGATAGTAATTAGATGCACTCATCACATCTGCACTGCAGTCGGGGTTGTGAAAGTAACATTGGTATAGGCACTGGTCATCTAGATATACGTGTGTAAAATTAGCTAACTCATTACACTAGATTTGACTCAATTTAATCAGTGACTTGTGGTACCAAATGTATCTCCAAAGAAGAGAGAAACAAAGGTTATGACACTAAATAAACATTAGTTTTACACCTGATAGTGTAAGAAATTAGAGTAGTAGCTCCCCATTTGTGGGGAAAAAACTTTAGAAGCAAAGTGTTTATAGCCCCGTCAGAATTTGTGTGTGGCTGATGAACCTATGCATAGACCAGGGCAACATAGTGGTAGTCAACATTTTTTTTTTTTTCCTCCCCCTACCTCAGTTTAAATTGGTTGCATTTTAATCCTTCATCAATTTCAATGTGAGACTTAAGAAAGTAGCTACTGTGTGTAAGTGCCCCTTTAGTTGTTTTGTTTGTGGAATAAACTCCTTTCTTATAATTAATGAACATTTATGAGTATTTATTACTGAAACTGTACCCTTCTGCTAAATTTCTTTTTGTGTCCTTTTACATTGTAGGAGCCATACTGGTATCTTCTCTCTTTGTGACATATAATGACCTACATATTCATCTTTCTTTTTAGGTAGGACCTCAGTTTATGTTTTCATCTCCCCAGTTGAAATGTGGCTTTCTGTTTTTTAATTTTCTCTCAGTAAGATTTTTTTCTTTTTTTCTTTTTTTAAGGTTCCCGGCTTCAACAGTAATCCATAGTTCAGGATAAAAAAAAAAAAATAAAATTAAAGGAGAAATAAAGTCTTAAATGCTAGAACAATTTGAAACCAGTATATCCCTCCCTGTCTAGAAGTGACTGCTGTTGTTTTGAAGGGAGGGGGTTGTTGGAGAGAGCTACAGACTGGGAGCAGCTGGGGACGAGCAGAGGGCAGGACAGCCAGGTGAGGGGCTCTTCTGCTGGGCATCACGGCCCAAAGCTGCGTCCTCCAGTCCCATTAAGAATCCTGCAGATCACGTGGGTTTCAAGTTAAAACCTCAGTTAAACTACTGTATTTCAAGTTTACAGGGTCTTATTATTTACCGTGTTACAGGGGACTGACAGCAGTAAACCAACATTTACTTTTTCCTTTCCCAGGCCCCAGGTTACATATCAGACCAAATGAAAACAGCAATACTTAATTTCAGGTATCCAAACAGCATAGTTCTCATATTTATTCAAAACTGCCTGAAGGTTGAAAACCACTAGCCTAATTATAGTTCTTATAGTAGAGATCATTTGCAAGCAGGAATAATGCTATAGGAAGCAAATAAAAGATAAACAAAGATAGCTCCTTGGAGATCTGAAAGTCATGATGGAAAGAGAAAACATGATGCTCTGAAGTGGTAAATTTTAATCTGATGAATAGCAAATAGTATTGGAGAGCCTGAGCATTCTGTAGCAGCCGTGTTGTTTTGTGGTCAGCAGCCTGCAACAAAATGAAGGGAAATGAAAGAGCAATCTCTCTCAGCATACATAGCATTCAAGGTACATCAGGTGCATGTTTCAGAGGAGCAACAAAATAAAAAGATAGACAGGAAACTGTCAGGATAAACCCTTTTGGCACACAGGATCTCATTTTACCCTACTGATTTACTGATGCAAGATTAGAAAATGAAAAAAAAAAATTCCCATTTAATAACCCCCTAAATTATATATTTCTAATTAGAATGCTCTTATTTCACAAGAAGGGCAAGGCAAGCCTCAGAATGGGTAAAATCCTGCCCTCTTGAATATGTGGGATGTTTTCTTTCTCCTGAATTTGAGGGAATTATGGTTTCATAAACTCTCCCAGATAGACTATACAATAATCTTGCTCAGATGAGAGGATTTTAAATAAAAAACCTCACTGATGCTCCCAGAATTTTTCCTGTACAGATGGGAACCACTGAATCATCTGGCCATTATACGCTCTTGCAGAGGATTTAATAACATTGAAGACAGTTAAAAAATATGAGATAAAAATAAGAGACAAGCAACTATTTTGCTGAGAAGAGCTGATAGAAGCACTCAGAAGAGTTACTAGTAAGCATTCATACAAAACAAGAAAATACTGATCCAGACCAAACCTAACAAATTAAACCTAGTTTAAAAAAAAAAGTGTTTGTAGAATGCGTGCGATTGTATAATTTCACTGTCTACAGTATAATTCTACATCTAATTGTTTATTAGATTAATCCACGATTAAGCATTTACCTAAGGAAAATAGTAAAATCCAAACAGAGAAAACCTACAAGTGTCAAAGTACAATTCTAGATTGTCCCAGGTATAGATTTGCGAAAAAGTGTTTTTCCACATTCTTGTCAATTTAATGATTTCCTTAGTACGAGACATCAAATACTCTGAGCAGGATCAGGAAAATGAGTGGCATTAGTGAAGCCAGGAGACTGCAAACCTGGTTTTGTATAACACTCTTCATCTTATCTGATGAGAGTTTGCATGTTATTAAGTCTAAAATTAATTTGCTTAGGGTCATTTAAACATTAGCAAATTTAGAGCAAGTTATGTAATCTACAGATTGAAAGTATTCTCATACAAAATTAAACTGTTCCATTTCTTTCTCAAATTAGTTCCCCAGGTAGCTGCACTAGAAACCAGAAGGATACAAAAAGTATCAGTCTTAAATCAATTTGTCACCAGAAAAGGTATATATTTCATAAAGAATTGGTAATCAAAGATTCAGGCTGCCAGTAGCTGGAAGTTGGGTTTCCACCACAGAGTTATGATATCACAGGCAAGTTTGGGTTTGGAAAGGAACGGTTTATCTCACATGAGCAAGATGGATAAGTTCAGTAAATCACATCATCGTATTTGGAATTATGACAATAATTAGTTATTGAACGAGTTGTAGTGACCTCCTTAATGCTCTGATTTCTTTGAGAGTCTTCTGCTGCCTTCCTAAGGCCTTTGCTCTTTCAGCATTGTTACCACAGGGACTAATGTGAGGGAGCAAAGAGACTGTTTTCCTTTAATGTGGTCTCTGGGTTGTGCACTAACAACCTAACAAACAGAACTTAGATCATCATAACAATACCTCAGCCAGCTTAACTAGAAAACAAAAGACTAGCAAACCAGACAAAAAAAGTGCACAACCTTGAATAGTTAAAACTACAATTTAGTATAACATGTGATTCTTCCAGTTGGTATGTCAGGATCCAGGAACATAGAATGTTTTGGGTTTTTTTTTCTTCTAAAATAGGTATCAAACAATAATATTAATATTTTATATCTTTGGTTGTTCTTCTGATAATTAGTAGACATGCTTAATTGTCTTTGTGTTAAACCACTGACACATAATAAACATCAGCTATTGTTAGAGAATATGAATTGGATAGGGTGTAGAATTGTTATTACCTGTTTCTGTTAAATACTGTTAGAGAGTTTCCACAAGTACTTTGTGCAAAATTCAGATTGAAACCTCCTTAAAATTTTTGGGATATCTCTATATAAGCAATGCAATTGCTGAAATAGAACTGCATGCTAAGCCATCACTACCAAAAATGGTGATGCCATCATGGGCATTTTAGCCAAAATCACGGTTGCTGTAATTAGTTTGAGTGCTGCCTTGCATCTCACTCCTGCAATTTTGGACACTGACTGTAGAGCAAATCTTTGATGTTCATGGTTTTACACCCCCTCTCTGGTGGGTTTACTTCGACCAAATCTCCACCCAAAATAAATGAGCCAAGAACAATTTAAAGTATGTAATAAGCACATGATTTGTGGCTAATCAGATTGTTGGTGTTTAGTAGTTTTGGTAACATTCACTTGAGCTGAATTCTTGTTGGGTAAGTATCTATTTGGACGTGGTTTCTTCAGTCTAGTTTACTGAACACAATGGAAATCCTCTAATTGTTTTCAAGTAATCAGGAATTCTGCCTCAAATACTCCACATGCTGATGTTCCACTAAAAATGTTCAACATCCTTTGGAACAGATGGTTCAAGGAGCATTCATGTAAACTTCTTCCCTAGAAGAAAAAGTCGACAAAACCTCAGTAATGCTGATGAAGCACCTAGTGTAACTGTATGAGGGGGATGATGCAGCTTTTTAAAACTCCTAGAGAAATGCCAGATACTCGTTACTTGACAAAATTCAAAAGAACACCAAAATGAAGCCCTTGTAAAAGGGCTCAAGAATTTGGAAATAAAGGAAGCAAAAGCAGTACAGGTATAATTTTGAGGTTTATAATGAGTTTGGAATAAAAATAATCACGTGGCTATGAAGTAGTTATCTTAGTTGTATAGTCTTTATTCTAAATCAACAATTGCTTTTCAATATTCTTAAAATGTGTTGCTTTCAATATTTATAAGTTGTTTTTTTTTTCTAAAAAAAATATTAGTGATTATTACCAAGAGACCGTCTGCTATTGACCAAAGTCAACAATGTTTTTTATAGCACTGTCTGTTTTAACATAGCTGGGAGATAAATAGATTGAAAACTTCCTTAATTCTTCAGTTAGACACAGCCCACAAAATCAGAAGAATTAATCATATTCTGCAAGGAAAGCATATGTGATTAGATGATTCATTTTAAATACATGTCAAGTTCTAAAAAGGAAACAACTTCAGTTTTTCATCTTAGTTGGGATGAAGGATGAAACTTGAAATGCCCACATCTCTCAGGAGAGTACTTTCTCTTCTAAAAATTCTTATCTGAATTGCTCAGTGGAGTCCTACAGCTCTACATAAGATGCTTTTATGTGTGCTATTCATATTCCGAGTCATGTAAACTTGCAAGGAAAGGAGGAAAACAACACAGAGTGAATGTTTAATGTTCTACAGATTGTTCCACGCATTAATTTTTTCAATAACACAGATTACACTTCTACATTTACTCTGCAGAGCACTGCATTTGACAGATATATTATAGCACACCAAATAGTTTCTCCCATTTCATGTTTGATGAAAAAGGCACAAAAGATAATGGAACTCAGTTTTAAAACAAAAAGCATAGTTGCTAATGGCAGCATGAAATTTTGAGCTATATGGAGCAAGACAAAAAAGATTATGATAAGGTGTGCCAAAATACAACAGAACATTCATATTAAGAGTTTTCTAATTATTTTACATTTATCTAATCAAAACAAACGCTGCTGGAATTGCCCAGGTAGAACAGGGATGATTATTCTTCAAGTCTTGATGCTAAAATTAGCTATCTAAATGTTCAGTTAGACTGAAAGGGAGTCTGGAAGCTAATAATGCTAAAATGCAAAAAAAAATGTGAAGAGTTGGATGCTTGTATATCAAAACAATTTTGGTTGATGCAGAAATATCTATAGATTGTTCATACTTGAGTTTCAAAACAGACAACAGTTCCAAAAGCTGCAAGGTGGAATTGGTTGGAAAAATCAATTACAGCTTGTATCAGTAGGAATTTTACTTGATACCTTTAAAGACAACACATGGAAATATAAAGTGAAGAGTGCATTATGATTGTTTTCCTAATACTACACACAAATTTGTCTATCCAAAGTAGGCTGTATGAATTGACCTGTACACATTATACTCTCTGAAGAATGTTTATTGGTAAGTTAAGAGGAATTGCTCAGTGTATAGATATGTATAATGAATAAGGGCAAATTGCGTGGTGACCTTATTTTGGGTTTAATTACAATCAATTAGTTGTTTCAGATGGGTAATGAATGAGGGGCTTGAAAGCAAGGCTTGAAAGCTAGGAGGGAATTTTAAGCAGGTTGGCTGAACATTCAGGTGAGGTTTAATAAACAGTCATTGCTTACAAGTTTGAAATGGCACTTCTGCGGACTAATATCAAGGGTTAGTCTTTGACAAAAGTGACCTTGGCAAATACTTCACAGAACTGGATAGAAATAAGATGCATGTATCAAAATATGTCTACAAAAATCTAAAATACATACTTTGCTTATATGACAATGCACTGTTTCATCCTTTTCCAGCGAGGATACAATTTTGCAACCACCACACTGGTTCATATGTAGCTGCACAGTTTCATACACAGCCAAACAGATCCACGGGATGATCTGCATCTTAGTTAAATGGATCCACAGGCAATGAATCAAAGCTCTTGCTATAATACTGTTTTTAATGTTTGAAAGTAGATGTGTTATACCACTTCCATTTTCCTGAACTATTTACCTCTGCTTTTTCTTCAGTTGCCGTTGGAATGATTTAGTATATTCACAGCAAGATGAACTTGGCTTTGATTTTGCATATTTTGTTTTAAAATGAGGCTACTCCACTGACTATAATCGTACCACCAATTTTAGAGAGCATAATCTCAGCAAAAGCCCATCTCATAGCTGAATACTGTGTTTTATTTCATGTATTTCAAAGAATGTTTACCCTAAAGCTGCATTACCCATAGGTTGTACAGTATCTCCTCTGCTTTGCTACTATGACCAGGCTGACACCTGCACCTGACCTGGCGTTAAACGAGCTACTGAGGCATCTCCATGTTGCATGGGTGAGGTTAGCAGCCACAGCTGGGATAGGTAAGAACTTCACACTTCCTAATTTTTTCTTACATCCACAAAGACTTAGACCACAATATGTTCCTTTCTGAAGAGTAGGTTTAGATAAGAGAATGTAATTTTGCTACGCTTTTATGGCTGGTCTAAGCAATTCTCCTAATAGGCCTTTGTATTGCTTGGCACCTATCGCAGATTTGAGTGTAACATGATTTTACTTTGAAGGGCTTTGGGTAATTAGCTGCTGCCCAGTCATATTGTTGCTGATTCCACCATAAGCTCCATTATGTCTAGTAAATGACAAATATGGTCCTGTTGATTCCGCTTCACACACAGCCCCCCACCCCCCCTCCTTTATTTTTGGAGTGCTATCTAATAGAGCTGAGCAAATATGCCACACGAAGAACTCGTTCATTTTGCTATTCCTGTATTTGCCAAATCACTGGTTCTCAAACATACTCATTATTCAGAATTATGTGGGAATTTATTAGGTGAATAAATCTTCATCTGTAGGCAGTTTTTAATAGATTATTATAAAGATTGCCAGTTTACACTGGGTTTATTCTGTTCTGTAATAAGAGATGCAGACATTCTAACATGACTTGCAGATTGTTGCTTTTTACAGATACTGAGCTGAGGTTCCTTAGTCCTGCAATTCACAGTAATAGGCTTTTGCTTACAGTTTCCCATTCTTTGGGCAGAACCATTAATGATTCATCCCTCAGACTTTCTCCTCTGCTTCTTTCCTTTTGAACAGAATCTTGCTAAGTACTTTCCAGAAAAAAAGCAGGTGAAACATGAGGTGGCTTTTCCATATCCCTTTTCCCTTCTGTTTACCGTATGTACTGAGTTTTCTTGATGGTTCTCCCTCTCTTGCCTTTCCACTTGTTCCAGGAATTTAATTTGGTTCTCACTTCCTCCTTTCCTACATTTTTCTATTCCTCAACTCTTTGTTTTATCTCTTTGTCACTTTGTGTTATCTCCACTTCCTGTACCAAACTGCCCAGAGAATCCTTTTGTCTGTGATCCTGTCTTGCCATTTAATCTCTTCAGCTGTTCCACTGGTGTTTCTCTTGGGAGACACCATTTCCTGAAAATAGAACTCTGAGTTGTATGTTTCTGCACTCCAACCCCTTGCCTTCTCCCCGTTTTTAATACTGCTGATTCAATATTGGTTGTAAGTTAAGCTGCACCCCTCTGTCTAAACCTCAACTTTAGATTTTCCTCACCCATCCCTCAATAAATGGTATGAAACAGAGACTTAACAAAGCTTGATAGTAAATATGTCAGTGATATTGATACCTGTGATGCCAGAGGGTTATTGTATAACCTTAGTATGTGCATAACCTTAGGTTTAATGTGTAATCTTAGTATATATACAACCTTGGTATAATTATTAGATTGTAATTGAGAAGTCCTTGTAGTAGTGTAATTGTTAAGATAGTGATCAGGAAGACCTGGCATTAAATGGGCAAGATTTATGATCTAACTCGAAAGGAACATGTAGGATGAAAGAAAATGAACTGATTGAATCTCATGGAAACCTAGCAGGTTTTGCCAAAGACTTAGAGGACTAAGATGACTGGGACATGAAGTGTTTAGATATGAATTTGGGTCAGTGGTCACAAAAGCAGCCCTTCAATTCCGTTCAGAAAGAGCTACACATGTGCAAAAGAAGGAGGGACTAATGTAAACGAATCCTAGAAAAATAATCAAATGTGTGTGGGATATGGGAAAATTTAATGCATATGTATGATTATACAGAATATAAGAAACATGTATTTGAGGAGAAGATGAGCACGTTAGGAGGAGATATCCCCTGTGCTTCAGGCACCATAGTAAAGAAAGCCTGCTTTCTAAACTTCAGAACAGCTTTAGAAAGTTTCTTCGACCAATCTTTTGGTAACAGTTTAACCAGATTTGATGGCAAGGTACACTTGATTGTTTATTGCACAGAGGACAGGGTCAGACAAAACCGCCGGGGAGACACTCCTGTTGAGTTATGAGGTTTGGAAAGGACCCCCTTGCTTTCTGAACTTCTCCTCAGAGGGGAGTTCAGAGGTGCAGCTAGATCCAGACTTGGTCTCAGACTAAGTTTATATCTAAAGGATGATACATGTGCAATCAATCCTTGACACCATTTAGATAAAATTTCAAAGTTTAGTGTGCTATTAATCACTTACCAATAATCTGTTGCGGTAAGGACCCTTTCAGTCTTGAGGAGTAACCTTGCAAGGTGTCCCTACCCAAGGGGAGGCCGTGGGTGCAGCCCGGTGCTGTGCAGGAGACCTCAGTGGGCCCCGGGCTGTCCTCCGGCTGTGGGGTGGTGACTCACTCTGTGGGGTGGTGACATGGCATGCTGGTTCACACCACAGAAGTTAGGTTCTTTCACGCTTAGCTTGGGTCGGACCTTGACCAGCACTGTTTAGTGGGCACGTTGTTAACAATAGCTCTTGGCTCTTTGGCCATTATCTGTCTCCCCCAAATTCCCTTGGAGATATGGTCACGACGACCTGGACAGGTCCATGGGAAGTCACAGGTGGCTATCACTTGAGCATAGTTTGGAAACAAAGGTCAGGATGAGGGGCAGGGAGCACAGCGCGCAGTGCTCACAGAGCAGTGCAAATTGAGTATGCATATTGCTCTTGCCATGTAAATCGCAAGGTTTGGAAGGCAACTTAATAGCCTTTTATTAAAGCTTTCTAATGTAATTTTATATGAATGTCACTTGATACCATATCTATATTTACAAGTAGTGCTTTGTATGTTTTTATAATGTGTGCTGTGAATCATGGAAATCCATAAATTCTGAAACTTCAGAATGATGTTGACTTCCTGACTGAAAACAAATAAAATATTTAGCAGTGATGTAAATGTAGAAGTTTGGCATGTATTTTGATCCCGTTCCAAAATGTTGACAGCATAACTCTACTGTATGTATCTTTGGACTTTTTTAGTGAAAGAGTGCATGTATATTCTGCAGCACACACTGAGCAAGTAAGCTCAGCAGGTGTATTTTACAGTGTACAGAGTTTTAGTGAATCAATAAGGCTGGATTATATCAGGCTTGCAGCACCACTTATGTTAAAAGAAGTGCATGCTCTGATTTTTCTGAACTCTTTGAAGTTCAGCTGTGTGTCACCTTCTATTGTACTAAAATATTAGATCATCACTGCTGATGACTTGTAATCATTGCTTTTAAATTTACATGTTGATTGATAAGGCAGGATTATCATGTGATTAAGAATGAATAAGAGATGGGAAACTTCTGTTCCCAGCAGTGCCCCAGATTTCTTTTGTGACTGCTTAAACAGCTTAGCGCCTCTATTCTTTTTCCCATTTAAAGCAAAAAGAGGGCATCAATGTTTTCTGTCTTTGTGGAACTATACAGGAGTAATGTCTCCTGTGTTTGTGAATACCAGTAAGGTAATCAGACATAAGTTGAGGATAAACCCATAAATTTCACTTACAGTGAATTTCAACAACTGATTTGTAATAGCTTTTAGAAGAAAAATAAGATTTTTTTTTCTGGCATTTTTCTTCCAAATGTCATTATATTCATATGCAACTGAGTAATTCTTTCTAAACAAATTTCTGTACATTCAGAAAGAAAGAACCTACTTGGTCTGTTTCCGATCCAATAAAACCTACATGAATAGTAGGATATACTGTAAAAAAAGAGATCTTTTAACAAAATTTAACAAGCTGTAATGCAATCTTTTTTTTCCTTTTTGTGTAAAGCATTTGGAGAAAATCTGATATTTTGACAAATCTCAACTTTTCAAATATTACTGTACTAGTGAAAATAGATTTTTACTTCTAATCAGATAGAATGTCATATGTAATTAAAAGTCTGTCATTTTAAATTAGCTAAGTTTTGGAGGAGAATGAGCTGAATCCTGAAATAGTTTCATTGAGATCTACAAGAACTGAAGAGTTTCAAGTAACCATTTTGCATCCTTCATATTATTTAAGAAATGTGTGCCTGTTAACACTTCACGCCATATTCCTGGCAGAAGTAAGGTGGTTTCTTGTGACTGTCAGAGTTTACAGTGACCTATGAAAAAGGAAGGAAAATAAAATAAAATGGATACAGAATATGAAACTATCACTTTAATTTTGTCCCAGGAATTACATTACAGGTAAGACTTATGAAGATACCTTTTTAACATGGGGATTTACCAACATGAAACGGGCACACTAGCCCTTTCACATCGTGTCACTCTGCTGTGTGGGACCAGTGGCAAAATGGTACAAAATTAGTTGCAAGGTGAAAGGAGAGATTGAGATGCAAAGGATGACATTTCCATATTCCTTGAGCATCTTAGGGGTTTTTTTTCTTTCTTTTTTTTCTTTTTTCTGTTTTTTATTTTATGATTCACGCAGATTGTTATAATGTCTGGAAAGACAAAGAAGGATTCTAGCTAAGTAGAACTGTGGACTAACTGATATGTAAGGCAATGACATCATCTCCCACCTGAAAAGTTCACCTCGTCCTTTACTATGACTAGTTGTTGTGGTATCAGTATGAACCATTGAAATTTATCTCCTAAAGAAGTGGAAAAATGCATATCAAAGTCACCAAGACAATAAGCCAGAATTTTTCCCCCCATTTAATATTCCTTGTGCTCTTCTGGGACAGGCTCATTGCTCTGAAGGACAGACAGGGTAAGATGTGCCTATGAACCTTATTATAGTCGTCTCTTGTTCTCTAGAACTGTAGAAAACGCTTCTTACCCCATACAGATACTGGAGTTCACAAAACTGCTTGCTTCAAAGTCAGTAAGTGCATTCTTTGAAGAACAGGTTCCTTTATATTGTCAGTACAGCTTGGGATGGAAGCAGATATATGACCAGCTACGCGGCTAGGAGTGAATTAGATTACACATCAATGTGTATTAATTTAGACTTGTGTTCCAGACATGCAATCACTGTTTAGATTGGCTTATTCTCTAGAAAAATCCACTTGAAAACAAGTGATCATGTTTCATCTCCATGGCACAGATTTAGGAGAAATGCTGGAAATCTCAAATTGTAGGAGAAATGGTTCTCTCGTGTCGTAACAATCAGTCAGCTCACGGATGCTTAGGGGCTGCGTGGGACATGTGAGCACATCTGATGTTTGAACACCACCACAGCAGGCTGCAGGGCTGTATAACATTTCTGTGAATTTTCATCCTTATAATAATACATCAAGTAAACCAAAGGAGTTTGCTGTGGCTCTACAAAAGAATACTTTTGTGTCTTGTTGAGCCAACTTAGCCATTGCTGCTCAAGGGGACTTTTATTGCTTGGGAAAGTTTACCTGAACTGCAGCGACAGCTGATACTAACAAACTGCTGATGTGCCTCGGCATCATGTCAGGGGTGGTGCTGGTGGTGCTGCTGGTGGTGGTTTTTTAACAAGGTACAAGACAGAAATACCTAGAGCTTGTGGGCGGCTGTTACAGGTCACTGTCTCATTAAAAGCACAAAAGTATGCAAAGGAAGATTAATGCCCTGACAGAACTTCTGCTTAAAAATAAATCCAGCCTAATAAGGCTGATACAGGGTGCTTACTACTTTATTGATAAAATTTCAAAAGCTATGCTTTCTGTAGATTAAGTTAAACAATTATTTTCTATTCTATCACAAACTAGCTAACACAGCTAGCAACACAACTTCTGTCGTTAGAAATCACCCCTGTGTGGGGCTTTGAGAAGTGAGGTACAGAATAGAGAATATCACGTGTTAGTAGAAAGAAATAAATCATGACAAACTAGTAAAGTTGCCAGGATTACTAACATAAAGCTTCACAGGTAAAAATTAGAAGTATCCAAGTTGCTTGGAAAACCACCTTAAAGACTAATTAAGCCTAATGCAAAAACTGTCATTCTTGTTTATACCTAATCCTTTTGAATTAAATGTCTCACTATGGCTTTCATAAACTTTTTCATGCAAAATAATTTTTCTGTTTTCTAAATAAACACAGCATGATATGTTCAGTTTAATACATATTTAAGTACTCAAGATTGAATGAGTTGCCAAATTGTGAAACATAGAATTAGCTCTTCCATCAGTGAATACTTTCAGCTGTGAAGTTTTCTTATTTAGATGTTTACTTTAAATGCTCTAGTTAATCTAATAAGGACTGCCCAGAAGAGAAAAAAAGTTAAGATTAATGTTCTTGTTCAAATTGGTTAACAAAATAAAGGACTTTTTCTCTCTTTCTTGGCCTTTCTAGTCTTTCTTCGGAGTGCAATACTAACGTTCCCCAATAGATGCCCTAAGAGATCACGACTAAATACTGAAATTAAGTATCTTCAGCTTTCTTTGTGCATGTTTGGTTTTTTTAATAGAATCTGTATTATCTACTATCGAGTCGTATTATGTTTTCAGATTTCAATGATAATGAATAATGAAATTATTTCATCCCAAATTAAGTTGAAAAAGGCTAAAAGGCTGGATGATAAGAAATTAAATATTTATCCTCATTGCTCAATTATTTTTCAGTAGTAATTTTTAATGTGGATATTAATCCTGTAGTGTATTATCTCTTTACTGTTTAATCAGTTGTTATTTTATATGCACAAGATGAGAATGGGGGCAGTGTCATCTTGTCAGTCATTATCATTGCAAAGTTGCTACACACTGAAATAAAACTACAGTATTTATTTGATGAGAAAAAAATGAAGAAATCTACAGATATAACCTTAGTCTAGTCTTTCCAGGCCCCCCCCCCCCCCCCCCCCCCCCCCCCCCCGAGTTTACATCTGTTGTGTTCTGGTTTACATTTTAATTATTCTGATGAGTTTCTTGTGTGAACACTATTGCATATGCCTCGTAAGGAATTTAATTCCTTTGTGACAACTGGCTTTGAGGAGATATGGGGTAAACCTTAATGTGCCTTTATGATCCTTTTGTCATTAGGGAGATCTCCTGTGCCATACGGTTGGCACAACCTTTCTCCAAGCCACAAGGAAGCTAATTTTCCTCTCTGTCACTTGCCAGTGTCTGCCTTCCTCCTGGTGCTTATGATGCCCTGCTGTTATAAAAGCACCGGTCCAGGGCTCTGTGCACTTCATTGTGCTTTTTGAACAGGACAGTTTATAGTGAATGAGTTATCATCTTTCATTAAAACATTAAACAGGCATTGAGTGAATTAGACCAGGGAAAGATGCATGTGTCCAAACTTCATGCTGTGTGTGTGTGTGAGAGAGAGAGATTTGAAGGATTATTCACGCCATCTCATGTCAGAGCAGGCTGAGAGTTCTTTTGCTGTCATTGACTTCAAGCTAATCAATGATCTTCATCAGTAGCAGCTGCACTGAAGGAGCAGCTGTCTTCTTCCAATTAAAAAAAAAAGGAATAATCTATTAAAAAGAAGTGGAAATTAAACCCTACAAAGGGTAGTACTTTGGACTGTATATTTTCAAGTAAGACTTTTTTATCATTTGAATATATCATTGCCTAGAGCTATTTTTGGTATTAAGATACAAACAGAAGTGCGCTTCAAGTGTTGCATATTCTTGATTCAAATTAAAAAAAAGATATTTTTTTTTAGTCTTGTTTACTACTTTGTAACTGGTCAGATTAGCTGGGACAGTGAAGTAATTTATACTTGGTAGTATCAGTTTTTAATATCCTGAAGAGTTTGGTAATTTGATAATGCTATTCATTGGAACACTTTTTTTAATTTTGAATGTTTAAAGATATAGCAAAATAAAATTTTGTTGCTGAACTTACAAGTGGTGAGTGGTACCAAGCCATATGTAAGTCACTGGAATAATGTGAAGAGTAAATAACAGTGCAGGTTTCTGAAATGTCTTTTTTTTTTTTTCTCCTTACTGATTGCTAATCTAAACACCCAAGCACAAACCAAGGTTTTAATATAAACAGTAAAAAAGCCAAGATAAGAAAAAGAGTCACTTCTGAAATACTGTACTTACTCTTTAATTCTGCATTCATTTTGCATGCAACGTTGTTTACAAGGTAAGTAACGCTTTCTCTAGAATTACTTGTGGTAGAATAAGAGATCCAAATTAGTCAAAGAAAGTGACTATTGTTATAAATTCAGTGAGTTATGGATAGACTGCAAAGTACGGGAGCAAAAGTTTTGGACAAATAATGAATGGGTTGCTAATCAAATTTTATTTTGCGTTATTTGCATTGGTTTCCCCTTAATGTATTAAGACTTTGATCGTCTCTTTGTGTTACATAAAGTTTCCTGCTGTATTGGATCCTATATTAAACAGAGTCTTCTAAATACAAAGTAGAGAATCTTTATTATTAATATCTATAACCTTAATGAGCATAAAACAGCTTTGAAGTTCCTCGGTGTTTCTCACCTTTACAAGAAAACATTAGTACTTACTGCACGGCTTCTCCTCCGCCCAACGTAAGAATGACAAATGCTTCAAATACAGTAATGCGGGAAGAAAAATGAAAACCAAGCACAACTGACTGCCAAGCACATGGCACTCTCCAAGTACACTAAACTCTGAAAATTGTGTGGCATATTATGTGGGATCTGATAACATGCTATCATAAATGACCCAAATTAAGGTTATGGAGTCCAGAAACATACTACTAAGCATCAGCAGTCTCTCTTGACTAACAATTAATTTTTAAACACAAAATAAATTCTCCTTTAAAGTACCGTATATTGATCTGCATTACACCAAGTAAAGTAATATCCCAGTGCAGTACCGTATGGATGAAAATGTTTCCACTGCAAACAGTGATGATGTAATGTATGGATCACAAAACAATGAAAAAGAATTGTTTGTTCACTTTTTGTGTGTTTGTGCGTAAAGGCTGAGCAAACAATATACAATGAAGCAAACAAACATTATCCATTAAGTAGAAAAGTGAAAGCTGTCAGGATAAGTAGAAGCAAAATTTAGTTTCTATTATCTGTCATAGCAGATACAGAGCTAAATTAGAGGGAAAATAGAAAAATTCTGTGCTACAAATACAACACAGTAATTTTAATTAAATATGAGCCTTGTAAACTGCATGGGTGTCCCAGTGACTGTCCAAAGAAAATTAACATGATCAGATACACACATTTAAAAACTCAAGAATGACAACATAACAATGTATCCTGTTGTTTCATTATTTGCACTCAAATTTAAGAGTGCAAATCCTCACAAAATCTAGAGATTTTAAGAATTTCTTTGAGAGTCTTTCATGTGCTATTTTTGGGCTTCTTTGTCTACCAATTTGCAAAGCCAAATGCTAAACTATAGTACGTTAGACCTTGCATAATTTGATAGACATCCTGACTACTTCATTACTTGTGTTATGTGAAACATTACGTAGTTGTTGATCATTGGTTTCATATTTCATTGGTGTGTAAAAAAAAAAATAAAATAATTGATCCTGTTTCTTCTTGCATTGCCATGCCCTGATTAGCAGTCCAGTAAGAACTCCCTGACAAAATAGTGGTAGGGTAATGCAATCCACCTGTCCTATCATGCCCTATGTTAACTAGCTCAGTCCTTTAAGGACAGGATTTACCTTGTGTTGTTTCTCACGACAAGTTTATTCCACACATAGGCACAAGTCGCCTGGTGTGCATCGGAGCAGCTGGCCTCTGCCCGGCTTTGTCCCGGTACTGGGTGAGCTGAGGGCAGCCGAATCCCAATTAGGTTTTCCCAAAGGGCGTGACATAAGTAACCTGTAATACCATGAAGAGTGAATACTTAATTTTCAGAATGATTTCACATGGAACACATGAAAAAAAGTAGCTACCCTTTAAGAAGTGGTGGAAGGGATAGGAAATTAATTTAAAAGTAATAAATCAAGTCACTTAAACCTGCTATCTCACAATAAAGCAGGTTCAAGTGAGACTGTGTTGTTTCATTGCTTGACTTCACATAAATATATTTCTAATTGTTTAGGCCGTTGGTTTCCGGTTGTTTTTTTGGTTTGTTTCTGTTTGTCCAAAGGGACCCGTTTCCCTTCCCCTAACGGAGGGTGTCATTAGTAGTCTGAGGGTGATGCTGCTCCCTCGTGTCTCGGCTGACCGAGGCCGGTCCCGGTGCCGCCCGCTCTCGGTGGGGCGGGCGAGGAGCGCTCCCTGCCGCCGGGCGCTGCACCGGGGGGCGCTGGGGTTACGGCCCCCCCGGGCGCTCAGGTGGCCGCCGGACAGAGCAGTACCTGAGTGTTGCGTGGCCTTCACCGCGCTTGGGTTGGGACCTGCGGCTGTTCTCCAGCGGCGGCCCTTGCTGCTGGCGGCCGTGCCGCCATCTGCCCCGGAGCTCCGGTGCGGAGGGGACGTCGGCACCCCGTGTTCCGCGGGGGCGGCCGGTGGCAGGTACGGGGCCGGGACCGTGCCCGGCGGAGGGGAGGCGGGTGCCGCCAGGGAAGCAGCCCCAGCGCGGGCGGGGAGCCCCGTGGCCGGGGGTGAGGCACGACCCGTCGGATCTCCCCGTCCCGTAAAAAAGCACAGTCGCGGCGTTTAAGTGGGAAACGGAGGCTGGGGGGAGTCGGGAGCAAGTTTTGGCGCACGCAGGGTGCTGGCTGCGGCGGCGGGGCGGGGCCCGGGGCGGGCCGGGGGCGGGCCGGGGGCGGGGCGTGCCGCTCGGCGCGGCGCGGAGCCGGGCGGGGGCGGCAGTCGGGCTCGGCGGCGGCGAGCGGGGCCGGTGCTGTCCGCGCGCGGCCGGTGCTGAAGGGCGGGCGCCCCCCGCCGCCTGCCCGCGCCGCTGGACCGGGACCGCGCGCGCCTGCTGGCGGCGGGAAGCGCCGCACGGGACCTGCCGCGAGCTCCCCGGGCCGGCCGGCTCCCGGGGCAGCGGGGCGCTCCGCGCCTGCCCGTTCCGGCACGGGGTCCGGCGGCGAGTCCGCTCTGGTGGCGGTTTGGGTTTTTTTACGTTTCCCCTTGCGGACTTCAGTGACTCCTGCATAAGGTAAGCGGCAACGCGCGTTCATTTATTTTCTGTTTAGTTGCTTCGTGCAAGCGGTGGCGGGTGACAGCGTGATGGAGGAGCCGGCGGTTACCGGCAGAGCAAAGTTGGGAGCCCGTCAGCCCTTAGGTCAGGGCAGGGGCGATGCTTCGGCAAGGGGTGTGTGGTGTGCAGCCTTCGGTGAAAAGGGGTCTGCAAACAAAGGGTTGGTTTGGAATGAGAAGTTGGAGGCTTATTTTTCTTGAAAACTTGCTGTCAGGATAACGTTTAAATGTTTGAAAATATTTTATTTCAGAAATCTCGAGTATTATGAAAAGATAAAGGTATTACAGGAGGTGCTTTGCAGACGCAGTGGGGTTGGGGGGGTGGGTGAGTAAAGCTCGAACTGATTCTATCTGGGGGAGGAGGGGATGCGTAAGGTCATTCTGGGAAGTAGAGAGCAAAGTCGGAATTAAAGCGGATTTCAAAGCACAGCCCCACGTTGCTCGGTGTCCTCGTGCGTGCCTGCACGCGTGCAGCAGCGGGGCAGGGACCCCCGGCTGCTCGGCCGCCAGGGCCATAACGCTGGGAACTCCCGATCCCCAGCTCCAGGGGAGGGTCACCCCTGCCTCTGCCTCCAAGGTCAGCGGGGGCTGCGGGGGCTGTGAAAGTTGTGGGTCGTTTCCTTTGATACCGACTGAAGAATGTCAGGCCTTCCTCTAGCTTACAACTAGGTGTAAACGCGGATCTCTGAATAATACCGTATTATGTTGCATTATAGGACTACCGTTGTCAGTAACTGAATGGAACCGGGCAGGGTGGGCAGGTGAAATGCCTTGCTGTTTCGGCGGTGTTTAACCCTTTGCAAGCTTGGTGGGGTGCTCTGCTTCACAGAGGAGTTTTCTACTGCTTCTGTGGTTTGTCAGACTTCTGCACAGGCAGGGCAGAATGCTACGCAGGGGTTTCTGCATGCACAAACAGAAATCCCTGCGTGGCACTCTACCCTGTGTGTGCAGAAATCCCTGCGTGACACTCTGCCCTGAGATTAAGGCTGATTCCAGAACAAATGGGCTGCTGCTGCTTATAGCCGGTGCTGCTGAGATGGCTGAACAGAACAAGCAGGCAAATGAGGTCCCCACCCGGTATTTTTTAGCATTGTGTAGCACTTCATACTCTTGTGGCTGTGATCAATTTTCTTTGGAACTGGGACCTAAACTACAACGTTTTTTTCACATCGTTGTCTTGCACAAGTGTTAGCAGTTGTAGTAACTATGAGCATCAGATAACTTCTGCTGATGAGATGAAGCTGATGAGACTGTTTCATATTATTATAGAATTGTTATACTCCTGAATAATTTATATAATGTTGAGGTGGGTTGTTTTTACTGAATATTTTTATGAGCTAGAATATAAAGATAACCATCAGGCAGCAGCACAGAACTACCGAGGAGTAAAGTTGAAAGCAAGCAAATTGAGAAGAAAGTCTAGGCTGCCAAGGCTTTAATGAAATTTAGAATTAGGAAATCATGTGTTTTACTGTTCCCTTCCCCCCCGCCCCCACCCAAATTATGAAGCAGCTGTTGCCTTCCTCTCTCAAATGGTAGGGAAAGAAAGTTTATTACACAGTACTTGCGCTGGTGACAAATCTTTATTAATAGTCTACCCATCAGCTAGGACAGCTCTTATCATCTGTCATTGGCAGGAATATTAATTTGCTTTGAAATGTTTTGATATAATTTTAAATAGTGATACATTTATACTATGAAGATTCAGGATGCTTGCTTTCTACAGTAGACATTACAAATATATTTTGGAGAAGTTAATTGTGAAGCATGTGGTGCAAACAGTGCTTTAACTGAAAAAAAACCCCACAACTTCTCAACAACAAAACAACCCCAACCCATTAATTATATAGCTGAACTTCTGATGTTTAGCTGGAAATATACAGGGCCTGAATCTGCAAATCCTTGTACATTTGAGTAGCCTTTGTTCATACACATAGTCCTGTTAACTGCAAAGGGACTATATCCATTATTACCCGAGTAAAAGTCATTGATCTTGCTGAGATCAGTCATTTTACTAACATCAGACAGATGATCAACTTTTGTTGATGTTAAGATATTAATATTGTGCTTTTAAAATTATATCTTATATCTGGTTGTATTCTTTATGTAATGTTTTGCCTTCCTTTGTGTTGGGCTGCTTTATTTTGTAAATCATATTTTTAAAATGGGCATTTGCAATGACACGTAGACTCTCAAGGAAGTGAAATGGCACTGCTATTTTTCAACAAAATGGTGTTCTAAATATACGTATACATCAAGTGTTGTTCATAGACATTTTGGTCATCTGTTCTAGTTAGAAAAAGTCTGTCTTTAGCAGTAATCCTTCTTCTCGCGCACCTGTATACTTGTAAGGAAGTGATTTTGTATAGTGTGCAGTTTCGAGATCGCAACAACCCCATTCAAAAGTTGGAGAAAAGTGTTTCCTAATGACTTGGTCAAACACCTATCTACAGAACTAATGCCATCTCGGGGAGGAGTTCTGTTGTAAAATTGGTACTCAGGGAAACCACCTGTTTAAAGTGCTGCTTTATAGACCCTGATTACATGGACCAGCACACAAAGATGTGCACAAGGGCATACACTTGGAATTATTGATGATGTCAACATACATGCAACCTGTCAGGTGTCCTAAGCTTACATTTCATAGTGGATCACATGGATATTTGCTGGGTTATAGACTTTGACAGTAAATGGTACTCAGTAAAAACCAAAATCCTGCGGTTTCTCCAGTCTAGGTGTTCCAGATCTATCTCATCATGCCAGTTTGTCATCCTGATTGTGGGGTGTGTGTGAGTTTATCCAAAAAACCTCAGTATTTTTTTAAAAAAGCAATGATATTCAATCCTAGAAAAAAGAACTGTTACAGTCATATAAATTATGTCTCTAATATATAGCAAACTTTTTATTTTTGCCAGGATAAATGCATGCAGTTCTAAACTGTTGTCTTATACAACATTTTAGAAAATGTACATTTTGTGTCGCTCTTCTCTGACTTTCAGAGACTGTAAAATAATAATGAAGGTAGGTTTCTGCTTGGTTTTGTTAGTTTCAAACCTAAAAAAAAAAAGGTGGAGTTCCTATAGGAATAGTTCTGCCCTTCAATAACTCTGAACTTGGTTTAAAAATTACAAAGGTAAGAGGTCAAATTAAACTTAGGTGGCCAATTGTGAATATTTGTCTCCAGACCGGCAAATGTTGTGGGATAATTCAGGACATTAAATATCACAGGAATGAATCATGGGCTCTAGGGGGAGTAATGAATCAAATGCCACTCTTGACTTTGTTCTTCAGTTTTTCTAAGCAAAAGCAGGAAAATAATCGTTAATTATTCAGTGTAGCTTGGCATACTGTGCTACATAATCTTAAAGCAAAGCAAATAGTTTAGCAAGTTTATTTTCAAATCTGTTTAATTCTTTTTTATAGTTCAAGCTTTTTTTTTTTTTTCCTTTTTTCCTTTCTTCCTGAAGCATAGGCAATAGCTGTCAAGAAATGAAAAGGCTGGGAACTTGTTTGTCTAAGATATTATACATCTTTAACACAGCATGCTTTTCCTTGCTTACTGGTAGGCAGAAAAGACAAAGAACACTCTTCTACATTATTAGAAAAACAGTAAGTTGAAACCTCGTCTCTGTAGTAAAGAGAAACTGAGAAGGCTATGGGTTGAATAAGAGTTGTTGTTGACCAGCACCTTTGAACACAGTGCTGTATGAAACTCCCTCTGACATCCCCGATATCAAAGGTTACTAACGCCCAGGGAATGTATACAAGAGAAATCAAACCCACAGGCTGACTCTCTTGTGCTATTTTACAAATCCTTTTTTTTTTTTTAGGATTTGGGTTAATTGAGTAACCTCTAGTTAAAAAGTCTTGTCTCTTGGTAGGTAGGTTGTGTTCCTTTTCAGCACTTACATTTATTAACAGATGAGTCTTCATTTGGATGGGCCAGTGCAGATAAAGAAATGTTTGCACAGTTAGTGTGGCAAAAATGCACCCTGTGACCAGTATCTCTCATTTCCTGTTTGCCATTGATACCTCTGGTTGTATTGGCTGAGTATATTGGCCAAGAGATGTAATGAAGTAAGTTCAAATCAGCCAAACTGTTGCAGTCTATCCAGGCATGATTCCTTGCCAGGCAGGTGTGGGAACAACTTGAAAATATGTATGTATTATCGATTTTTAGCTCCATTAGTTAGCAATGTTTATGCAGGTATTTACCTTTACTACCCTAGAAATTATCATAGTAAGTCTATTCAATCAATCACTCTTTTGACCATACACTAAGTGTAATCATTGGTGAATTACTTGGCTGTGTTAGTGAGTTGTGCAAATCTTAAGAAAATAAGAAGTTCCAAAGAGTTAAATGAGGGAATAGTTGGCAATGCTTGCACTGATTTCTTGAAGTAGGTTGAAGTTCACAGTTTATTTGCATTTGAATTAATTGAGATTGGTGTCCAGCAGTGCTTTTCAGAACAGGCTTCAGAAAGACTTTTTTGTATAATAAAGTACTTGTAAATGTTAGTTGGAAGATGAAGGATATCTGAAATACTTCTTTCTTTTTCTGACAGAGCAAGCTTTTTCACTCATTTTCCTCTAAGTAAGGCTTATTGTAATTCTGAAATATTTTTACCACTGAATGGGCGGTCTGGTGTTAAAAGCCACTATCATTTTTAAATTAGCATATTAAAAACTTTCTGAAATAATTTTTAGTTTCTTCACAAAGAAGTTTCTAATACCTACAAAAAGAAGTAAAATAATCCTAAAACGGCTCATAAGATTAATCAGATAAAATGTTATTTCTTACTAAAAAAGGTCTTTTATTAAATGATAGGAATGCCTAGTTTATTACTTTGCATACTTTTGCTTCCATTAAGAAACATACTATTTTAGATACTTTCTGCATTGTAACTCTGAACTGTATGTATTTTCACCATAACAGAACTTTGTCTTCCTAAATTATATGTAAATCATTTTACTTGTAATCACATTTAAACAAATCAATGACCGATGAAACAAAAGCAGGTAGAAATTTTTCTTGTTTAATGATGGGTAGTGGAAATAAATTTCTTTTTCAAATAGTTTGCAGAATATGACGTACTTAAAAGTTGAACATTTCAAGTTGTATTTTTTTTTAAATATTATCTTTCATAAAACACCACTATAACCAACAATATATGTTACTTACGGGTTTTGCTAAACTTTTTCAAGCATAATTACTAGGAAAGAAAGAAAAAAGGCCCTTTCACATCATTGTGGCAGATGAATATAAATCTTAATTCATATGCAAAAGCAGTAAAAAAAAAAATAAATACAACTTTTGTTTCTATTAGAGACTGAGTATAGTACCACCAATACTGCAATTATATAAACAATCCTTTATCATGAAGACTGTATTTGGTGACAGTCATGCCCTTCCAGTGACAATAATAAACAGAAGCAACAAAAGTACTGGATGCGTGAAAATATCATGATATCTAAGAAGATTTCTTTAGGAAAAAAGGTAAACAAACTGCAGAAAAGTGGGCAGAGTAACTATGAAAAAGTTACTTCTTCTACCCGCTCTGGACCTTCCCATTTCAGTTTAGGCTTATTGCCTTTTTGTTGAACTCACTCCTGGTTATCTGTAGTTTCCTTGCACAACAAGAGGCAGTACTCTAGATGCGATTTAACTCAAGATGTTGTTGACCATCATTCAGAAAATTTGCAACATGTATCTATATACAAAGGCAAAAAGCAAATAAATAACTGAAGAAGATAAGTAAAACTGATTAGAAAGAAACTTCTTCTGTTTTATAGATTCCATAATTTTCCATGAAAGTTTTCT
Organism: Falco biarmicus; assembly: GCF_023638135.1. Taxonomy (NCBI): domain Eukaryota; kingdom Metazoa; phylum Chordata; class Aves; order Falconiformes; family Falconidae; genus Falco; species Falco biarmicus. The sequence continues at coordinate 46,240,847 of NC_079288.1, forward strand.
TTTTGTCCAGGAAAGCTTAGCAACATGGCCTCTAGGCAAGACCAGCATAGAAATACCTACATAGCTGTCCTACCTAAGGTGTATTTGTTCCCTGTGTGAACTCCAGATGAGAGTGCACCACATACGACTATATATAATTTTTAAGATTGTATTCTCTGTGTGGAAAAGTTACTAAAATATAAGTTTTCTTTTAAGAAATTAAGATGTACTTATTTTATTTTTTATGCAAGATTCAAACACCTTCAGTATATAAACAGAAGAGACTAGTATCTGCTTTCTGAGAACACGCTGGGTGTAATGGACAGCTCAATACATATGAATAAACAACCAACCTGCAAATAACTATCTTTTAGAGTAGTAGCAGTCCCATTTGCTGTTAATATAGCAGAAAACCACCAATTGTACTTAAGTAACAGAATAGATGCACCATGATAATTTTGAAAATGCTTTTTGCATTTGTGTTTTGCCTTCAAGAGAAGGAGAATTATTTTGGTGCATTTCAGTGCCTTTTTTTTTTTTTTTTCCTCATTTATGTATTGCCACTTCTATCAGCATCTAATTTTTCCCTTCTAAAAGTCTGGTTTAACTCTCAAGTCAATAAAACCAAGAAGCCTCATAAGACACAAAGTTTGTACAACATCTTGGTGACTATTCACTTTTTATGAAAGATTTAAGGTTGTTGAACCTGTAGAATGAAATCAGAGACCAAGCACCTTTGTTAAAAGCAGATTTTCTCAATGTTGTCCAGGTTCAGGTCTGAGAGGTGAATGCTCAGAACATGGTCAGAAAGACAGCATCAGTTCCAAATATTTGCCTCGTTAGCCCTGCAGTATTAATGGGAATGCAAACCCTGATAATAAAATGTAACATCTTCTTTTAACAGCGAGGCCTTCTTTTTTTCTTCACTGTTTCAAGATGGAAACATGAGTTCAGTTCATCTGTTTTAGCAGTGGAAAAGCCACAGAGAAGGAAGAAAGGCTCTTACTTGACAGCATTTTTGCCTTGTCCTTGTGAAATGGAATTAAGTTGTGGGGGTCCTCCCTCTCCTTGCAGCAGCCAAGGTTAGCATAACCTCGCCTTCGGTGAGAAATCGATGGTTTTCATCCTGAGGGCCGATTTCCAAATTGAAATACAGTTCATCACATTGCTGCTCTTCCCTATGATCAAGTTCTTCGACAGAGCTAATTGTTTGAAATAAACCAGAAGACACACAGCACCAGGTTGTGACAGTTTGAAGACTGATCATATTTTGCATTTATTTCCTATTCCTTTTAAAGTGAATTAATCTCAACTGGTATAGTGAGAGTTAAAATATTAATTTTAAATTTGTTTGTCCTCCAACATACATGTTATGGGTCTGTCTTCTATTTAATCTACCTTTATATTCTTATGTAATTCAGAAACCCAGCAATAATTAGTACTACGGTAGTATTTTAACATGAAAATTATATTTCTATTTTAATTTTTATGATTTTTGCTGCAGGCAGTTTTTTGATAAACAGTAATAATCTGTAAAAATTGTCGTACACATTGATGCATGGGGCTGATTTAGTTCTTTCCTTGGGACACCAAAATGAAAAAAAAAATGAACATTACTCCTGAGATTTAATTTTTGTATTATGCTAATTATTCTTTGAATTGGAAACAGTTTTTCAAGTGAATTTCAACTGTGTTGCTTAACTATAATTACATTTTGGTCTACTACTGTCTAATAATAGGCTGATTCTCTTCTTTCATGCTTAAAGAATTATTGTCACAAAAATATTTTAACAGTCTACATTTGTATGTTCTTATTGCAGTCAGGGGGTGTGGGGGGAGTTTAGCTGCACCTTGGGGGTTTCATTTGAAGTGCTTCAGGCGTCACATCTTAAAATCGGTGTCCCCTATGGACCAGAAATCTAATATTTTAATATATTTATGTCCTTTATATCTTTTCAGTGTGATAGTCACATTCACCTACTGCTCTAGGCTCTCTGTAATTTCTTCTGTGCATATGTAAACTGTGAAAAGGGCTTCCATGCTTGTTGTTGTAAAAATATATGTAGTAGATACAGTAAAAAGTTAATAAAGCTATACTGAAAATTTGATATATATATTCAAAGCCTCAGAAATCAATATCAAGAATAACACCCTGCCATGTTGTCATATTTCTGAGCTAGAACAGCTGCCATTATTAATAATGAGATATGAATGAAAGATATAATTCGCTGACTGTAATGAGTTAGTGTTTTTATTACATGCTACCTCTGACTCCTCCATGAACTATGTGAGGTAATATGGCCAGTGATTTTGGTTTTAGCATTCTCTGCTTTCCTTGTGAGACTAAAGGTCTAAATTTAGTGAGGTAGTCCTGCAATTTTGATAAATTGGGTGTTTGTTCCTGGAGTTATCATGTGTAAATTCTGGAAGAAACCTTGAAGATCTGATTGTGAAGCTCTTAATGGTTAAAACATAAACAGTGTCCTGTACCTTTGTTCTTTTTTTCAAGAAATGAAAGCGAACAGTAGATTGTATGCATGCATAGAAATTCTGAATTCTAAAAATCTTTGTTAAGTATTAAATTGAGTTTTTTCGAAGTGACTGACGATGTATATATAAAATATTGGAAAAATCATTGATTTGGTTTTTTTTTTTTTTTTTTAAGATTTAGAGACTCATTTTAAATTTCCCATACATCGGAGGTTCTTAAGGCCTCAGCTTATCAGTTTGATTTTCAACATCAGTTTTCTTATCCCATCATGCAACGTAAGGATGCTGTAGCACACTGATTTATATCCATTAACATCTCTGTAAGATCCCGTTTGGTGTTTTTAAGAAGGAAAAGGGTTGGTGATTTTCAGGGTTCTTTAGTGTTGGTTAGCCATTTCTCACCAGAACTGGATTTCTGAGGTGGCCTTTGGTAAGGTCCACTGATCTACAAGCCACAGCTACTTAGGGAGGGCAATAAGAGTACCATCTGCTGAAAGGAGTTATTGCTGTCACTCTTGTCGGTGAATATTCAGAGGCATATAGCTTCTCAGCATACTGTTTGTTCTGTGTATAGACTAGGTTTGTAAACCAACAATCATCATGAAATTTGCATTGCTTTTGACTAGTTTCTGAGGGATTGGTTCTATCACAATCCTGTAATAACTACATCAGAATTATTTGTATGTGATAGATGTAATGCATAACTAACTTCTATTTCTGGTATTTCTGTCCAGCAGTAATTACGCATGTTTGTTTTCCTGTGTTATCTTTACATTATTTTTTCTCCCTGCTTTTGATAGTAATTTATTTCACAAAAGGCCTCTATGAATAAAACAAATCAGTTTTTTTGGTGTTAAAGGTTGTGTATTTGATTATTTATAACAATTTTTAACATGTTCACCTTGTAGCCTTTCATGGAATACAAAATGTCAACTGTAAGACTTCATGAGTTAAAACACCTCCTTTCAAGTAAGTTAAACTGAGGCACAAAGAAATGGAAAAGTGCTACAGAAGAGTCAAACTCCTTTCAGTCAACATACAATGCAAAAGTGAATGAGCATGCAATGTGCAGTGAAGGTTAAGTTAATTTACAAAGATGAGTGATAAAACTGAAGCTTCAGAGTTGAAGCTTCCTGAATGAAAATGATGTGTCTAGGAAAGTACATTCATCTGAAGTTGTTAATAAGTGGAGGAGAAACAATCCAGAGAAAGGCTCTTGCATAGTAAATTATTTTTAGAATTTAATTATCCTTTATATAAAGCCAATCAGAGTGAATGTGTGTGTGTATGTGTAGAGCTGGAATTATCAGTATATGAAGAATTGATATCTTTCAGTTTTCAAACATGAAAAAGTACCTTTTAAGAAGTGTCACCAATGAATTTCTATTTTAATAAATTTCTGAGTTTACCTAGTGTGTCAAGATTATCAAGAAATGGAGAACAGAAAAGAAAAGGCTATTCTTTCTAGGAGGTGGACAGTAAGAATCCTGCTACTGCTTTTGGCTTGTACTAATATACATCTATACCCAGAAGAAGCCACATAACTGCTCACAAATGAAGGGTCAGAATTTGGCAGATTTGGGATTAAAGAAGAGTGGAAAGTAAAGACAAAAATCAAGTAACTGTACTTATAAATTAACAAAAGCTTCAGAATGTGCTCTTAAATATCCTTAGGGGAAAAAAAATGGGCTTAGAAATATTTTTCCTCTTGTTCCATGTTAAAAGACAGTGCTGTTTTTCTTTTCAGCAGGAATTAGATTTTACTTTAAAATACTTGGGCAGAGGGCAGAAGCCTTTGACATATCTCACTGGAAAAACGTCTTGTTTGCTGGGTATCATAACATTTGCTAAGAGTAAAAACATTGAAATAATCCTAAACCAGAGGAATATAACTCATGACCTACCAAAAGACAGTGAAATAATAAGGTCGTTACTTCCTTTAAAGACATAAAGGAGGGAAATAATCAACAACAGCTAAACTTGTGACGTTGTGGCTAATTTTTTTTTCTCTTAGTTTCTATTAGAAAAAAATTGTGGAATTACTTGTGGAGAAAGAAAGGGGGGGAGGGGGCGAGGGAAGCTTTTCTGCGCTCCCAGACTGACGGAAAACTGGTGAGGTTTCATTTACATTAATATTATCATAGCAGGTTTGCATCACTGAAAATATGAGGATATATCAGACACCATATGTGCAGCTCCACACTTAATTACTAAAAGAACACTTCTGTAATGAAGATTATGGCATTGTTTTGAAATTTGCTTCCTCCTCTTTATCCTTGCATGCATATTATTTCTGGCCATCTGCAGGAAATATTACAAAATTACAGTGGGTAACTAACAACAGAAGAATATTAATGGTAAAAGTCTGTATTACTGAAGGAGGTTCCTAAATAACTGGATGCTTACCAAGTGTGTTATGACCCACAATGTCAATCTAACATTTTCCATTATGTAATGAAATTAAAAAAAACCTCAAAACCTAGAATGCCGCTTTAGAATGGATGTCTACAACATCAAGCTAAATTACTGTCACACAGTGGAAACAAAACTTTGCAGATGTTGGTGGGATGAAAATCTATTACCTCTGTCTAGGTAATTCAGAGTCCTAAGAGCAGACAAGTTTTCCGTCTTGCAGGGTCAAGTTTATAGTCACAATAATATGAGACACATACCCATGTACTAAGCTTGCTTAAACAGCATTTCAATTATATCTTACGTATATTCATTTAGAACTTACAGTGCTCACTTTGACGTAATAGGGCAAGGAAAGCCATGAATCAGAGAAGCACCTCTGTATTTGCACATGTAAAAGTATTAAACTGTATTAATCCATTATTTTGTGGACAGTCACTAAATGGAGTTAGTGGAATAATTTAAAATATTCTTTGTCTAGTTGAATTGAGGATGCTTTTCCCATGTTGTGTGAAGATCTTGAGAAAGTAGGTGTGGTGCACAAACCATGTAAATAGTATAATTACTGAAATGTTTTAAAGACCAGTTTAGACACCCTTTAGTTTATCCAGACCTAAAAATTAAAATAAAGCTTCATTAAACCGCTAAGAAGTATCAATCAGCATGTACTGGAGTTAAGATTAAAAATATTAGTAAAGCTTTCATAAAAACAATATATTTCCGTTATTATAATACTTACAAAGAGAAAGTACTATACTATAAAACAAAAAGCGAATTTTTAGAGGTGTATTAATTGATCTGTGTTGAGGCCACTGCTGTTCCTTCTGTCCTGTTACCCCCATATTTCAGTGTTTCCTTTCCCTCTGCTGACCGACACTGTTTGTATGAGCTGGGCCAGGGAGCTGATCCAGCCGAATTTACCCTCTCCCTCCACTGCTGCCACCTCAGCTGCTTCTCGGCTGGAGTATCGTGGGCCAAGATCAGCTTAAGCTCTCATGAAACAAACTGGATTTCTTCAAAATTATGTAAAGCCGAGTTGAGCTAGTGAGTTACTGTGGCCATTCAGTGAGTGGGCTGTAACAACTGTCCAAGATAAGAGTTGAAAAGAACAGCACAGTCCTGTGACTTCAGTCACGCAGCTGCAGGTAACTACTCCCCCCCTCACCCCCAAGACATCGTTCTAAGCTTCTCTGCCAGGGCTTCTAGTGGGATCCTTTGTCCCTATGGTATAAATTCAATTGGCTGATAATAGTCTTATGGGACCGTTATAGTAAGAGTTTGCTGGAAAGTAAAGAGTTTTATAGCTACTTTTAGCCTCCCAGGCATGTTTCTGGTATCCCATTATGGTTAAAAACTCCAAAGTGCTGGAAGGGGCTAGCTGGCCTAGCTGTCTACAAAATGGTTCTTCTGGAGTAGTAGTTTTTAAATATGCCCTTTCTAGATTTGCATCTCTCTTGGGCTTTTTCAACAGCCAAAACTGGGGTAAAATGTAGACCTGAATCTAAGCTGTCTTTCATGGGTGATGTTCAAAGAAGTCAAGTAACTTTGGAAACGAGATAATTTTGGATTCTTTTAAGGGCTCTCTTTTTTTCCCCCCAGTATATTGTGTTTTATCATACTGTGCACTCACAACTGTGGAGAACTTGGAGGTTGTAGCATTATTATGGGCCATGAATAGAGAAGTCTGTTGTTTTGTTTCCCAGCATTCAACCCAGAAATTGCAGCCACTGGCTACAGTGCCAGCACGGTGTTGACAGTCCTTTATTAAGTGAGAAACTGGGGAATATAAGCAACATGCGTGGCTATAAGGGCTAGCTCCTCTCCTTCCTTAGCGTCATCATCCCTTCTCTTCATCTACTGCTCCATGCAAGTGAACCTGGTTCTTAGGTACAGTCCCCTTCATTTACTGTCTTTATCCTTCTTCGGTACTGTCGTCTTCCTGCTGGAATTTTCTATTGCTACAGGAGTAACTTGGTCCCAGGCCTTATTTTTGGAGGAGGCAGAGAGAGAAGGCTTGACTGGGGTTTGCCGTCAGCAGTGATTAAAGATGATCTGTGTGCTCTCTTGCTCTGGAGGACAGAAACTCTTAACCCCTCTCTTCATCGAACGTACTGATTGTCTCATTTATGCAATTGTATGCTTAAGATGCTGAAGATGAGAAAGGTGGATTTTTCCCTATAACTTTAGGCAGGGTAATACTGCTTTTCCACCATGGGCCAAAATGAGAGATTTTGAGACTGTGAGGATTATATGAAATTGATTAATATGAAAGTGATTAATTAAAGACAAAAAAGAGGCTTGCGTTCTTTTGAGTAGCCTCCATTGAGGCCCTTTTCTCTGCTTAGTAGCCATAGAAGAGCTGCAAGAGTACAAGTGTAATAGTTCTCAGATTACATTATGTGTTGCTGAACAAGATGAAAACCTGATTTTGGAGATTATATGTGCAGAAAAAACTTTCAAAAAGGAAAGAGAGCTTTTTGATTAGTCAGTGGTGGTTTGCAGAAATTCTCATCTGGATAATAAGAAATATTTGAAACTGCTGAAGGGTAGGCATTCCCGGACCTTTGAGATATGGACAGAGGCAAGAAGAGATTTCCATTCTAATTGTGTGGGGATGCTTACCTGAGTCAGCACCGCGGATGCATTCATGCCGACATTAACCGATTCATCAATAAAGGGGTGTGTGTAGCTGTAGTACTTGGACACTTGCCACCGGATGATCTGCATTTGTGGCTGAGCAGGAGGAATGCGATGTTCAGCAGTGTCGCCTGGCTCCTTGTCCTGGTGTTGCACTTCACGGTTGTTCTTGGCAACCCCAGAGTCTATGTGGTTGACTCAGAAAGTGGGAGCAGCATCAGGGTGGGATGAAAAAGGGAGCACAAACATGTCTTGGGGAGGTGGGGTGATTACTCTCAAGGCTGTAGTTTCAGAGCCATAATTTTGTGCGAAAAGAGAGATGGGAGGCTCTTGCCTGTACACACAATTCATACCAGATATGGTACGAAGTGTCTGGTGATGGCCATACCTAAGCCATCTGAGCTTTAATTTCTTGTTAAAATCTAAGGTGGTTTTTTTTTTTTTTTTTCTGTTAAGAGGCTCCTGATGTTTCCTGGCACGATAGGTAGTCAAAACTTAGTTCCAGTTGATTTTTGCATTAACTTTTCCCTTTATTTCTATTGTATAAATAAAACCGAAGATGTTAATCTTTTTGCCTTTCCAAAAAAAACCCAAAAACCAAGAAAAAATATTTAGAACTTTTTTCTTTTGGTCAACAAATGAACACAAAAATTTGTTGTTAATATATTATACAGTGGTGGTAGAGGAGAGACAAAATTAATTCCTTTCACATATTCACATACTGACAGTTTAATCACCATGTATTGGCTGCTCCTCTTTGTTTTCTATTATCTCCGTTTCACTCTTCTTGGAAATGACAAATTTTTGAGCTGGTGAATTAGTGAAAAATCTTATTTTACAATCCATTTTAGCTACAGGCTCATCAGGACATTGTAGGTTTTCTGGTTTACTGTCAGCTTTCCAGCAACCATTTGGAAGGCTTTTGTCTAGTAGATATATTAGACCAGTATAAAACCATAAGCAATAAAACTGTAAAATAATATAAAGCAGTTACAACATAACAGGAAATGAAGGTTCTGATCCTAATGAATGGGATTGTGAGCATACAATAAGAGAAATGCATTATCTTATTAGAAATATCTATGCAAAATTTTTAAAAACTTGCAGGTGTTCAATGAAAAATGAGTCTGATCTATAATGATGCACTAAATTTACTGTAAGTAGTAGAATGTAAAAGACCAAGTCAGCTGTCACAGTAAAAAAAACTTTTTTTCGTCTCAGCTATGACAGTGAAGGTGAGGCTTTTTTGTTCTATGAAATCTCAGAACTCTATGTGTTTGCTTCATATTCTAGCAGTCCCTTCATTTCATTTTTCATAAAGAGAGAAGATCCTTCTTTTATTCACATGGACTTTAACATCCAAGTGAAGCAGCAATTTTAGCAGACATCAGAGTTTCGATTCAAATAGGGGTCAACAATGTATCTGCAAACTTGTTCCCACAGTATTCCCAAAGAATGCCGCTAAGCTGACAGTTTCTGGACACTTCTCTAGTTGATGGATCTAAGAAAGCTCTTGAATACAACAAATTGCCCTGGCAACCCAAGCCAGTTTTGTGACTGACAGAACAAGTGCAATCTTCTCTATTTCTTTCTGACTATGCTGAATTCAGGCTCATGAAGAAAGTTGACCTTTGTGGCAGTAAAGAAGAGAGAGAGACAAGTCACTGCAAAGCAGGAAAAGAGAGGCAAAAACCTCCACAGCAGTTAAATTAAAAAAGAGAAAATGCCTATAACTATTTTAGCTATTCAATTACGGAACACTTTCCCCTATTTCTGTGTTTCAGTGGATTTGTCTGAGTAGACACAATTGTATTTTTTTTTTATTTTAGGATAATCACAAGCAATTTTGGATTTAATTCATTTTAGTTCATGGAGTTATTTTAGAGTTTTGTTTCCATTGTCACTAAGCCTTATAAAGTTTCATTGAACTTTTTCGTAGTAATTGTACTTTTTCATAGTAAAGCCCAATGAAGTTTCATTGAAACGTCATTGTCACTAAGCCCTATAAATAAGGTAAAATTCTGGACCCAACAGACTAAATGTGGATTTTAGAGTTGTTTTCATGTTTCCAATTAGGTTAGGATTTCATCTGTAGTTGACTTAATTATATTAATGCAGGCACTGAGGGAGAGCACTGGAGGGCAAATGTATTTTTTGTTCAATCCTGATAAGAACAGACCGCCCTCAGCTACAAAAAGTCCTTGTTTGTTTAAACAGCTGCAACATAACATCAGTCCTTTTGGTCACTGATCGAACTGTGGTTCGATCCAGTGATACCAAAATCCATGTGCATCTTTATTCTCCGCAGTTTGATGCTTTGATATTTGCTGTGAGTGTTTGTACTGTTATGTACATTCCTCTACATCATACCAGGGTGCAGCCACATCCTTCTGCGAAGTGTTCATCTGTGTTTAAGGAGGCAGGGAGCTCATGGTTCCTTGCATGTCATAGATGTTCCCGTATCACATTTCTCTCTGGTATGTCCTCTAGCTATCTTCCTATGCTACGAAGATTGCTGAAACACTACTTCCCCGGCCCCAGACTACTACCTTCTCTCTCTATATATGGTTGTTATTAGTATGTGGGTTTTTTCTTTAGGTTTTGCTTTTTTTTTTTTTTTGTTACTTAAAACCCCATTAGAGTTAAAAAACCCAAACTGCTCCATTCAAATCTTTGCCATATTCGTGGTGGTACTGAGCCACAATCTCCAGGTGGGTTGACTTTAAACCAGCTGAGTTATTGAAAAATCTCTTCCACTGGGTAACAAAGATGGGACCCATCTCTGTTGGCTAGAGCACTTCAATAGAGCAAGTTTCATAGACGTAAAAGGATAAAACCATAATATTAAACAGAATACTTACTTAATAGAAAGAGATTCTCCAAATTATCGTGGTAGTTTGAATTAATAGTAGGGATATTGTGGTTTAGCCTTCATTCAAGGAGTTCAATAACGCCAAGGCTTCATTGTTTTTGTTGGTAACTAATATTTTATCAAAACCCAAAACTTCCTTGCATAATAAAAGGGAGAATTAGGGGTGGTAGATTAGCATATCATAGCAAATATGGAGGAATTTTAGTCTTTAATTTAGCAATTTACCTGTTTTAAAGGAAGTTGTATCTTGAGTGGCCATTTTGCCTCCTTTAGGATGACATATTTGCTCAAAAATACAGGCAATAATTTACTATGGAAGTGTCAACAGCTGTTGTTTCTACTTATATTTATTAATGGTTGTGGTATTTTATTTAAGAAGACTAAATAAGATAAATATTTCGGGTTTCAGTTTTTTTCTAGCATGCACAGATTACACAGTTACACAGTGATGTATTAGGTGTTAATTTACAAATTTTGTAAATTGTTAACAGCACCAAAATATTTGTCTGACTGCTAAGCTGGCAGATTTTATATTTCTGATTTCATAAGATAAAGCAGTTGGAATTCCCATCGGTTGAGATGCTGCCATGATGATAAACATTAATCCTCCAGGATATTGAACCAGCTGTAACAAGCTTTCTTAATGAGGGAAGAAAGAGACTGTGTTGCTGACAGTATAACTTCCCCGGACTAGGACTTGGATGTGTCAACGATGGTAAAAACACCAGTTTTCTGTGGTTGATACTGAAGTCTCAGGGAAAAAATCAGAGCACCATGCACAGCTCAGTTCCATTAAATAAAGCTCCTCTGAGATATGTGAAATATAGTACCCTAATTTTTTTTCTGCTTTCTGTAATATTAAAGAAATTGTGAGATTGCAGTCATGAGATCATGTAAACATGATAAGAAAGATTTAAAATCGCAATTTCTCGTTTCATTATAATTCATTGGAACGTGGGTCACTGACACTAAGACATCTGGTGTCATCCTTTAAATAAATAAGTATACTTAAAACGGTAAGATCAAATTAGAGCATGAAGTTAGCAGCAAAGATCTCACCTAACATGTATCTCCACTGCATCTGTGTTCCAGGTGTTTTGGCCTTTCAGAAATGCCCTCAGCACACTCAGGCCACCGGGTGGGCTCAAGGGAGCCAACTTTAAGCCTTCGGGGCCCCTTCCAAAGAAGCTCTTCTAGAAAAGCCCTGAGCAGATGCCTCTGGGGGAGGGAGGAAAACCTGGCTCTTGTGCTGGTTGCTCACTACGAAGGTGCCCTGAGGGACCCATCTCAGAGCCACCTGTGTTTGTAAGGTCTAATCAAAGACCAAGCATGGTAGTACAGGACCAAAAGCACAGGGGTCTGCACTCCACCTTCTGCTTGTGCAGCAGGATAGTTTTGCAAATTAAATCAGGAAAGGACTGAGGGAGAGATGGATGGGAATCAGCAGAAGGCAGGGCTCATCTGGCATGGTGAGTGCTTTTTGTGAGATTTTTTTTTAAAAAAATTATTCCTCTCCTTGTGTGTTCGTGCACATGAGCTGTCAGCAGCATCGCTGGCTGTTCGGAAAGGACTGTGCCAGCCTCCTTCGGTGTGGGTGAAGGATGACGAGCGTGTGCCTGCGAAGCTGGTGGCTGTAGCCGCATAAAGTAGCTGCTGAGAGACAGAACAGATTGGTACACAGATGTACGAGCTGTTGGCTGCCGTGGCAGTGCTGCATCTCGCTGGTGCAAGCCCCAAGCCTGCTGTACATTGTTAAGGTGACCTAACAACTCCGTTTCAGAGCGTAGCTGCCAGTTCTGGAGGAGAACTAAAGGGTGACAGCGTGAGGTGCACTAGGCATGAAAGCTGGCAGCAAGTCCTGGGGGCAAGAGCTGCCATCACAACACTGTGGTCTGCTTTCCATGTAGCATTTCAGCGAGGACAAACGTAGCTAACTATGGATTATGCCTGCATTTATAGAGGAAAATCTGATACTGTGATTGCTTTACAAGAACCCTATTTTTGGTGTGATAGCACCGCCGGGCTGGAGGTACCTGCTCTGAGGGTTTGGAGGACGCAGAACCCAGGAGAAGGTGTGGGGGCACGAGCGGGAGGTACAGGAGGGGCAGGCTCACGGGAGAGGACACGCGTTTGGCTAAAACTTCTGCCACTTGTTCAAAGCTCGCGTAATGGAATAATCTCTGTTTGTACAAAACCCACCTTGTTCACAGATGCCTTTCTGCCATGAAACTATAATGGTAGATAAAAAGTGTTCTGAGAAAGGGTAGCAGAGTGTTCTTTCCCAGCAGGTATTTGCATTCATCAGTATATACAATGAAGTCCTCAAAGTCACAGGCAATGAAGCATGATTTATGCTTATTACTGTAGCTGTATTATAAAGCCATTAATAAGACTGAATATGGTGACAGAACTTATGTTTTTTTTTCTGATCCACACAAAATAGAAAATTTAATTCTTATTTCTTTTCAGATTAATAGTATGTAATAGACAAAGACTGACATGTCCTGAGGGTATACAGTACTTCTCCTTGATATGTTGAAAATGACCTTTTAAATAATGTCAAGTTAATATCTGATGCGTCACCTTTCTTAAAGGTGTGAGGAATGCAGTGATCTAGCCAGTATTTAAGATTTCATTTGTCATACTTTGTAGGTGCATTAAGTTGATTAAATCAGTGTATTGGGGTGCAATGGTCATACTTTCAAATTAATTACATTTCTGTTCTTAACGCCAAATATCCTGGCTAGTCACCATATACTAACACAGAACATGAGCATAATAGCTAAGGAATTTTGGAAACAATTTCTTTGGAAGTGGAAAGTTTCTTGATTTTTAATTATATGCATTTTAAAATAGGGCATTCTCATATTTAGGTATATATTTTTGCTCTTCATACAAACTCCGACTAAGCCAGGTTTCATTAGATTATTTTTTTTTTTTAAATGCACTGTATTGATATACTTCATCACATCTGGACTGGTTTTGTATAATAGGATGTTTTTCCAGTCTGGTTTGTGAAGATTACAGCATGGGAAGAGGTAAAACAGTGCTTAGTAAATATTTGCTAAACTCTCATAACAGCAACATCTCTCCTAGTCCAACAATTCCAGGCGAAGAGTCAGGCAGAGAACAAAATTTACCAATGGACTGCTGAAGGGATCTAGACAGCATAATGAACTTTGAAAGGAAGCACTCACCATGGTATTGTAGAATATATTAATCATGATTAGATATTCATAAGGAAGGTGTCAGAACTGGGATTTAGTTTGTTTTCCACAAAATATTGAATTTGCAAGGATGAAAAGCACTAGCAGGGGTGAAAAGGGAGATAGAGGTTCACATTACATTTACTTAAGAATTGAAATAAATTGTCTAACTCAGGGGTGACTAGCTCATCAACAGGGATAAATGGCAATTCTGTGAACTTTTCATGCAGTTTTCTTTGCTTAAAAAAACGTCACTGAAGAATATTTGAATTAATTTGTATAATAGTTTTTACACACTGTTTGATGGAAATAAAAATAGGTTAAAAATACCTTCCTTCACCACCAAAATTTGTTGATGCTGGTGGCTTAGGAGCTGAATAAATGAACTACTTATTTTCAGAGCAGTTATGCCTTTCTTACTGAGTGTAATACTGTCATTAATTTTAAGATAAAGCACACAATGTACATGGTGCACAGATACCATAAATATCTGTAATTTGTGCATATGCATATTGAAGTATAATGTACAGGGCCTGATATGTATCAGTCTAATGTGCCTTTGCTTACAGAAAAATTACACTGAATTTACTAGTGATAGCTAAAGTTCAAAGTAGCTAGATATTCAGTTTATGTAAGACTCTGCCTCAGACTCTGGATGTGCATTTGAATCCTGTCTGCATGATTAATGCTATTTGAGAGTTTGCGTGCAATGGAAATATTGAAGATTATTCAGCATCAACTACCCGACTTGGAAACAGAGGATTTAAGGCCGTAAAGTCAATAGCCTAAGCTAAGTAAAAAGGTAATATATGATTTTATGGTATTTTGCCTTTTTTGTTTTTAAATAAGTACTTTCATAGTACTTACTGAATAGTATTTAATAGTGTTTAATAGTAATTAATAATTGATTTAACTATAACTGAGCATCTTGCAGCATAAACCACTTCTGAGATAGTCTGAAAGTTTGAAGGCTCCAAGATTAGCCCCAGTTGCTCTGCTGAGCATACTAAATTGTGTTTGATTGAATTGTACCAAATATAGTAAATGACCATATTTTTAATCAAGAGTGTATTTTAACAAAATCAAATATTTCATACTTCATACATTTCAGTAAAAAAAAAATGTTACAAGGCCTTAGAACTAACTTAATACTTAAAAGATTTCAGGAGACCAGAAGGTAATACTCAGGTAATACTCAATCGAGAGCTCTAGAAAACAGCAGACTACTCATAATTATATTAATCAACATGTAAGTTGTTAGTTTCTCTTACCTGAAAATCCTTACAGGTATGTAAGAGCTGTATTGTAATATGTGGAACTTGTATTTATTTAAATATGTTGCATGAACAAACACACCCCTGAAAAAAAAGGTAAAGGTCAGGAATATATCTGCCTGACCGTCTGATCTCGCAGCACAAGCAAATTCACTAGAGTGCTTTCTTGGTGACACCTCAGCGATGTAGCAAGCCCAGGAAGGAAACTATATGTTCAACAGCATTTCACTGAAATTGTCGAATATAATTGAATAACACTTGCTTATTTCTTGGAATGTTTCTTTCAGAGCTGGTCTGTCCCTTGTCTTCTCTGGCTGTGCAGCTGCTTAATTCAGATCCTGTTTCAGTTTGTGGCAAGTCCCCTGAGACAGAAAGTGAGATTAATGCCTTATTCATCTTTGATTAAGGCACACACACCATCTCCCTTGCTTCTTCCAAAGTTCTCAGAAATATATATAGTCTGGGAGATTAAAGGAGAACTTTTTTTCTACTTTTCTGTGTGAGAGTAATGGCAGAAAAATGTAGAAGTTGCTTGTACTCAGGATCTCTATATTGGTTGAAGTCTCATATTTCAAAATATTTATTACATCTATATTGGTAATGCTTAAAGTATTTGATTTTAAGCATTTTCCTATGAAACAGTTTTGATTATAACATTTAACTGTATTAACCATTTGTTTGACTCTGAAATTCCTTAACCCCACGTATCTTTTGTTCTTGTGAATATGTAATACCCTGTGCACTTAATAATGCATGCTAACTGTAGTCATTCATATATTCGTATCTAATGATCTGTGAAGAAACGAGACAGCTTAAAACTCAGTATGTCGACCCTGACTTGGAACAAACAAACAAAAATTCAAATAAAAGTAGTCATATAATAAAAAACCTAAAAGTAACTGCTATACAAATATGTAATTCCTGAAGCAAAAAATACGGAAGAATGCTACCCAAACACTGAAACATAAAGTTCTGTCAGATTATAATCAATGACTAAACAAGATCAAGATCAGTAATGCACATTAGAGTTCAGAAATATGTAATTTTGCCCCAGAGTGCATGATATAAGCATAATTTAAAATGCAGTTTCTGATTGTTTGATAATATAACCACTAAAAGGAATGTAACCATTTGTGCTGTACTTCCAAATAGAAATAAACCTGGTTTTTTAGGTATCATGAATTTATCGAGTTGATACCTTTTTTCTTTCTGTTTCTTCATACACAGCAACAAAATCTGGAGTTGTAATAAAGCTTCAAAAACTGATTTTTATTCTGTCTTTTTAATTCAACTTTTTAACAATGTAAGTCTTTATGGACAAATCATACTTTTTTCTTAAAATAATAGCTTAATAATGGCATTGATTTAAGGAGAACTGTGGGTTTAGTAGTAGTTTTTAAATAAATAGCCACTTATGTTGTGCAATAAATTCAATAGAAAATGTATGATACTTTGAAAAAAAATGATTTTTTTTATTTCTGAAAAGGCAAATATTACTTTTGGGATGTTACGTGACATCTGTCCAAAAAGCTGACTTCTTTAATTTAAAGTTTAAGTGTTCATCCAAGTAACAGGCAATGAAGTCAGAAACTGAGCATGTAATCATTTTCTTTTCTTTTGGACAAGTACAAAGGAGAAGCCTTTCACGGTCAAACTATTTTCAAAATTGTAAGGACTCTATTCTTTTACACCACATGAGGCTAAAATATATGCCGTTCAGATGGGAGGGTGGTGGAATGTGGCTGCCCTTAATGTCTTCTGTGAATGACTGTTCTCCAATCTAATTTTCATTGTACGGTGAGATATTCCACAAGTGCACAAAGGGAACAAAGGTTCAACTGTGCATAACTAGTATTAGTATGCACAACTGCTAAACTAATCTGATTCTGTCCGTGAAAGTCAACAATAAACCATTTTCAATAACTGTTTTTCAACAAACAAAAATTAAGGGGTATTTTCTTTGAGATTATAAGTCAAGATGCTGATTTTTTATTATTTTTGTACACAATGGATTTATTGTTCCAGTAACGGTGATACTGAGAGCTAACATAGAGGCAGTGAAGGAAAATGCCATTCTGTTACATAGTTGAATTCTCAGAGTTCTGAAATAATCTTTTCCTGTGCTTCAAGTCGGTGAGCTAGATTTGTTGTAATAAACCCATAGTAAAGGTCCATCAGAACGTATGATTAGCAGTTCTGTTTTGGTGGATATATGAGGGGAACCTGAGAAATATTTTTTACTGTGTCACTTCCTATCATCACTTTAATATCCAGTTACTGAACAGGTATAAAAGAAAAGACATTAAGTTATTTATGTAAAATATCTCTCTCTAGTAGATCTTGTTGTCTTTGTTTCAAGTAATTTACTGCTTAATATATTCTGCAAGAGATCTCCTAGGAGAGATACCTCTACTATGTATATTAGAAAAGCTGGAGTAGTAGAAAAAAGGTACTTGAAGTAGGAACTGTTAGAATAAGCAAGGATGAAGAAGAAGAAATCTTAAATCTGATTAATAGGGAGACTCAAATGAGATTGGTTTTGGTGGAACAAAAGAAAGGTGGCGTCAAAGTAGTATGGTATATTAATATCAAGCTTGAATTTCAGTTAAAAGTATGAAAGCTAGGCAGGCTGGCGAAGTCAGCTAGAAGGAGAATGAAGCAGGCAGCAACCCCCAGTTTGGTAGACTAGTCCCCAAAGGCGGCTAACGGACTTCTGCAAGATCCGTTACTGAGACTCTGAATACAGGTAGAGCTAAAGTCCATTTCATACCTTTGCTATCTCCCACAAGAATTAATTTCATGCAGTCCCTGCCTTGAGGACTGCTGCTATATGAAGAATGATAGGAGTCAAACCAATGGTTTGTGTAATGGTATTGACAGGAGCACGACCGTAAATGATACTGAATAATAAGCAATCCCCACTTTGTTCACATTTTATGCTCAGCTGATTTCCTATAAAAACCAGAATGTTAGGCAAGACTTTAACATTCTGTACACACTCTGGGCTCTTAGGCCACACTTCCGATGCTTTATACTTATTCATGTGTATCTTTATTCTTATCAGAGGTTTCTACATTAGTAGTGTAAGTGCATTAGAAGCAAGATAGAAAGGGAAAAAAATAATACACTCATGCATAAGTCAGCCTGCACGGAAGTTGTTCATCTCTGTCCCATATTACAGGACTAAATAATATAGACTAAACAGAATGATTTGCACATATGTCAAAGTGATGAAGGATCAGTTTGCTGTGTTGACTTTTTGGAACAATAGTTTCAAAATGGATGATGAATATCATTAATAACTATCAAATATCTCTAATAGGTACTGAAGCCACTTATGAAATGTACATTTTTAGGTCCATTAGGAGACATAAGGAAACTCTCATGGCATATGTATCTATAAAATCTGTAAGTATGATTGTTATAGGCCTTCCATAGTTCTGATCTTATCTTTATGAAGGTATAATGTCTTTGTCCAGGCAAGAGCAGCTCTGATATAAATACTCTATGATTTTTTTTTCAGCAGCTCCTGCGAGCATTTTCTCATAAAATTCAGAATATAACTCTGTCAAGGCCTTTAATATTAGAAACAGTTCTACACATTCTTCCAGATTGTTGTGTATCTCCCTTTCTAGTATCAGTATCTAATATCATAATTTTAGTTCTAAATTGGACTAGTTCATCAAACCAGTCCGATTTTTTCTGGAAAAATCACATTTTTTGTTCATTCAAATAGAAAGTAATTTTTTTGATAACCTGGTTTAAAATGTACCACAACACTGCAATCAGCACAAGCTAGGTTGTCACAAAGACTGCAGGATGACAAACTTACGGGCTGAGTGCAGATGAAGTAGATAAGATCTATAACTGTATGCATACCATATTGTATGTAATCTACCAGGTAGATATTGGTACTTACTGTTAAAACGTATCTTTAAAATAATGATGTCTGAAACTGTTAATTTAATATTCTGGCTTAATATTAAAATTGCAAATAGGTGAGTATCCTTCTGCTATTTTGTTTCTGTGAAACAAAAGGTTACATTAAATATTGAGAGTGGCCTTGTCCCTCCTTTTCCTCATTTCTTTATATAACGTTTCAATTTATGAAGGTGAACTATGTGTAATCAGTCTATGATTTTAACTTTTGTGTAAGAAGGAAAATTAGACGTAAACAGTACTTCTTTCAATTTTCAGTGCGTCTTCATAAAGTTTCATAGGTTTGTTTGAAATACGTGATTTTTACTGTTCTTAGACAAATTTCAACAAGGTGCTATTGTTTACGCAAATAAGAATAGTTACTGAACTGTACTCACAGTAAAAGACACTATGTTGCAGTGTTATGAAGTGTCTGTTAAGAATTATTGCAAAGTCTCCTCCAGGATGACAATATTTTTCTTGCTAATTGTAAAATAGCATTAGACAAGTATGAAGCAAAAAATTTGTACAAAACTGTACCAACAACAGTGTTTGAAACAACTATTTCTGAAAACAATGTTCACTAAATATCATTAGTACTAATATAAATGTATCTACGTAGCTTCCTGAAGTGTCCTGTGACCAAGCAGTTCTTAAAGATGTCATTTGCAAATTTGGATTTGTTTCTAACAAGTAAAAGAATGCTGGTGCATTTACCATGGTAGTGCTTTGCTGGTTCAGGTCATCCGCAACACAAGTTGTGGGATTCTGAAACAACAACCATCAAAACCCCAAACCGATCAAAGTTTTTCAAATAACCTGCCCTGAATTTTGCACTTGATCGGAGTGAATTCTGGGGCAAGATGTGGGGAGTTTATTTAATAGACTGGAAAAATTCTTACAATGCTGACATATGTAATAGTGCTTATAGACTATACATATTTTCAATAATGCAATTTAAAAATCTCTTCAGAATACTGGCAAAAATTTCAGTGCTTTGCTTACATTTTTAGATGTCAGTGCTAGTAAAATGAAGAAAGATAATAATAGATGTATGCTAGATATTTAATACTTTTAGGTTGTGAACAGCGCATCACGGAAGACTGCTTAAAGGAGAACATTGATGAACATGTGACTAATGATCATTAGTTTTCTTTAATTTGAGAAAAAGTGTTGACATTTTTACTACTGTTCTATTATTCCAATCTTTTCTGATGCTTTTCCTGGTTGTTTCCTCAGTGAACCTCTTGTATGAGTATTGAATAGTGATAAGAAACTGTTCAGTTCAGCATAACCTAATTGATATTGATGTCCCAAATACTACTAGCTTTTTTCTTTTTGCTGTTGTGCCAGATGGAGTACCCTATTTCTACTATATTTATTCAAGCCCACAAATGGAATATCAGTATTGTAAACTTTTATGATATGACTTGTGCAAAAGCAATATTGCCGCCTGTCACTGAACGTTTACATTTTATTTTGACAGGAACCGACCTGTAAAGATGTTTATGTGGTGGTCAGCTGTTTTACTTCTTGGATGCATTTTGCTGGGAGCAGACGGGTGGCCAGCCAAGGAAGGATACGACTTTAGGCACTATCAGCCCCTAGTCAGATTACGCCACAAGGTACAGATAATTCTCTAGCACCACTGGCTTTTCTTCCATTGTCAAAGGGATAAATGCCAGCTTTGTTTTGTTTGCGTTTATTGGAGTAATATTCAGAAATAAACTCTGTGAGTAACAACACCTGCAAAAAGATAGACTTGATTTGACAAGTAAACAGGAGCTGTTTCGGTTGAAAGCCCAGAAATCTTTCAAAGATAGTAAACTAAGCTCCGTTCTAGCTTCACAAACCAGAGATCATGAATGTCAACACAAACTCAGAGACCCAGGAGAGGCTGTCTCTCAAAGCAATGGTCAGCATCCCCTTAAGGCAACAACTTGTCCTAGAAATCACTGGGTTTCAGACCAAGCAGCAACCAGGGGAACTGCCTGTCAGTGAAGCACGGTGGTGTTAACTGATCGAAGAAAAACTTGTCTGCATAAGGTAGAGGTTCACTGCCTGCTGAATTTAAGAGTCTTGAACTGTGGCATAATATAGATGTTTCCTGAGGTACTGGGTTTCCCAGCTTCAAACATTATATGCTGTTTAAATTTTGCCCATCTGCCACACCTTTGCCATGAATCCATGAGTCCCTAAAGAGTTCTCAGCTAACAAATCCTGCTCTTCTTCTGGTAGCTAGAAGGGAAACTGCTGTGGTGATCCTGTAACACAAGGAAAAGGGTCGTAATATCTCCATGGGCTGTCTGAAGCTAGCATAGATCTGATCAACTTCCTAGTTTCTTCCTATCATGGTACTCCTAGGAGCAACATTTGAGGAGCCATAAGGCCTACAATCAGGCCAGCAAAGATGATGGAATGAACTTCTTTTCCCTTTCTTCTGAATCTGGATGCTTCAACTAGATAGTCTTGAGTTGTAGCCAGAAACTCTAAATGTTAGTTTTTAATAATGTTTCAAGATCTGGCTAGTTTAATTTCTCAATACTTTTTATAAAATGTGAAAGCTATTTCTTCTTGGTCCTAACTTTGAAAAAAAATGATCCACTATCATATGATTCTATCTCAGCATATAAGGAGTAGGAACTGATAACTGAGTTCTCAAATGAGAGAAATTTGCTTATTAGCCAAGTATTTTATACTATGTAGGTCAAATATGGCAAGTTTCTAACAAATGGATGATATAATATTAAAATTGAAATTTCATTATAAAATTCTGCATCCTTTAAGGAATGTTTTTCAATCAGAATAAAGAATGCATCAGGCCTCAGTCAAGTAAATACGTAACTGTATAAGCACGTAGGTGTTTACACTGAATATTTTGCAAAATCAGAAACGTTGTTTTATCAGTTTACTTCCATTTGTCAGCCTTAAACAAAATACAACAAAACAACACAAGAAAAATACCTTGAAATCTAGAAGGAATAAGAGAGAGAGAGACTAGCGATGAAACTGTGGCATAAACCATGTGAGACAGAAATCACATGTACCAAAAAAACCCTAAAACAATTCTGCTCACATTCTTCATGGGTTTAAGTGGAGGACGTGAGGTACAGTGAAAATAATTTCTGAGATTTAGATAGTCTCTGACATTAATGTTTGTATGTAGAACTAATAGTGTAACTGTTTCTTAATAATACTTCTAGTCATCTAATAAGTCTTGTATAATATTTGAAATAGGCTTATAAGCATTTCAGGTTCAATATTGGGGGCAACACACACGTATATGCCTTTGTCCACATACAGATATATATATATACACACACATGAAAGGCAGAGAGACTTTTCTTCTATTTTTCATTCCTTATATATTTTTGAAAAACATATATAAAAATATGAATACAGACAGAACGAAAGCAAATTAGAAATGCAAAATCTAAAGTGAAAGAAATTTAATGCTAGGAAAAAACATAAAGAAAAAGGAGAAATTATAATGAAAATATGGTATAAAAATTTCTTCTGAAAACCAAAGAAAATATGGTGGGAGCTTTTTTCTAGGCAATATAGCTAGATAAAAAAAAATGTTTTAGTGTATGGTTTTTCTGTTTTGGTATTATGGATATGTGTTAGTATACAAAAGCCCTAGGAATGCAAAACTTCTGAAGTCAATTGTTCTGGTTTTGGCTGAGATAGAATTAATTTTCTTCTTAATTTCTGGTACAGTGCTGTGTTTTAGAAAAACATTTTAGAAAATAATTTACAAGAGACTTTTAAAGAGATGTATCAAAATCTTTTTTTAAAAAAAGTTTTACAAAAGTTTTGTAGGAAATCTAAATGTCATGATAACAAAAGAGAGACAATCCACTGCTTTAATAGGTTGATAGTAAATTGTGTGAAGAATTAATTATGTTTTAATAACAAATATTTGTAGCACAAATTTGGTTGATAGGTTGTTCAAAACATTTTATAATCATTTTACTTAGGAAAACATTGATATTATCTACCTTTGTACTGTCCCTTAGCTTCCCCCAACTTCCAAACCCCCTCTACAGTTTTCATAGTTAATGAAGCCACCTCTCTTGAATGGTATTCATTGTTCACCTGTAACAAATAATGAAATTTGCATAACTTGAGACAACTTGAGACAGTTGAAATGTTTAATCTGTTTCAGAGGACTAATAGTACATATGAGGGTTTTATTACTTGTTTTATGCATCATTCATCCACATTTTCACCCCACTGCTCTCATACAAGGCTATTTAGCCTGTAGCTTTTTATTCATTTTCAGGCCTAGGAGGTATTTAGTTTGGTTGTTGGGTAAGTTTATCTTGGTGTGATTCAGAGTTGTGGGGTTCCTTACGTCCATGCTTCCAGAGGAAAGCAAGCCAAGTAGATCACCGAGAAGTCCCAGCATGTTTTGCCAGGTTAGTCACCTGGCTTTTCAGGGAGATCTAAAAAAATACCCAAATCTCCAGTTTCAGAGATTAGAGAACCTTCCAGTTGAGAGATTGCCTTCTTGATTTTTCAGATTTCTGTGTGTACCTATGTTGCATTCAAAAAACCCCTGTGAACATACATTTTCCCAGTAACAGAATATTCAAATATATCATTATCTCCTCCTCCACAGACAGCATTGCCTGTATTCTTGGTTTCCACACTTTTTTTTTTTTTTTTAAGATAATTTATAATAGATTAACTATCAGGACAGATACTTTAACAATTATATGGTGATATCTCATGGTACTTTAGAGAGAATAGAATGTATAGATGATTTAATTTTATACCACAGTTGTATGGAACTCATATCCTTCTTCAGTGGTGGAAATAACTAAGAGAATTGGTATTACTGATAGAATTTTTCAGTGCTTCAATATGTGAGAGCCTGCATGCAGTTTTTCCTTAGAAGATAATTGTGCTGCTTTTAAGAAACCAGCATTTTCACTGGCAATTGAAACCATTATTTTTCAGTTGCAAATATTACTTTTTTTTTT
Source organism: Falco biarmicus (assembly GCF_023638135.1). Taxonomy (NCBI): domain Eukaryota; kingdom Metazoa; phylum Chordata; class Aves; order Falconiformes; family Falconidae; genus Falco; species Falco biarmicus. Next base: position 46,264,623 of record NC_079288.1, read on the forward strand.
GTTTTTTTGTTGTTAAAACTGTGCAGAAAATCATAGCAAAATATGCTTTAATTATACAGATAACTAAGTTTGGAGTGTTTCCTTGGGTAATGTCAGAGCACTCTGATGGTATGTGAAGTTGCCATGTTTTGACACTAACCAAAAGTCAGAACTAGTACTGTGGATATTGCCAATTACCCCACTTTGCTCTTTATATCTTTTAAATATGCAGCAATTTCTTACTGTGCAGAAATGTACTTTTTTGTGTTTATCTTGATCTGTAGGAATTAACAGACTGTTCTTCAGCAGACTTTCTAATTTATCATATGCTGTATTAATTGAAAGGTTTTCTAATTCTACTGTATTATAGTTGGAACTTCTCTAGTATTGCAGTGGAATTTTTAATATCCAGTAGCTAAGATGAGGTTCTGACCTTAAGTATTAGGTTTATTTTTCTGGAAGTTTTCTAACAGAAAATCTGCAATAATTTATAAAATATAAGTCTAAGCAGCAGTTAATGCCTAAATTATAATCATGGCCCAGACTATAATTATAATGATGTTCATTATTATGGCCATTGCAATGGCAACAAAGATCAAATGATTGACTGCATCATTTATATATGAAGTAGTCAAAACTAGAAAGAGATGAGCTGGCTTGAATTAGAATGGTGGAAGAATATTATAAAGCACTCCTGAAAATTTTAAGTCCCTTTTCCTTGTTAAGCTGCCGTGGTTTACACTTACATGGTGATGCTGGAAAATATTAGGCTATGTCTGAATATGTGAATTGTTATGCCAGTTAATCCTTGGTTCTCCATTTGTCAAAACACTGGAGAAGTTTGTAAGGGACTTTCCATTGGGGAGTCTTTTTGCATTGCTGCTGAAGTATTGCAAGCAATTTGTTAACATCTAGGTTCCCACCTGAAATCATTAGGAAGTACTTCTAGCATCCTAATGACTTTTCTTCTTGTAATTTGCATGGGTCCGACAGAGAGCGGTGCGTCTGCAATATCTTCACTGAAAAAGTACATGCTCTGACATTTCCAGGTGTACCCAGGCAGGCGGCAGCCCACAGAATGCTGGCTGGTGGCTCCCGATTCCCTGTCAGAGGCTAGCAAGTACAGAATATAGCTCTACATTTAGGTGCATATTCCAGAGCATGCCAGCTCTGCGTATCTAACACGTGCGGGCACAGCCCTCCTCTGCAAGCCAGGAGATTCACATGGTTTAGCAGTGAACAATATTAACAACAGTGCCTGGTTGTGAACGATATCATTATGGGGAGAAAGTTGTTTGATTTTAGTCTCAGGGGATGGTCAGTGAAGGCTGCTAAGTTAGTCGTCGCCACCTGGATACCTGTTACTCAGACCCAGTTCTGACCTTACGGAGTTAAGGCTGTTACTTTCATTATAGTCAGGGTTGTAATGCCTGAGAGCAAGTGCTGGCTGGGCAGGGTGGGTTGGGGCAGGAGAAGCAATGGTCAGGGGAATTTGGGTAAAGAAGAGAGGGAAGAATTGAGGAAATGTGGAATTTGGCCTGGGCCTGGGAGGAGCTGCAGTCCGGAAAGGGCTCTGTCCAGCTGAGCAGGTGGGGACAGAGGTATGGTAAAGGGCTCTGTTTTTAACAGCTTTCATAGACATCTTCTAACAACTGATTTTACTATATTGATTCAAACTGTTTCCGGCCTTGTTTTTATTTTAGGATCTGAATCAGATGTGCAGCAGCCGCTCATCTGTGTTATCTTTTCAGACTAAAATGTTTCTTTTAACTTCCTGTGAAAAACCTGCCTCCTTTTTTCTCCCTCCCTTCTTACTGCGGCTCTTTACTGTTAAGTGAGGCAGTTCAGTCTGATTCTCATTAATTTAGGCCTCAGGGTTAGGTCAGTTTAGAGGTGATTAGGCAATGACTTTGAATGAAACAAAGAAAGGGGAAAAACATATAGTGGCATAAGCACTCTCTCCCAGTTTATTAAAGACAAATTCAAATGTATAAGCACAAAGCATAGCCTACATGTTCTGCATTTAGGTTTTTGCCCAAAGCTTATACAATATTCTCCCTCAATTAACAGCACATTCTGTGTTGTAATGAAATACCTCTAAAATACAGACAAGCTGAGTGTTCGATGATTTTACTTTATTTTAGGGTATCATAGCCAGTGAAGAAATGCACAGAAAGTAGCACTTCAGGATTCAAAACCAGCCTGAGCTTTCCTTGTGTGGTCTGGTCTCCAAACAACCTGAGGTTTATAGTTCACGGTGTTTATCTGGAAAGTCTGTTTGCCTGCAGGTTCTGAGAAGTCATAAAATTTAATCCTCTAAAATCCTATGTCCTAGAGAGAGAGTGAGAGGGTAAAAAAAAATCCATCTCAGTAAGATGAGAGTGAATTCTGAGGACTAAGAGCAGAGCTAGAGCTTTTCCTGAGCATGTCAGTGCTGTGCTCAGCTTTAAGGTAACAAGAGAATTTTCTTCCTTCTGAGGCTCCCTGAACACAGTATCTATGTCCTATGCAAATTCCAGGATTTCATTTAAGTAATAAGACTCACTTTTTCTTTTTTTCTCCCTTTAATCATTTGTCGAACTGTAGTCAAGAAATCCCATGAAACTTTTTAAATTTTATTTTACTTTTCTTGGGGAAAGGGAGTATGTTCTGCATTCTAATCTGCTTTTTCCTGTGGGCAACAGAATTCAAAAGGCATGGCTAATTTTTTTTTAAGTCCCATTACAATAATTGTCTATTAATAAGCTGCTATCAATTAAACATGTTAGTTTTGCTCTCTCTCAGTACACGCTCAAAGCATTTTTTTAAAAACTCTTAGGAAAGTTCTTCTATAGTCCTCCTTCCAACTAGTCATGCACTGTGGAGGGAAAAAGAGATGGAATTAAGGCAAGGATGAAGGTCTTTTTTTAAGCTGCCTGCTGATGCTTCCATTGCTAACTCTTAATACCTAGCTATAAACTTTCATTCAAACCTATGGGGCTAGTGAGGGAGAAAAGGCACATCTTTGATATTGCACTGAACCTCTTACTGTGCCTATCTTTTGTGTTCCCGTAACCGATAATCACCACTGTGAAAAATATTAATCTCACTCAATTATTTTAATGGATAATGAGATCCACATGCATTATCTATCTTTTGATTAATATTGCCTTTTCGTTTTACGTGTCGGCTCGGCAACAAAGAATAAAATAAGTAGCAGTGAATTACCTTCTGCAATATTCAGCTTGGCTTTCTCGCATGGCTTTCTAGACAGATTTCCGGTTACCTCTGAATAGAGACCACAGTGGGTTTAGGGCCTTTCTGGTGTGTGGGAGTTGATGCAAACACAATCTATATCGGCTAAAATTTCAGATTCATGATTAATGTGTTTTTCCATATTCTATTACAATGGCAAATCATCATCAGAAATTGCAATCCAAGTAGTAGCAAAACAAAGCCAGAACAGGTTTGTTTTATGTTTTACTTGTGATGCTTTACTCCTGCTCAAATTTGTGCAGTTTGGATTTCTAAGATTGTGAAAGAGGCCAGACACTTCAAGTGTGTGTTGCTAAATGGGTTTATGAGATCCGGCTCTTTTCCATGCCTTCCTTGCTGTCTCTTATTCTTCAGATCCTCAAGACGACTCTGTACATAGTTCAATCTATTTTAATTGGCTTTCTGTCAGCCAAATATTTAATTTTATTCTTTTCCATTGCTTCTTTTTCTCAGTAATTTTTTCCACTGACTTAATACCTATTTTCATTACCTAGAAGATGTAGACTTTTATTATGTTTATTCACCTTTATTATATTGGTTTGTTACAATGAAACTTATAGCCTGTAGACAGTGCTTATAATGTGAAAAAATATGCAAAAATCAATATACAAATATTATTTAATAATTAAATTATGTATAATAGCTTTATTGGTGTGCAGACCAAGTGGGATGTACCCCAGCCTCATTTTTTTAACTTATAAAATCCACTTATTTTACGGTTCATTTTTCACCTTTTTGATTCTAAATACCGATTTAAATTCTGTTTTTAAATGAAAAGTAATTATGTTTCAAGTATTTGTTCTAAACATCAGTGTATGGTGCATGTATACAGTGATATATTCTCAAGTGAGTAAATACAGCACTGATATATAGCATTAACGTTTTGTAAGAAAACTTAATTACATTGGTCTTGAGTATAAAATTGAAGTACAATATTTGTGTACAATTAGACACCTTTTAAATTGGCTCCAATTAGATTGACTAAATATTAGGTTTTACATCCATGTCTCTTTTCAATATCTATATTATAAAATATCCTTAGGACTTTCACTCCTATACTTTGCGTGGTGGAATAACAAGTTCAGAATAAATTATCTGTTTTTAACACTAAGAAAATATATCACTAGTTTTAACTCTTTCTTCTTCATTGGTTAATTTGTCCTAACAATTTTTTCTGTAGTAATTTTGAATGGTGATAAGTTTTTACTGAGAATGTGTTGTGCAGTGGGAGCACATCATCTGGTATTTTTTTGGATAAAACCATAGTTGATGAAATGCTACTATACTTTTTTAGCTTTTACAATAGCAACTGTCCTGATCACCTGTTACAAAGATGTTTAGTTAAACAATTCATTTGTACTTATGGCTTTTGTTTTTTTGCAGTAAAAGTACTTGCTATCACAATATGTAAGCTCTTTATTTAGTGTTTATTTTCCCGATCAGTTTAAGTCTTTTAATCTGAAAGCTTTGCAAAGGAGCCATAGTGAGAAACATAGACCTGTGTTTATGTATGTCAGGTTTAGGTATATTTGTTTTAGCTTTCTTCAGCAGCTTTTCTTTTTGAGAGTTTTGTAGCTGGAAAGCTCTGTGACTTTATCTCCATTATTTACAAAGCAAAATATTATTAAGAAAGTCTTATAGACATCTGTCCTTTTACCTTTTACCTTGTGGGCCTTTGTTATTGAAGTAGTCTATGCTTACCCTAAAATGTCTCCGGTTCTGGGCAGGGTGACTGCATATACTACAATAGTTGTTACGACATCTAAATTTTTACTCTTCCTCTTTTATATTTGCTGGTGGGATCATATAAATAGGGCAGCTCAGGGCATTCTGTTTGTTTCTGATACCTGATTCCATGGTAAAACTTACCAGACAAGAACACTAGATCCATCTGCATGCTCAAATCCCTTCAACTAAGAGCAAAGAGAATGTGATGCCTTTCAAGTTCAGATATAGTTTACATAAATAAAAAAATAAAACCAAATCGCAGCAACAACAACAACAAACCCTCCCCCCAACCAAATGAAACAAAACAACCTGCAAAAAAAAGCAACCCCAAAACACTGGTTTTATTTGCCTTTCAAATAATGGGGCTAAATGTTAAGATGCCCATTGAAAATATTAAAGGTTTCAGAAGCTCTGCTCAGGCCTGACACACAAAGAAAATGGGGAGTCTAATGACAGGTTAATGAAAAGTTGTCTTAATTATGTCTGTGTTGATTGTTATGCATTGATACAACTATGCTTAACTGCTTTTAAGAGCATCAAAGGTTAATCCCTAAACCATGGAAGTCAAAGATCTCCCAAACTTTAATGATAAAAAAATGTTACTATTTGACCTTGTTGAAAGAGATTCAAGAGATAAGCAAGAGATTGTTTCACTGGACATATCTTTCTAGCTCTTCAGCGTTTTTGAGTTGTCATGTAATATGGTTTAACTATGCTACATTTATACTGTTCATATGAATGAACATGTATGAACAATGCAATGTACGAACAGTACATTTATATAAATCAATTATAATAGCAATAAATATTTCTTTAACGTTGCATGACATTAATAACATCTACTTAATGTTCATTGTTAATTCTATCACATAACTTTTTGCAATTTAATTCCCCTACTCAATGCATTGCAGCAAAATATTAGTTTGAAATAAGAAAAATCTAACAAGCTTATTCCTTCTATGTCCCCTCTTTTCACAAACACAAACCAAACAACATTTTTCAGTCATCTGCTTAATTTATAGTCTGTAACTCTGGGTATGTCGCCTGGACTAAACAATGTATAATTCAAGTGTAATTTCTAAGGAGAAGGAAGGTCTATCACCTTGCTGAGGCCTCAGTACAATCTTCCACTCTCAAGAGAGGTTCACGGAAGTGCTATTAATATATATTACTCTTACCTGAGGATTATACACATACATCAATGTAGGTAATACAGAATTTATATTACATTATTCTAATAGAATTTATTCAGCTTTGTTGGTATGTCTAACATTATTTGATGTTACACTATTTGTTAGAACTATTCTACTGGATAAAGAAGTATGTTAAAATTAATAGTAACTACTGTATTACAATAAGCTGGTACTAGACATTGTGAAAGATCAATCCCATTGCAATTGATATTGAGGAGGTTCTGGTGGTTTTTGTTTTTGTTAAAGATCTGAGAATCAATGAATGGTTTGGCTTGGAAGGCTCTTTAAAGATCATCTATTTCAAGCCACCCTGCCATGGGCAGGGACACCTTCCACTAGACCAAGTTGCTCCAAGCCCCGTCCAGCCTGGCCTTGAGCACTGCCAGGGATGGAGCATCCACAGCTTTTCTGGGCAATCCATTCCAGTGTCTCACTGCCCTCACAGGAAAAAAATTGTTCCTAGTATCTAATCTAAATTTGCCCTCTTTCAGCTTAAAGCCATTCCCCCTTCTCCGGTCACTACATGCCCTTGTAAAAAAGTCCCTCTCCAGCTTTCTTGAAAACCTCCTTTAGGTACTGGGAGGCTGCTGTAAGGTCTCCCCGGAGCCTTCTCTTCTCCAGGCTGATCAACCCCAAGTCTCTCAGCTTGTCTTCACAGGAGAGGTGCTCCAGCCATCTGAGCATCTTTGTGGCCTCCTCTGGGCTTGCTCCAACAGGTCCATGTCTTCTTGTGGTGGAACGCCCAGAGCTGAAGACAGCACTCCAGAAGTGGGGTCTCAGAAGGGGAGAAACACCTCCTTTGACCTGCTGGTCACGCTTCTTTTGATGCAGCCCAGGATAGCGTTGGCCTTCCAGGCTGCAAGGGCATGTTGCTGGATCATGTTGAGCTTCTCATCAACCACCCCTGCCCAAGTCCTTCTCCTCAGGATTGCTCTCGATACCCTCTCTGCCTAGCCTGTATTTGCATTTAGGAGTGCCTTGACTTGCATGCAGGACCTTGCACTTGGCCTTGTTGAGCTTCATGAGGTTTACACAAGCCTACCTCTCAAGCCTGTCCAGGACCTTCAGAATGGCATCCCTTCCCTCCAGTGTGTCGACCACACCACACAGTTTGGTGTCCTTGTCCTCTGCAAACTCACTGAGGGTGCACTCAGTCCCACTGGTCCATGTCACCAACAAAGATGTTAAACAGCGCCGGTCCCGATAAGACCACAAAGGAAAGCCACATGTCACTGCTCCATGCTTGGGCATCAAGCCGTTGAGTGTGACCATCCAGCCAATTCCTTATCCACCGAGTGGCCCAGCCATCAAATCCCTGTCTCTCCAGTTCAGAGACAAGGATGGCATGTGGGACAGTGTCAACTGCTTTGCACAAGTGCAGGAAGGTGACATCAGTTGCTCTTCCCTCATCCATCAATGCTGTAACCCCATCGTAGAAGGCTGCCAAGGTTGGCAGCCACAATTTGCCCTTAGTGAAGCCGTGTTGGCTCTCACCAACCATCTCCTTATATTCCATGCACCTCAGCATCCTGTTCCATGGTCTTGCCAGGCACAGAGGTGAGACTGTGGGTGGGCTGCCGTTCCCCAGGTATTCCTCATTTCCCCTTTTTAAAAATGGGTGTTATGTTTCCCCGTCTCCAGTCAGGAGGAACTTCACCGGGCTGCCACAACTTCTCAAATATGACGTGGAGTGGCTTAGCCACTTCATCTGCCGGTTCCCTCAGGACCCGTGGATGCATCTCTTCAGGGCCTGTGGACTTGTGCACCTTCAGGTTCCTTAGATGGTCTCAAACCTGATCTTCTCTTACAGCAGGTGATTCTTCATTCTCCTGGTCCCTGCCTTTGCCCTCTGCGACTGGGGTGGTGTGGCTGGAGCACTTGCTGGTGAAGGCTGAGGCAAAAACGCTGTTGAGTACCTCAGCCTTCTCCATGTCCTGGGCAACCAGGTTTCCCGTTTCCTTCTGGAGAGGGCCCATGTTTTCCCTAGTCTTCCTTTTACCACTGATGTACCTATAGAAGCTTTTCTTGTTGCTCTTGAACTCCTGGGCCAGGTTGAATTCTATCAGGGCTTTAGCTTTCCTAACCTGATCCCCGGCTGCTTGGACAATTTCTCTGTATTCCTCCTAGGCTACCTGGCCTTGCTTCCACCCTCTGCAGGCTTCCTTTTTGTGTTTGAGTTTCTCCAGGAGCTCCCTGTTCATCCATGCCTCACTCCTGAGCTTGGAGGAGATGAACCTTGAACATTAACCAGCTTTCTTGGGCCCATCTTCCCTCCAGGGCTCTATCTCATGGTATTCTACCAAGCAGGTCCCTGGAGAGGCCAAGGTCTGCTCTCCTGAAGTCCAGGGTAATGATCTTGCACCCTCCTCATTGCCCTAATGATCTTGAACTCCACCATCTCGTGATCACTGCAGCCAAGGCTGCCCTTGAGCTTCACATTCCCCCCCAGCCCCTCCTTGTTGGTGAGAACAAGGTCCAGCATGGCACCTCTCCTTGTTAGCTCGAGACTTGCTGAGTGTTCAAATACTTTCTATACTTTAATATTTTCAAATAATTTCCTTTGAAGTTTTATTATTTAAAATTAGTAAAGCATAGAGTTTTTAATTTGGATACATCTTTCTTCCAGTGACTACTTCCTGGTATCTACTGACTCATTAGACAGAATGCAATGAAAGTCTTTGATTTGGTACAAGGAAGTGTTTGCAAGACATCATTCATGATTATTTAAAACAAACCCTAGTTTAGCTGTGTCTACTAGCATCACTCTAGGGCAAGGAGGAAAAATAAATATTTTCTTTTATATAAAGAAGAAATATAATTAAAAAAATACAATATTATCAATTACATTAGAATTTTACATGTTTACTGAATCTTATTTCAGCTCTCTAAATAGTTGTTTGGTGCTTCTTTTTCTTAAAGTTACTTGCTTTTAATATGAACTTCAGGAGAAAATAACTAAAAGTTTTATAATAATTGCCTGCTTCACTGTAGGGAGGCTTTAACCAATTGTTGGTATCAGTAGTGTATATAGCTTTAGTTCATTATTCATTTTAAAAAGTTAGTTGAAATTCGTCAATCAGATACTGAGCTAATCCTGAATTTTCTTAGATTCAATAGGAAAAAAAATAATCCTAATTTATTTTCTGGTTTCCTAAATGTCACATGGTGGGTAATATGCTATAAACTTTCATCAGATCTCTGGTTAAAATGAATGTATTCCTCAAATATATAGTTGAACAAGTTACAAAAGGGTGGGTGTAACTGATTAATATTCATACCATGAGCTTTTCTTCTCCTTTGCAACACTACCTTATTTGCCTTTGTAAGATGAATTGCTGAAACTAAATATTATTCCTAGAAATTTCTCAACATACTGTTTTTAATCAATACTGGTAGATTTACCACAGTTTTACTCATAATTATGTCCTAACAGAGACTAAATATTACTTGCATTCCAGGATTCTAACTAATTACCTTGAAGGTAATTGATGTCGATGCTCTCGTGTCTACACTCCAATTGTCATTCTTCCTGCAGATTTTCTTTTTTCTAGATGAACATTTGCAGAAGAAAGAAAAGATCTGAATGTGCCTCACATAGGCTGAATAATAAAATGCAATGCATATTATGTGGTTTTTGGAAAATCACACTTTAAAACCATCTCTAAAATAATAAAGAAAGGTAGTTTAGGCCAATTACTCCCACTAATGTAAATGGGAATTGCGCAGCTAAGATCTATGCTGCTTGCCTTTTTCTTTTTTTTAGGGGTGGGGAGAATAACATTATACTGTCAGGAAATATTTTCAGTAATTGTGAAGGTACATGGAGATTTAGAAGCTCACCTGAGGGGGAAGATAATAGAATACCCATTAAATACTGTCCCTTATAATTTTCAGTATGCTAAAATATTGCCTCTTGGAGATCTTTCTCCCTGTTCGTCTACTCAAATCTGGAGTGTCCTCAGATAACTTGAAAATAAATATATATGCTGAATATGATTAAGAACTATATGAAATAAGTATATTCATCTACAGCACCTTATCAGATGTCCTATGTTATCTCATTTCTTTCTTGGTAGGCTGGAAGAAAGTACATCTTATACTGTCTATACATGTGGAAGTAATTCTACACTGAATGTCTGTTCAAAGTTTAGTGCAAAAAATGCGCAAATAGCAACAACCAACATCTGTGTAGCCATCATTTCCATAGCATCCATAGCTCCTCCAGCTTGGCTAAAGAGAGTTTTAGCCTGGATTTGACTACATAAATTGGCTTATAGAGTCTTTAGTATGTCGGATGTTTTGGCTGTAGTGGTACATGTTTCAATGCCAAAGCAGATACTTCCCCTGCTTAAACCATGCATAAAGTGGTTTAATGATTAAAGTGTTATAAACCCAACAACACTGCACAGCCATATAAAATAGGTAGAACTTTTTTCTGTCATGTGCTGTGAAACTGCTTATATATTTAACATCTATTTGGTCTGTCATTGGAGAACAAAGTATGAAGTCTGATTCTCTGATTCTTTCCATTTTTAAAAAAGACAGAATTTGGAAAACAGGCCCATCTCCACTTTAGTAAAATGAAGGAAAGATTACTGTTTTATTGGGCCAGTAGAATCCTTAAGATTCCTTTTGGACAAGATCCTACGGCGGAAATAAAAAGAAAATAGAAAACTTTATAATCCTACTAAAAAGCAATGATTTAGTGAAATGAAGATCCTTGAATTTAAAAATAAGATAAAAGTAATAACTACTTCTCAGCTTCTTTTCAGCTGCAGTAGTCCTCAGGACGCAGAGGCCTAACTGGAGGGTGCTTGTTTCCCTCGGGAGCTACCTGCCGCCTGCTGCAGGCAGGTCGTTTTACACTAGGGAGTAAGTAGTTCTAGGAAATATGTCCACATGAATCATCAACAATTCCATCTGAAGAACTGTTGCTTTTAAAATCCATTAATCTTTCTCTCTCTGCTTATTTTGGAAAGGAAGTCTTATTTTGTAGAATGTAAAACGTAGTATATACATACGGTGTGTACAATGTTATGGTGACATCAGCATGAAGGTACTCCAATTCAGATGGTACTGAAGCACATGAGGCATCAGACTGCACCGTTGGCCCAGGGCAGTTGTTTCACCTTGAGGGCCAGGCTTTCTGGGCTCTGCACCACATAGTCCCAGGCCACTGTGGTGCTTAGCAGGGCACGCACTGGCCTTAGCTAGGCCATTTGCTTCAATGCACAGTCAGACGTGCCTAAATAGAGGTACCGTGAATTACCCTTTGTGTAGAACTTCTCTGGATGGAAAGTGGACAGAAGAAAGTGCATGCTTTGTTGAAGCCTGATCTGGAGAATAGTTTTCCTTCAAGTCTATAGGTGTAGATAAGGTGATGTGGAACTTTTGCGTATCTTTATTTTTTCTCTGCTTCCCCTTTCCTTTGAGGGGTTGTAATTTGCTGCACACAAAGGGGAACAACTGCTTCATCATACTGTCCTTCCCGAGTCTGCCGTGTTTGTTCTTCCTCGGGGATCTAAATCAGCAAATCAAGAACCCAATCCACAGATTTCACAGTTACCCCCACTCCCACCGCTGTGGTTGGCTTTTTGTTGGGGTTGGGGGTTTGTTTGTTTGTTTGGGTTTTGTGAGGGCTTTGGTTGGTTTTTCTAATTAAACAAATCTTTCAGTCTTGTATCTAGGCTTCCCAAACACTGTTGAGTCCCTTGCATGGTCCCACGAATTAAAGTTCATAAATTCAAGACTTGATCAGATTTTCTCCAGAGGCCTGTAAGGCTTATTCTAAGACTGTAATATCTAGTAATACTGAATCCTGGGAATGTCATTAGTGGTGAGAACTTCAACAGCTTTATATTTTTCCTTACTTCTCCCTAGCCACCTTGCCCCACATCTTGTTTCCTTCACACAGTCTTACATTCATGTGATGCTTTAGCTGATACAATAACAACCTGTGCATATTATTTTCCCAGAATTTGCTGCTGTAAACGGTGTCAACCTCAAACAAGAATGAGCTGTGTATGCAGAATATTAGTGCAAGAATCCTATTGCCGTCATTAAATTACAAAGCATTCTGTAGTAAATAGTATTCTGACAAGAAAATGGATCGCTTTTTGCTCATTGTTTCTTCCTTCCTTACTGTAGTAAGCAAGGCCTTGCTTATTGCTACTTAACAGAATAGCTTTACAAATGTAAATGTTTGCTGCTTCTTTGCATACGTTTTTGGTTTAAATTGTAATTGTACTGCAGTTGCTAAGAGTCTGAAGTCTGATTCTGTGAAACTTTTTTGAAATGCAAATTTCAGCATAATGTCACTGATCAAATTAGCTCTGAGAATAGTACACCAAATTGTCTTGTACCGTATGTGCACTTGCTTTCTGTGGCTGTGACCATGCTACTATTTCATCCATGAATAAAAAGTTTCTGTACACGTATAATTCAGATTTTTTATAATTAAAGCTGTTGTATCAATATAAGCCAATATGTTGTTTTTTACACTATAGCTTGTGTATGTTTTAACAACATTAATCTATAAATAGAAATAATTTTCTTGGTATTTCTCATTTGTTATTAAAGATAATATTTAATTATTCCTTTAATTATTTTGATTTACTATATAGTAACAAAGCACCCCTACTGCAGAATGAACATTAAATGTAATGAACACAAAACTAATTTTCTGCATTTTAACTACATTTTATGATATGACTAATGATAAATCTTAATTATAAAATGTTAATCAAGCAAATAAGTTTGCACTCCCTTTTTCATCAGTTTCTGTTATTAGTGGCTTATGTTTATTAAATTATTTTAATTTTTGTCAAATATCAAGGACAATCTACCAGGTTTTAGACTAATTAGCACTTTGTTTATTTTAAGAATTCCATTAATTCAGCAGCTACTTTTTAAATACAGCCACCACGGGAAAAGAGACTTTGACTGAGTTTTGCAAGAAAGAAATCAGGCTCCTCTTCTTTATCATTAGCCCCCTGTGGCAGACACATACGCAGAGTCTTGGCAGATGATTCAGGTGGAGACATGAGTGAAGCTCTAGATGCAATACAAGTATGTAGTTTGCCTTTTAAAAACAGAATTAAGTGGAAGTCAATATGCTTCTATATGCAGCATTCATGGTTTATAAATACCAACACTTCTGTCAAAAACAGAAAACCAAACAAAATGTCCATGATACATATTTAAATGGGACTAAGAAAATAACTTTACTGTTTCTAAAATGGCTGGTGGATTTTGTTAGTCCTAGAATCTTATCTTCCTCTACAAATCAGCTCTGGTCTTTTTTATAAATGGCTGTGTACCTTCTTTGGAATCACTGTACATTAACAGTCCCTTTGACCATCCTGCTCTACTCCCCTTACTGCTAATATGAAGCTCTTTTTCTAAATAAAATTTGATACTATGCCAACATTAGTTACTAATAATGCCATTTCTAAGCAATGATGATGTCAAAATGTTAGGATGTTTTAAGAGATACCAATACTATTTGTCTGTTAAGACAAAGAGAAAATAGCACTAGAAAAGCAGCTTTTAAACCTTGCAAAAGCATTTCTGTGTGTATTTAAATCAGTTTCTTTACAGAGCCTAGTTTGATATATATTGCAGATAGTTTATTGCCAGAATAGTGATTTGTGTGGTCAGCCGTCCATGATCTTTTTTAGTTCACAAACACAGCAGAAAATCTAACATTTTCTCCACTTTCATCCACTGTGCTTTGAAAAGTTTACATTTAATTCAGTCTGTTGGACACCTCAGGAAGGTTTCTTTACAGTTCTAGTATGTTCTGCATCATCACATTTCATCAGGCTGATACAATGTGATGCAACACAAAACCATGCAAAGCCACACAACTTGTCTGATTAATTTGGTTGGAGATTGTTAAATTCAAAACTATTTTTCTGTATTGGAGCAGATAAAAAATCCTGGGATGCATGACAATTTGTCCTGTTTACAGATTACTTGTAGCAATAGATAACAATAGAATATTGTGGTTTGTGTAATCATCTTGGTGTTATTTAGACAGTAAATATATATAATATCTTTGATTGTTAATAAATGATGTGAAAATATTTTGTATGCATATCATAATGCATTACGGGATAAAAATAACAGAAATGTGCGCAAATGCAGGTCTATTAACTTCTCCACACCACAGTGTTTAGACAGAATTATCATGTTTTACTTAGTACAGTGATGTTTGCACATTTTTACTTGCTTTCTAATAGCATATGGGTAGATTTATTTTATTTTATTTTAAGGCCAACTAACATCAGAACCCTAACATCCTGCACAAATGCAAGTGAAAATATCTAATTGGAAATACCTGTCTTGATGAACAGTTGTTTGTTTACGTCTCTCATGTTCCAGGACTCTGAGAGGTTTGTTTGTTTGTTTCCCATCAGGACAAGTAGTTCCTATTTCCCTGAGCATCTGTACTTAATTTTTTTAAGTTATAGGTGCTTATAACACTTACTCACTAACACAAATCATTGCTGCTTAGTGGTTTTCTGTATAGATTGATTTGCATACTTTATCTTTTAATAATAAGCAAGAGTCTGTATTTAATGCACCTTCAGTATAAATTTTTCTGTATTTTTTAACTCCATGTTTTCAGTTGAAAAGTCTAATATAGCAGGCTTTCCCTAGGCAGAAGGTTAATTTCACAGTTCACCTAGTCTACTACACGTAGTCTGCTACACCTAGTCTAATCACCCATTAATCTTGAAATAACTTCAGGTTTACGGACTTCTCTTTCCATCTGGATGCACTTTGCTGCTACCAAGTGCCTTGCTGGCCCAAGACATGTATCATACTGAGGCTCGTCTACGATCTGCTAGCAAATTTTTTTCTTAGTAGATGGAATAGCAACTTAAAATTAAATAAAACTTAAAATTAAAATTTGAGTCTTTTGAGAGAACTAAGCTATGAAAAGCTGCTCAAAAATCTTCAGCTGAAATTAAAAAAAAATAAAGATATTAGAAAAATGAAAGAAAATAAAAGGTGTTTTCAGCTAATGCCTTCTTTCCTTGAAATGTGGGGGGTTTGGAGTCATTGAAGTCCTGTTTTTTTTTTTTATTTTAAAATTTCATCTAGGCAATTTTCTTTCCTAACTTTGCTGAGCTTGTTGTACTGTTTTCCCTAAAAAGTCTTCCTTATCCTTTTCAGTGTTTCTCTTTGCCTTTGATGCCATGATTTGATTTTTAAGATTGCTTTTCTGCAACACCACTCTGATACAGTAATTAGTGCTTGGATTAAGACGTCAGAATCTACTTACTGTAGTGTATGGAGCAGACGTTATAGGCTTTGCAACTTTGTTGGAAAAAAATCTGTTCTTCTAATTGCAAACTAAAGGAAGGGGCGGGGGAAGACTAGTGAGCTTCATGGAACTAAAAAGGATTCATGGAACCTATAAATGCTAGCATCTGAGTGCTAATATGACTTGGCTACAATTTGGCACTAAATCCTGACCCCCCCGTGAGTGTGTCCCCCCCCCCCCTTTTTTTTTTTTTTTAATAAGCACAGACTGCTTCTCATAAAATTCCACTGAGTTTACAATGGTCTGGCCTGTTAAAGTCTAAGTTTCGCTCTCTGACCTCTGAAGAGGTATAAAATCAAAATAAAAGCAAATGCTCCTTTGTGAAGACTAGAAGAAAGTACTAGACAGTTCTTCTAAACCAAATGCTGACTGTAGTTTATAAAGAAATGTCAAAGGAGTTAAGCAATACTACAAATATTGCTATAGTTTTAATGCAGCATGAAAATCAGGACTTTAGATTTACTTGTAAATTCAGCCTGTCATATCATATCCTGTATTTCAGGAAACAGCATTCATTGATTTAGGAAACATTAAGTGGGTAAGTGAAAATGCTTTACAATCTAGTACACTATATTTTATTGTTCATAAAGGCAGAAGTATTTTTTTTCCTTTTCTTTAAAATAAATCTAAAAAAATATATGACAAGTATTTCAAATGTAGTTATGGAGAAATCTGAAAACATGCTCTCTGGATAGGTATAGGTTTAGACATACTTCTTTGTTTTGAAACAAGAAGAAAAGTCATTGACTTGGGTTTGTAAGATCAGATTGCAGGAACAACACAAATATTGCATCACTACCCATATTTTACAAAATAAGAAAAACTGAAATAATACATTTTAGTTGTTTGCAGATTAGATGGCGTCACTGTTTAAGTTAATGGTAGCTAAACATTTTTACATCCATGTGAATTATAAAATACTTGATTATAGCTTTATTCTTTTCATCAATTTCGAAACTCCTTGGTAAAGTTTAAACAGCAATGTGAATGCAGAGAAATGGTTTCAGGTGATATTTTTCTATATTACTCAAAGACAGGTAATAAGTCTTATTCTGAAATTATTTGCATGGTAACTGGGAAAAGTGCTATCAAAAGATATACTATTAAAAGACATACATATTGGTGTAGACATTAACTTTTCCATCGATTTATATGTATAATCTGGACATACATAAGACTAAATGGATGTGGTAAGAGCTGCGTAGTAACAAGCCCTTTTGGTTTGGACTTAGCCTCTTTCCAATATCATTTTTACTGGCATAAACTTACAAAGCATCAAATATTTGAAAAATTACAGTACCAAAACAAAGATAATCTCTTTGTATAACTGTGTAAAAGCAAAGTTTGAAATTTTGTGGGTAGATTACTGCCTTGAGTAAATTCTCATAGGGTTTTTTTATGTCTTTGAAGACAACTAGCTCAGTTAATACTTAATACTGAATATCAGGTTATGTGGCAGATTTTTTACTGTGTTCATTCTCATGTAGGTGGTATGAAGGCGTTTAATGAACACATGCAGTTATAGGTACAAAGGTGATACTAAAGAAAACATACTTTCAAACTTTCATGTTATGTGGACTTTGGCATTTCTGAAGAAATAACTCATCAGTCAGAAAATCAAATAAACCTAAAATTCAATGAGGAGGACAGAGGAGAACAGGCTATGGTAGCAGTTGTTGCCCAAGTAGAAAATAATTATTCAATGTTTGCCAAGCAAACAAAAGATGTGTGCCAGACAGTGAAATCAAAATGAATAAACAGAAGAGCTGTGGCATTAGTTGTAGTTTCAGAGTATTCAGTGAGTCCTTTAGCAAATGTACTTAATTAACTTGCTGCTTCCCCCTCCCCACCCCCCCTCCCCCTCCAGTTTCAGCCTGTATTTTATCTGTCTGTTTCTTGTAAATGAGTTTCTACTACTAATACTAAACAGGGAAATCAGGCCTTTTAGTAAGACATCATAATGGTTTAGATACGGAATGTAAAGCATTTAAGAAGTAAGCTGCTTAAAGAGTAAGTTACTATGTAAATATACCATTAATTTTCAAATGGATTTTCATTCCATATTTTAGCATGTGAAACAAGTAATACAACTGGAAAATGTGGCTTAATAAGTACTTGCTCAAATAAAAAAGAAATAACTTCAGAAGCACTTAGGCTTCATTATTCAGAAACCACTGTACAGGAATTGTTGTGCAAGTAAAAATACAAAATGTAAAAAGTTTTCTGAAAAATTATTGGAATGTATATTTGAAGGAAGCTTGAGGCTGGAGTTGGTTGTTTTCAGTAAAGTATTGCACTGATGATTTTTAGTTCAAAATAGTAAAACCATAAGTTTCAGCCATTTAAAGATTTTGAGTTAACTCCAAAACAATTTTTTTCATAATTAATTTTTGATGCCATGCTGCTTTGTTAGCTTGAAGGCAATAATTCAACACATCTAACATAATTAGAGGAAGTACCTTTTTCATGATTTCTGGTTAACAGGTTTGTTCTATAAATATTTACAAAATTTGAGACTAACACCCAGATAGCATAGTACATGGCTGATGGAAAAAGTATTTTTTTTATACTTTTATAGAAAGGATTCAGAGATTTTATTGCTTCATAAACTGTCTAGTGCCTACCTAAGTTAGCCATGACCCATTTCATACATATGATACATTCACACATACCCACATACATTATTTCAGTTCTTGGTATCAGTATTGAGAATTAATACTATATTAATATGTATAAGGATTTTAAAAGTTATTGTTTTTACTGGAATATGAAAGAAATATCCACCTCTGTGAGATTCTAAATTGCCTGTGAGTTGTTTCATACCATGTGCAAATGATGTGATACTGGTCAGTCACAGAATCATAGAATGGGTTGTGTTGCAATGCACCCCAGTGCTAACTCCTGTCTCAGTTTTCTCTCCTCTGCCCTCCTTTCCTGTTCCTCATCATTAGAAATAATAACTAAAAGACTTACGTGACCAATGTCTCAAACATAGGCTTTTTAAGGAATAACAGAAATACAAATTTGGTCTTCCAGAGGTAAAAGATGGGTATTTTTGCATAACAAGAAATATAAAGTCTCTCACTCCATGAACAGCTGCCTCCAATTTAGTCTTCTGGATGTAGGTGTGAGAATGACTTGCTCTGCTTATTCATAAAAAAAAGAGATTCAGAGGCTTTATCCAGCTGACTGTTTTCTAAATATGGAAGTTTACATCCATTTTTGTGTGGTGTTGCCTCAGCAGGAGGAATCTTTTCCTGTTACCTCCTAACATGTTTTTATGTTATTTTTAAATGCATTTTTACAGAAAAATAATACAATGGTATTTCAAAGAAAATCCAATACAAAAAATAACTAGATGCTATGGAAAAAGACTGGTTGGTTAAAGTTGCTTAAAGACTGAACAAGTAAGGGGATCATAGTAAAAAACCTGTTGAAAGCAGCTGTGTTATACTGGTTTTTTGGAAGGGAAATGTTATTTTGAAATATGTCTATATATGTTATGGGTTGATGATGCAGTTAAAGAGCTGATGTATTTTTAAAAATCCTTGGTTCTAGACAATTCTGAATTAAAATATTGGAATGATTTAGGCATATTAAAATTGTTAAAAATGGAGAAGACTGGAAGGTAACTGAAGCAAGAGAAGATGACTTTTTTTTGCTTTAAAGATGAAATGATGTCTATCTTCACTGTGATGTTAGCAAGTCAGTAAAAATAATAATTTTTTCTTTTTGTAGTTGAGGAGATTTTGGCAAATTTACTTTCAGGATGAAACGGAGGATGGTTAAGCACTGCTTCAGGGTTTACAAGGTTCTGGAACACCCTATCCATATCATGGAATAATTTAGGCTCACAGTGGCCTCTACAGTTACCTGGTTTAACCAGTTGCTTAAAGCAGATATAACTTCAAAATTACGTCAGGTTGTTCAGTGTATTGTTCAGTTGAATAATGAGCATCTGAGAGCATACAGTCTGAGAGACTGCATGGCCTCTTTGGACAATGTGTTCCAGTGCTTAATCACTGTCATTGTGAAAAAAATGTGAAAAGTACTAGGGAATTTTAAACACAGGGTATGTAGGAATCTTCCTGCAGCCGGTAAAGTGCAGCTGATTTTATCTTGGAGCAGGAAGGATCATGAACTAGACAGTCCATTTGGATCTGTAGTCTATGCTTTTTTGTGCTAACAAATTCTGTAAATAATATATTTTTCTACTTTTAATTGCAGCAGGAAAAGAATCAGGAAAGCTCAAGAAATAAAGGTAAGCGCTAATTATTTTCACAATGTGAAGATTCTTACAAATATCACAAATCTAACATCCATTGCTGGTAAAAAATTATCCAGACAAATTGTTTGCTCAGTATTTTTGTATTTGAAACGACAAAAATAATATCCAGGAAAGGGGGATGAAATATAGAAAGTAAATGCATAATCTACTATTTTTGGAACTTTGCTTGAGATGAACAAAGCTGCCTGCTGTAGTCTGGATTGGGTTGGCTGCACAACTTCTCACCAAGTTTGTGTCCTCGACTGTGGGTGCTTATTATACTTCAATGAAACATCAGTACCATCACTTTAGATTCTCCCTTTCCATTCAATAAATCTTTAACTGGATGTGATTCCAGTTTATGCATAAATTAATCATGTCCTTAGTAGGCTACCTTGCAAAACTACTGTCATCTGTGGGTTTTGCATATATTTTTTTATACTTTCACTGCACCTCACTCTGTGCCAGTGGCTAAGCACTACAAGAGAGAGAATATCCAGGTTAAAGAAATAGCCGTGTATCAAGAAAATTAAGAGTTCAGAAACCCAAACTGTGGATTTTATGCTTCTTTCTAAGTCTGTTAAGAGACAGAACACTCGAATCTCAGTTAAAAGTTTGCTAAGCAAGCAATGAAAGTCAAAATTGCCAATAGAGGCAAAGATTGTTCTGTTGATATTTTAATTGCCTCTAGAGGTAGGCTATGAGGTACTTTCAAAGGAAAACAAAGGGAAGGTGGTAGAACCTAGTTAAAGGTTACAAAGAGAGGAGGGAATTGAGTGACAAACTAACCTATGTATTTTTTTATTGTCTTAGGAAGAAACGGTTAATCATATCACCTGAGTTAGCTGTTCTTAATTCAGTTATTTATGTATCACAGTACTCATTTATCAAAATTGCCTTGCTTTGCCTTACACGGAGGTTATACATGGGCATCTAAAGGCAAACTAAATCTGATGGTTGTTTGGAGTTCTGTCAGGACAATTACATTTTTCATGGTAATAGGGTAATTTGTATCATCTACAGGACTTATGGTCTTTCAACTGAAGAGTGTGCATGGTAAAATAAACCAAAAAAACCCCTTCAGTTTCAACCCGTTTGTGATTTATAATTTTCTTTTCTGAGGTAATTCAATATAAAGTTGAATCATCTCTAGATGTAGTGGATGTATCCATGATATATTGTTTAAAAACTTTTCCAGTATTATGACTTAATACAAATTATATAAAGGACTGTGAAAGCTCAGACTAGATTACAAAACTAAGATATTTGTAAATACTTAATTTTAGAGAAATTACAAACTTCAAGCCTTTATCTACAAAGAAGGATCCTGATATCAGCCATTCTTTGTGACTTTTTATGATTTGTTTCAGTTATATTATGCTGTTTTACGCTCCCCCTCCCTCCCCCTCCCACCCCACTGTATTGCCAGGTGTATGGTCATTATGGTATATATGTGAGGAACAAGTAAAAGTAGGAGCAATATAATAAGCTAGTTAGGAATACCCATCATATTCATTAGCTGTTAGTTTAGTTAAGTAACCACAGAAACAATTTTCAAGGGCTTATTGCCCACAGCTACAGCCAAAAGAAAGTGTTACACTCTACTTGAAGGGAGATATCCATTATCTCCAAACAGGCAGTGAAATTGATGCTCAGCTGCACAAAATTTGTTGTGATTGTATCTGTAACATCTCTTGAGGAAATTTTTTATCTGCTAAACTTCCTGCATGCTGTGCATGTCTCTGCCTAAACTGACAATTCAACTTGGAAGATTTCAGGGGTCTGAAAGACTACTTGTACACAGGGTAGGTTTTGGAATATATATATGCAGGTATGCTTAATTGCTTAATGTTTCTTTAGGATTGTTTTGTGGCTGGGTTTTTTTTGGCTTTCTCTTCATATTCTTTAAATTTCTTATTTGTTTTTATTTGTTCTTTTTCCATGTCATTGCAAAGTTTCATAAAGATATTTTTATTTCAGTTGTAACTTACAGCATATAAGATATGTAAAATGTTTCTGCTTAAAATACTGGTTGGTTTGGGTGAAACAAGGCTAAATTAATGTTTCAGCCTAAACATTTCTGTGTTGTCAATGAGCAACTACCCTTCACATGGAGTACCTAAGGTGTTGTGTTGTGTATATGTTCTTGTGAGATAAGTAAATTGTCCCCAGGTTCTCAGGATAATTTATGTTATACAGTGTTTATAGAATGGTTTGGGTTGGGAAGGGTCCTTCAAGATCATCCTGTTCCAACCTCCCTGCCGTGGGCAGGGACACCTTCCACCAGACCAGGTTGCTCAAAGCCCCATCCAGCCTGGCCTTGAGCACTGCCAGGGATGGGGCAACAGGGTTCTAACAACATTCCTTACACTTTTTGCATGTGGCAGATACTGTATATGGTAAAAGGACAAAACCAAATTCCTTAAAAGTTCTGAAACCTTCAGAACCAATGCTGTCATCTTAATTCAGAGGACAATTACAGCTCATGTTAACCATCCCTCCCAAATGAGTCTGGAGTCTGTTGTGTGCCTCATAACTTCTGTTGACACCAGTATTTCAGTATCTAATTTTTATCAAGAATTTCTTTAAGATTGTATTTTTCTAAGAGGAGGATATTACAGCAGAATTCAAGTCAAATGCCTTTTGACTTCAGCAGGATTAAGACATTATCAACAAGCACCATTGCCCATCTTTTATTATAAGTGCCTAGTAATATTTCATTTTACTTGATTTATTGCCACAAAAAAAAATCTGAATTACTAGTAGTATTTTAGTACTGATATTGTTATTGTTTTTTAGTGTTTGTTTGCTCTCCTGACATTTTTCTGACCCTCTTTTTTTCCCATCTGTTACTTCTGCTGTCAGCCGCTAAGTCGATCACACCAAAATAGAAGCCAATACTCAAACATGCCCTGTTCTGATGCTAATCCCCTTGCTCTCTGATTTGTGATACTCTTTTTCTTGTTTTAATGGGTGTTTTCTTGCTATTTAATGGATAACAGGTCTTTTGTGTACACTGAGAAAAAAAGCAATGCTACTTCTATGTAAATTAATACCTTAACATTTTACAATTTTAGTGTACAGTGGCAAACTTCCTTGTATTTATGAGAAAATGTCGTGCATTAAAATTATTATCACCAGTGCAAAATGCAAATGAAATTAGTTCCATAACACATCTTTAATATGAAAGAAATAACAAGGCAAACAATCACAAACTAAAACATTGCTAAATTTTTCTTGCTGGTTTGGAGTAACAGTTTGACCTTCCTCGCCTCTTTCCCACTGCAAATTTCTTCAGATAAATGAACATTTTATTCCAAACCTACAGTGGATGATAAAATAGATATTTTTGCAATGAATTGGAAATAGAAAAACTGTGTTGTATTTAAGCAATGTGCAGAATTTTCTTCCCAGCTGTTGTTTAGCTCTGGAGGCTTTCAGGTGCTTTTAATAAAGTACTTGATAAGCTTAAGTGGAAATTGTTTCTGACAACAGTATTCTGGAAAATTTTTATTTCTGAAGAACCGGAAGGTTTACTAGTGACACATATCAACTATTTGCCAAACTTCAAAGTCTTCTCTATTTCTTTGCTCAAAAAAAGCATGGTCAGAGTGGAAATAATGAGTCATAAAATATTTTTGTTAACTGGTAACATTTCAGATGATCAGTTCCTAAACTAGTCACTGTTGTTTTGAACTATGGTGCAGTAATTTTCTTTTTTAAGAAGCAAAATTAATTTCAGTCTAGAAAAGCAATGTTTAATGTTTCAAAAAAAACAACAACAACAAAACCAGAGAAAACCTACCAGAACAAAAAAGCTAACCACCAGTTTTGAATTTAGGCTGAGAGTAAGGTGGTCTGTTTGCTGATACTGAACAATAAGATGATATTGTACGCAGCTCATGTAACTAGCTATTTGTTCTAGCAACTTAAAGAATAGTTACTAAAAGATATAAAAAATTTTTTATAGCATTTGCAAAATGTGCATGCAAATAATTTTAAATGATATTAACTTGAACATTTTTACTTTATTTAAGTACACTTTAGATACTGACTATAGTATACCATTACAATTTTTGCTAACCGCTATTGATCTGAACTTTGAACATCATTAACACCCAAAGCTAAAGAGACTTTAGAGGATACTGACTGACGTATTTTAATTACAACCCGAGTTTCTAATTGTATTCAGACTTTCTCATTTTATGCTTACCTTCTCTAAGTATTTCAGAGAATATACCTAACAGCAGGCAGGTTAGTAAGTGTTTATCTGAGCGTGTTGTTTTCATTGGAACATGGCTGCTAAATTGGACCTACCTTTTTATTCTGAAGTTTTTTCTTTGTCATTATGTTCCAATTTACCTGAGTGAATAAACTTTTAAGAGGTGTTAAGAGGATTGCTTGAATTAAGTGTGCCAAATACTATCCCCTTTATCCTCCTATTCCACGCACCTCCAAAGCCCAGTCAACTGAAACTCAAATCTCCTCTGTCACTCAGGAACTGCTGTAAGAAATGCAGGGTGTTCTACTTGGACAGATCTCTGAGCCTTTTTGTGTCCATGCTCTTACAAGAGACCCACAGACAGAGTGTTATTAATTGAATGTTGTAGGGCTTTTACTAAATTATTATTATCTTGAAATGGCTTTAGCATGTTTAACTTTTACAAAAATGCCATTTTTTTTCCTAGGTTCTGAATCAGTTTAGAGTCAGATTATGAGGAACATTGGAAACAAAAAAATCTCTTTGTATGTGAAAATAATTTTAATGTAACAATTTTTCTTTTTTTGAAATTTTTTCTAATTTTTGAACAGACCAGAAGCTCATTGTGAGAAAGTGTGTGGGTCAGAGAGTCAGATATCAGTTCTAGATAGTATCTTTGATAACAGTGCAATGACTTAGACTTTGCAAATATACATTAAGAGTAAGTTCTGTGCTATAGTATACAGACTTGTGAAAAGACTTTCATATTTATTTTAAACAAAGCATTAATTGATGAAGCTGCATTCCAGTTTTGAGATTGATCTGTCAACACAGCACAGTATTTATACAGTAGCCTAGTCAGACTTGCCTACCAGTGTGACGCCACAGAGTTAACTGCAGTAATATGTTTGACTCACCAGTTGTTGTATTGAGATAAATGTTCTTTATGTTAGGAAAGTAAACAAAAGTACTCAAGTAATAAAAAGTGAATGCAGCATGGCTCAGATATAACAGAATGACAGCATTTAACACATTTTAAAATGCAGACATATATTCCATACCAACTCCATAAAACTGCAGTTTGAGTATGGTGGTGTCAGGGGAGCAACAGCACTGCATAGAGTTTCTTCTGTGTTACATTACAAGTTCTGTCTGTATTTCAGCATAGGAGTTATTTCAAACTTTATATTGGCTGTCTCCAAAGTTTCTAAATCCACTTGTGCTACGAACAAGTATGTATACTAAGATAATAACTAGGAAACAAAAGAGCCAGAATGAGTCTGAAAAGTTTTTGTAAATTACACAGAAATTCACAGCTGTCGCTGTATAGTCAGAAAATGAATTGGAATAACAAGCTATGTCTGTAATTTTTCTAAATGCATATGTTCATTATTTCTACCACTAATCTAGAGTGACGTGAGGGGGTCACACATACCCTGATGACCACTACACCGATACATACTGATATATATTACATATATATTATCATATAAATACGTATTATATATACAATGATAATAGATTAAATGTAAAGACAGAAATGTTCTCCAACTGTGTTTTATTGCATTCATAATAGAATGAAATTCATGTGAGGTGTATCTGACTTATTAGCAGCTTTAGAAGTTATATACACAAAGAATTTCTTTCTTCTTTCAGTTTCCTTTATGGCAGAGAAATGGACATCTGAGGGGAAAAAAAATAGCCTGTGTCAAAATTCCAAGCAAGAACTCTTATTCTGCAAAATGCTATATCTATACTAACAAGAAATGTAACGGTTATTTCTGTATGTAGTAGCATTGTAGAGCTAACACAAGAGATGGGTACCCTTATCTAGTTTTGGTTTTTTTTTTTAATTCACCCATGTCCTTCTAAAATTTACATTACATTCTGTTAAACTGTTAAATCTATTTCATAGACCTTTTGAACTTGACTAGAGAGAATATGTTCAGCGATATTAATGAAGTTTCTCCCTGTAGTGCACAAACACTTCATTTGAAGAGATACAACAGAGAAGAGATTCAACACCAGCAGGGTAGGGGAAAGGAGTCCTTGAATACTTACTGGAATACATATTCATTCCTGTTAAGACTCTGCTAGCTTTAAAGAAGTCATTCAAAAGATGAATGTAGCAATTTTGCTTATTTAAATGTATTAGTAGTCTGAATTTTAATGATCTGTGTCCCACAAATGATTTTGAATAGCAGTAGAGTTCAGCTAGCACTCTCAGTGTTTTGATTTTTTTTCCAAGTAAATCTTGGTTAAAAGCTTCCATGTAAAAGTAGCTACTGTTTAACTTGAACATTTTATTGAAAATGTTTTGGAGAGTTTCTTGCATTGTTTCTGGTGCAGGCTGAGAAGAGTTAATGAACATGACCTTCTTTAAGTTAGTCCATTTTGTTATCACTAATATTGAGTTTTGCAAGTTAAAAATTAATTCTAAAAGCTCTGTAATTTCAAATATTAAGATTCTCCTCTGTGATTAAGATAAGACTGAATTTCAGTTTACGGAAGAAATATTCTGGAAGATGTGTATTTTTAATAATTCTAGCTTTGGTTTACTTCTTTCCTCTTAAAAGAGGTACACCAACCACAGATGGTTTTATGAAGTAATTTGAATTAGCTCTCGAGCACTGAGGACTTGCACTACATTCATAGGCAGAAGGCAATGCAATGACAAAGTACGCTTGGATCCTTTAATATACATAATATAAACGTTAGTGCAGTATCTGTAGGGTATGTGTGTCATGTTTCTCACACGTAGCGAATATTCGTTTGATTAAGCTAACACAGAAATCTAGGAATGTAAAATGGGTCATTCCCTGTGAAGCTTAGAGCCCTCGTGGCTGTGTCGCGTTCAGGGACACTGGTTTGAGCTGTTGTCCACATCTTCTGCACACCTCGTTCCCTGGCAGAACCTTACCGTTCTCATACTGAGGAGCAAAGCGTGATTTACATCCGCACCGTAGGTCTTAGCTAAGTTTGGTATAATAGCCAGTGGGGGCAGGTTACTGAACAGTACTTGTGCGGTGAAGGCAATTGTTATGACTACAAATAATCAAAATGGCATGATAGAAAGAGCAACTTGTTTTTTGTGTTACAGGCTGCTGAAGCAAGATAATCTTCATACCTTAACACCTTGAAGTTTTCTTTTTATAATAGTTTTTCAAAAAGAATAGCATATGTTAGAAACTGTTACGATGCTATTACACTAGAAACTTACATTTTATTTGTAAATAAGTATACAATGTAACAGCTTAAAGAATCAATGTTACAATTTTTGGGAAAACACTTTTCATTATTTGTTTCCATTGTTCTGTCACTGTACCAACACTGGCCGGAAAACCCTCTTCATCCCATAAAACTGTGCGCCCACCGACAGGGATGAAATTTCCCTCTGACAGCATAACCTTTGCTTTATCAGAAAATCTCAGTATTATCTCAGTATAGGCTTATCTAAAATACTCTGCTGTGATACTTCGTTCCTGAACAAAAAGGAGGCTATGATATTTATATCACTATATAAAAAGATATACATAGAGATCCTTTTAAAAATCCACAGGGATCTTTACAAGCTCTACAAGCATGGCTTTTAAAATATGAATTTAAAAAACAATATAGCAAGTAATTCAATTACGGTTCACAAAGGAGTATTTAAAGGAACGAAGTGGTTGTCCTGGTGCATACCATTCAGAAGCAACAGATCACACGTACTGATATTTCAGAAATAATTTCTGTTTAACTTACATTGTTTTAAAATAAATACCTATAAATAGATGTCTTTTTAATTCAGCTACTGTGCCACTGTTTTTTGTTGTACATGTGTAACACTAAAGTTTAATAGCTATCAACATAACTTGCAGACAGGTTTTCTGTGCTGTTTATAGTCTATAAGACATTTCTTTTAAGAACAGTTATGCAGGAAAAGATGACACATTTGTGTCACACAGGAGAAGTTTCCTTACTCATACCATCTACACAGAATTACTTTTTGCATTCATTGTGAATTTTTTAGAATGCTCTTGATTATATATCAGGAACATATTTTCTCATGTAACTCTCGCAAGCTACTTAAAGGACAATCAGCTTACATAACCTTCAAAGATAAGTCTGTGAACTTGATTTCCACCCCTACCCTCACTCCTAATTATTGCAGCACTGTATATCACTCAGATGCCAGTTGAAACAATTATAGTATTAATTTTTTGCCTTACTTGTTGAATAGCAAGGGTTGATGCATTTCATTATCCATTAAGGTCATGTTCTAGTTTACTCCAAGCACACTCTATTGCCATTGCTTCAGACACTAGAACAGAATTAACAGTGTCAGATCCTGTTAACGTTTACATCATAACTGGAAACAGATATTAAAGTGAAGTTCAAATTAAAGAGTGCTAAAAAGCCTGCCACTAATAATTATGGTGGGGCAGTATTAAATTTCTAATTTGTTTCCAAAGGTCAGATTAATAAAGCTACATGGCACATTATCATAAAGGGTGGACCCAGCTGTCTGTTTTGATTATGCTTTAGTCTAGTGTTTCTAAGGAGACTTTGCAAGGAACGAATGCATCCATTTCAACTAGCAGTTTAAATGTGGGTAATTGTTAGACCCTTTTCTGAAGAGATCCAAACCAGAGGTTGCTGTCAGTCAAACGTCTTTCAGCTTTTCAACTTACAAATATGAAATGTAGGTTTCTTTTATAAACCCCTTTCAGTTTTTAATCCTTAAATTTTAAATAGCTCCCCAAGTACCTGAAAACCTAATTCCTTAGGTGAACCAGCTGTAAACTATACTGCATCAAATATTAATAATAGACCTAGCCATATGTATTCCAACACAGCTTAATGAAACTTGTGATTTGTTTTTTCCCCCTTTTCCCTTTTTCTTGATTCAAAAGCATTTTCAAGAATCTCATTAAAAGAAATAGTGGGGGTTTTTTCCACAGAAGGTGAACAAGTTTCCTGCTGTTTTGTCTACATGACAGAAATATGAAAAAACATTCTTTTATTATTGCTACTGTGAAGTACCTAGGGATCTTTAGGAAAAAAGTTACTTGTATGGGTGTCTATATCTCTACCTAATACCATATTAGATATCTATCCCTCTATCTAATACCGTACTAATAGTCTAGTACCTTGATATATGACTAAGCAAGACCCCATGGATGTTACACAAATGAACATAACATTACAGGTATGTGTCCTGTTTGGCACTTAAAAGAGCTCTAGTGTTTCACATTTTTTTGAAAACAAACAGAGTTTTGTTGCCAGGTAGAGAACAATTCTTTTCCCCAGGAAATTTACACTGGAATTGATCCCCATTTATGCACAACTTCTCCAGAAAATAATTTCAACACAAAGGGACATTACTGGCATTTAAATGGGGAAAATTTTATCTTCTGAAGGTGTACTTTTCAAACCATATAGGTGTTGGCTAGCCATAGATATTCTAGAGGCTAGAACTACAAGCAGTTTAACTTTTTAAAGATTTTGATTAATTTAAAATCAAATTTTAAATTAATTGGCTAGAGAGCTTGTACCTTAAAATTTAATTGGTTAGAGTGAAAAACTATAGTTACATTGCAGCTACTCAAGTAATTAGTACAAAAAGATAAGCTGCTTTGATTATGCAGTTGCATACACTTTCAGTAAATGAATGCAACTTTCTATACTTTCTTCCTAATAATGAAATTCTGGGCATTTTTGTAAATAGTTTTTTAAAGGTTTGTTAAAATGTAAAAAGGAATGAGATATTAAAAAAAAATGTGGGTTTTTTTCCTTTAAATTCACATAAATTAACAAAAGTTATAACATCTCCTGAAGAAAAAGGAAACTACTGATTTTGCAAGGACTTGCCAGTCGAGTTACTACGATATAGATCTACATAAATTGCTGAAGGAATTGAATGGTTTTCAGGTTTAAATTGAAAATGAGATCAAATATGATGCTACAAATTTCAAGGAACCAGAATACCCTTTTTGCTATAAACAAGGTTATAATTTTGAAACAACAAAGAAAAAAGGAGAAAAAAATTAACCAATTGTATGATGGCTTGAGTAACCAACATGTCATAAAGAAACAGATGTGTTCATAAATAAGATATCAGGGAAGGTTTTCCTAGCAGAGATAGAGAAATAATAAAAAGTATTATATATGACACAACTTAAACCTCATCTGACGTACTGTATCTATGTCTGAATGTTCACGTTTCAGATTGAATTGAATTTAATCTTCAGCAGGTACAGAGAAGGGCTACTGCAGTGATCAGATAGAATTTTATAAGTGAAAACTCAAGAACTCAACTTGTTTTGCCTAGCAGAATGGAAGACTTGAAAAGTGTTTTGGTAAAAATGTTTGAAAAGAGTATGGAACTGCAGAGATGAAGAGTTAGCTAGACTATCATTATTTTAAACCAGAGGCATTTCTCCTTGCATAACCAAGATATTTTTCTATGTGCAGTTTATTCCACTTTGCATGAATTAATATAATAGCACCAGATTTAAAAATCCCATGTATGAATGTGTGTGAATGATAATAGCAAAAATGGAATGAAACCTGTTTCAGAAGGAATTTCACTGGTTCTCTGGAACTAAGGAAGAGATTTTGTGCATTGTCAGTCGGCATTTTTTTTTTGAGTTCATGCAAAGTGATACAGTAATGAAAAAAAACCCTCAGGAAATTGCCTGAAGCAGATGGTAGAAGAACCCACAGCCTCTCCTTTAAATTGAAGCAAGACTTCCCTTATGTGAAAGACTAATCCAAGATAATGTGTTTACAGGGCAAGGTAATAGGCTTAATCTGGGATATGATAAAACCTCTGTTTTGCTGCCTTCTGTTTCCTGTGTAAACATAACACTATTTGTGTAGCATGGTCTGGATAATTTTCCCTAAAGCTTTCTTTTTCAGTGTTCTTCCCACCTGTGCACCATTTTGTTTAAGCTAAGTCTCCGTTTTTCATACCAGCCATTCGTATCTCTGATGATTTGATATGGCTGAAGGCAATCCATGTTCTCAGGACAGAATATGTGTAAGGCTTTAAAGAACAGCCTATCTTGAATATCCAAGCATAGGATATGCCTTTGAACTTCCAAAGCTTTTTAAAGATCAAGTATTTGGAGTAACTTCTAGCTTTTTTCGTAGTCACAGGAAACACAGTTTTCAGTTTCAGATTCCAAAGAGGAGTGGACTTTATGGGATATTCTGAGTGAAAACAGTTCAGGTGAACACTCAGTTTGGTTCATGTCTTTGCCTGCATATATTTTGTCGTTTGATCCATACTTCCATCACCTTGGAGAGCCTGATGAATCTTCAAGAAATAATTGTATTTTATTAATTAATACTCATTCAGATATTTTTCTAGTCTTTATGGTGTTATCTGAAATCCTAATAAGATAAATTCCTACTGATTCTTAAAGATTTTTAATGTATATGATGTACAGATAATTGTCAGAAAAAGTTTGTCTTTACAAAATGGTAATAGTTGACAATAAGGTTTGCCAATTATTTTTTTTTTTTTTGCTCAGATACTGAAAGGATAGCTATATGGTATCATGGCAGTGGTAGTAACAGCCTGTCATGCTGTGTGGCCCTGCATAACTACAAGTGCAGGCATTTGGCTGTTTAGGCAACAGTTATTGATTAAAAAGCTGTTTAACAGTGTTTCCAACCTGGGAAAGAAATACAATAGGACAGATTTTTGTCCATACATCTAGCAGAATTTTCTTGCACAAGGATTGGTTGAAAGGTAAATACACGGTTGACAAAGTCCTCGGTGATCCTTGGTTAAATAATTTAAGAGATTTGATACAAATGATTGCACATCTAAATACCATTCTATAAGGAAGTGTCTTTGTATCCAAAAGCAAAGTGATATAGTAGGATGCTTTCTCCTCTTCATACTTGCTGGACTTTGTATCATGTAGAATCTATGTGGAAATATGATGCACTGGTTATATATATTTTGTTTTCTAGCATTTGGCTTCCTGTCTAGACTTAGTCTAAGCATTGTCTTTGACCACTATGCTGGCAGGGTCTCAATACAAAAATTCTTGATAATAAGGCTCACACAGATACAATTGTGAACACTGCCTCACTAGCAATAATCAGTCAAATCTTGATGTTTTTATTCTCTTAAAACACCATAAAAATCAATGATGACATTGCTTGAATAGAAATTTAGGAAAAAATTTATTATGGTTAAAAATAAATAGATTCAAGAATATTAAGCCAAGCATTTTTCTTAGCTGATTAAATTGCTGATTAAATGAAAGCTGTCAGGAGGAATAGAAGAATAAAGAAGTGCCACCAAGGTTCTAATTAGTATACATTGATTCTTCCTCAAAAAATGTGAAAGCTGTGATTTTGTAGCTTCAAGGATAGTTGCTCACTGAAAATACACTACAAATGGGGAAAAAAACCCCAATGAAATAGTGTTCTGGTATCATAATTTCTATGCTCAAGGGGTAGTATATGTAGCTTGCACTGTGGTCTAATTAGCAGTAATCAGACCTTCATTCCTCAGAAACACTGAAAAATCTTGCTACTTTATAATTGTCATTGACATCTCAAAATAAAAGCAATATATTGAATTATAGGTATGATTAATGAAATAAAATCTAAACAATATATTTATATTGCTTAGTCTTTCTAGGGTGGTTCAGCATGCTCTGTATAAATGGATGGGGTTTTAGTTTTTAGTTTTGCTGTTTTTTGCAAATTTATGGGGAATTAGTTGTGTAGAGTGAATCTAGGCTCCCACTTGTTCACAATGAAGAGTGGCACAGTTGCTAAGCTCTGCAATATTTCAGTAAAAATGCAGATTAGCTTTAAACTGTCTTTATTATAACTTGGTAAATACAATAGTATATATTGACACTGACTAATTTGATCTTTTATTTCCCTTGCAAATTACTGAAACATTTGTTATCTTTACACATAGAGACTAAAAGAAACTGTTAAACAAAGGGGGATTTCACATGATTTCACATGATCTACACTTCTTTACATGTTTGTTTAATGAAATTATAACCCCTGTGCAGGTACTGACTGTTTTTGCCTTAAGTTTAAAAACTTAGTTTCAATGTAGGAAAAAAAAAAAATAATCAGAAGCTTAAGTTAGATGCTTAAGGCAGTCAGTGCAAGTAGTTTCTGTACCTTGCATTAGTGTAAGTGCAGACAGAGAACATGCCGAAACAAGTATGAAACTTTTTTCCATAGAAAGCTTGATAACGATGCTGAATGCAGAAATTTCTCTACGTGGTAAAGTTTGCTTTAAATTATATATATTGGGATGGATGCTGGTAGTAATATAGATAATTTTGCACATGGCTGCTCATTATTTAGGCTGTTCATAAATTTGAAATACACCTGGCGGGACAAAGCCCTGAGCAACCTGGTCTGACCTCATACCTGACCCTGCATTGAGCAGGAGTAAGAACAGGAGACCTCTCAAGGTCCCCATCAACCTGAACTACTTATGGCCCCTCATTCTTTGTTCTGTGCATTTCTAACTGCTTAAAAATATGACTAGCTTGACAGAGACCACTCTGAACTTTAATGATGCAAAAAATATCTTTACAAAGTTACTTAATAATAAATTGTTTTCACAGTCTCATAAGATTTGCTGGATGGAAAAAAGTATCAGCAATTTTTAAGTGAACAGCAGATATGTTTGACCATACTGAGTGCAATTTTTAAAAGTGCCTGTTATCACCTGTTGAATGGCTTTATTATTAGAACCCACTTCAAATCTCTACAGTAGAAGTTTAAATATTTGCTTTTAAAAATAATTCAATGTAAAAAACCCCCAACTGTTCTTGAAATGTGGCATTTCATTCTATTGAGGGAAGTGGTCAGGTTGCCTTTGTGTAACAGTAAAAGCAATGTCATGAGCACACATCACAAAGATGAGCCCTATGACGTAACAGGATTTTTAGGTTTTATCTAAAGTCTTTAATACAGCCCTGGGCATGGGCTCTTTTCTGCTCCAGAAGACTGGGAAATAGTTTGTTTCCCTTATTTTCTGAACCTTCCGTGCTTTGCCTTTATATGCAGGTAAAGTTCAATAAATTAAAAAAACACCAAACAAACAAGAAAAAAACCACAACAGCTCATCATCTCCATATCTGATGCAAACGATTTTGATGTGCCTCAATAAAAGCATTGTTGAATAAAAGAACATTAATGAAAGATAGAGTTAAGGACTTGCCATCAGACTCATACAGTAACTTAGAGTAGAAAGGAATAAAATTTTCCAGAGGCACAGCAAGGGAACCACTTGTTTCTCAAAGGTTTCACTCACAAATATTTCAATGATGTAGGGATTGTTGTTTATTTAAAATATATTTCTGTCTGTGCTTTCTCCTTACTATTGAAGTAAAAGAATGTGGCATATTCCAAAATGCATACGGAATCAGCAGTGACTGGAAGAGTAAGATGTTTTTTGGTGCAAATTGCATCATATGATTTTCAAATTTCTGATGGCAGATGTTACTGCTGTGATGAATAAAAAATAATGTTATATTCTTTGATTAAAAAAAATAAGTTATTTGGAAAAAGTGTCAAATTGTTACTTCAAGTTTGTCTTGTAGCATCTCTTTATTTCCTGCTTTTGTTTAGTAAAAAATGTTTAGAAAGAGAGTAGAATAGAAACCCAGTAGAATAGAGACTCAGAATAGAAATGAGAACCTAGGAAAAAGCATTTTTTGTGAACCTTTAATAAGCTTTCAACACAAATTTTAAACACCATTGGAAGGTATCATGTCAACTACTGCTAGTGTAATAAAAAGAGCAGAAAATCCTGAGTCTTTTCCCATCCATTTCTTTATTTTCACTCCAATTTGAAGTGACGGATTAGGTAAGATTTGGAAGTATAACGTAGTTCAAGATTAAAGCATATCAGCTGAAGTATCCAGTAGTATAGATGTTTCTTGGTAATATAGATGTTTCTCAGTTTAAGTTTGTTTGAGTGGGGGGAGTTGGGAGTTTTTTTGGTAAAGTGTATCACCAAAATGTGACTATCTGCATGACTGTATATACTCGGTCGGGATCAGTGCTCCTTAAAACGTGATCATTTTTCATACATCTATATTCTAACATACTTGCTGGGCATATACTGATTGCTGAACATACAGGTGTGCAGCTTCTTATGATCCTCTTTCCTTGCTTATTAAGAAAGAAGAGTATTTTTATGTGCCCACTTATCTTTGTAATCAGTCAGCTGCAAATGACATTTGCTTCTCTCCTTGCCTTTCCAGAGAGATGAGACAACGAAGCCTGTTTACTTTCTTTCAAGCTTTTCTGTAGTGAATGAGACTGCCCGCCCTTTTCCACACATCTACTTTTTTCTTCCAGTTGTGGCAAATGCTTAGAGGTTGGGGGAATCATAAATGCAAGCAAGCTGCATGCTAGCCATACAGAGCACGAAGGTCAGTACTGTTTCCCACACTGGGATTGCAGGGTCCCATCAGACACTTTAGCAATCTAATCTAGTTGCTATCAGAAAAGTCAATATTTGCATTTTGTTGAATATGCATGCCCACCAGTGTTTGTAAAAAGGGCTATTTGGTATCTGTGCTTGTATGATTATCTTGTTTGCATTCACAAGATACTATCTGCAAATTCTCTAATGATTCAAAGACAATACCATATGGAGTTATTTCATTATTAGGATTAATTCTTTGCTATTCTAAATTAAACAGGCTTAGAATTTGATGTTCTTTAATTTCAGCTAGGGCACTGGAAGGACAACTTCAAGAAAAACAGTGAAAAATGCTTTCATTCATAGAATATTAAGTGTATACAGACAAGTTATTTTAGTTCATGGTATGCTTGTGTGTATCACTTTTTTAAGAACTCCTGAATAATACTGGTTACTGAGAAACATTAGTTTACCTGCAAACAGTGATGCAAAATAGATTACTGATTTTAAAATGCTCTAAAAATTATCTAATTAAGGGAATTTTAATTAAAACTAATTTGAATATGAGGATTTTTTTAACTGGTGTACAATCATGTTTTGCAGGCCATAGAGTCAAAAGGTATTCTGTATGGTCAGAATTTTATATACATATTTGGAGCCTGACTCACCAGTGAGATTCTGCAGGTGTGCCAGATTTTGAGTGCAGACAGAAACTTAAACCACAGCATATCGTTCTGAAAGGTTTTATAACACAGGCAAAAGTCCTTTTCAAAGATCCATGAAACTATCCTAGCAATACATTTACAAAATTGCTCCCTTATGCTTTGGAAAATATTGGGTAAAGATCAGTCATTTAAAACTTTGTAGCTCTTTTCAGACTAATTCAGTTCATGAAAATGCTCTTGCTTTCCAAATACCAGTGATACAGGCAGTCATAAGACATTATGAAGTCACTTGCCAGTAGTGTGAATGTATAGAAAGGTCCTGCTTAAGCTGAGATAGAAAAGGTGGGCTAATTAATTAGCACTAAAATAGGGGCCAAGAAAATCCTGCCATCTTCCAGCAACAAATGGAAACAATGCAATTCAAAGTTTTCTTTTTAAATTAATACCTGTGTGTTAAACATAATTTTGACCAGTCAATTTAATCATGCCTCTTGTCATCCAAGATGACATCTGTAGAAGATGGAGCTGGACATCAGAGCAACCAGGGAAGTGTTTTAAGAAACTAAGAGACCAGGGCACGTCTTCTGCCACCATTCTCAAAATAAGAGAGAAAATCTGGACACCAGTGAATTGATTTAGTTATTTGTGCTTTAGGTTTTCCTTGGTGTTTGACTTGGGACTTGTGAGCTTCATACATTAATGTATGAATCACATGCATACAAAGAAAGCTAACGGACTCATAACTTTCTACTCTGTCCTGAATGTTTTTTTAAGTTGAGATGGTGACACTACTTTGAGAAATATTAGGATTTTCCACTAAACAAATACACAGAGGGAAAACCTTTTCTAGAACTCAGTGAACAGGAGAGCCCAGGGGCTACATATGTTGGTTTTTCCTAAATAAAATATAAACAGTAGCAGTTTATCAGCCACAAAATACAACAGCAGAAGTTGGAAGGGTAACATTAAGTTTAAAACTGTCTATAGGATGTACGTCCTCTAATTTGAAGTAGTGCTCATGTCATGTTAATCCTTGGTTGTTTCAAAGTTATGGAGCATATATTTAATGCAGCCAGGTAGTGAAAACAACCTTTATTTGCAGTACTTGTATGCCCTCAGTTATTGGTGGTTCTTGTTTTTGCGAGAGCTCTCTCAGGTAAGGTGGGCCTCTCCGAAGTGGGAGCTGAAGTGACCCATGAGCGGCTGCAAGAGCCCGGCAGAGCCTGGGTGAGGTGACCGAGCAGGCCTGGCCTGCGGCCCGCGGGGCTGCCAGGCCCCACACACCCGAGCGTGACCCAGAGCTGGAAATATGCTTTGCATTCGTTTACGTGCCAGTGCTTATGTATGGATTTCTGAAACCTGGTCATGCCATGTGTAAAACACAAACCGAAAGCCAGAAACATTTTAATGGGTAGAATTCTTCCACTTAGCTTTTCAAGGCACATAGAAATGCCTTAATTTTTGTATATTCCTTTTCATTATTATTTTCTCACTACTAAATATTCTATGGTTTCATTGTTTTTGTTTCTGTGTGGGTTTTTGGTTGCTTGGTATCGTTTCGCTTTCCTGAGTGAAGGAGAATGGGGTATGTCTTTCTCCTTGTTTGTTCACCCTTTGTATTTTGATGTTTTCCTGGATTTAGAAAGAATGTCATCTTGAAGAATGTCAAACTGACTTTTTGGCTGTTGGGCCGAAATGTTTGGCTAGCCCTATACTAAATAAATAAGCAGCAAATGATAAATAATGGAGTAGTCATTTTATTCTACTAAATAATGAAATTCATATAATGAAAAAATAAACAATTCCATTTTATGTTATCTAAAAAATTGATAACTAGTTTGTGGTTTTTACATTATTCAGGTACAGAAAATGTACAATACATTTGGATTTGATCTGCCTCTTCCCTTCAGCAATAAAACTATGAGGTTTAGGAGAATATGTATTATGTACTTATTTCTAAACCCAGAAATATTTATATTACAAAACAGATATTTGAAAAATAAAGGTGGGGTTTTTTGGCCCTTAAAAGAGTAACAGCCTTTGATTATAGTCTAAATGATAACCTGAATAGTTGCTGGGATTTCTTCAAATATATGAATATGTTAGCTAACTGGTTGGTACTAAAACTATATTTGCTGATTGTATTTTTAGGAGAACTGCAGTGAATAGGTGGTATAACATTGTCTACTTTTTCAGTAGCGAGTAATGTCTACAAAATTAGTGTTACCTTGATTCCAGTTTGCACATATCACCGACAGAGAGCCATGTGCCTGACATGCAGATTTAGACAGAAATGTCTCCAGGAGATGTCAAATGCTAGGTTGCTTCTCTTCTGGTAATTGTGTTTAAGGTAATGCCTTTGCTGTGTGTGCTTTACTTGTGAATTTCAAGATGTGCTGGAATTTTGACTGAGCTTTTGCAGTGCTTTTCCAAACTGAATAGATTTGATATAAAATACACAGTGCAGCAAAGATGTATTATGTACTTCTGTTGTTCATATTTGATTTGTTTTTTAGGACCTCAAAAGTAAGTTATTGCCAGAATGGTTTAAAGCTTAATCCAAATGACACAAAAAATTTCTGGATGAACCTATGAACTAAAGACTGTAATGCTTCTATCTTTATGACAGATTTGCATTTTTTCCCCTAAAAAAAGTAATAATTTTACTAAACTAAAATACAAGGAAAAATGAACATAAAATTGGTCTGTTGCAGTGAAGACCTTGTACTATAAGAAATGTAAAAACTCATGGTTATAAGCCAGGTGAGAAAACTTTATTTTGCTTTCCTTTCCTTATTATCTCTTTTCTTTAACATAAAGTTTTGAGCAGTGCTGTGAAAATTCTATTAAAAATAATTGATTAAAATCTAGAAAATCCAAGCAACCATTTGGTTTGGAATGCCATAAAATAGTGCTAGAACACTTTTTTCCTTTTCTTTTTTAACTTTTAAACACTATTCACTAACATTATAAATGTTTGAAAAGATGTTGAAATTAATGAAATAATGTATTGGAATTTTTAATTATTGC
Source organism: Falco biarmicus (assembly GCF_023638135.1). NCBI lineage: Eukaryota > Metazoa > Chordata > Aves > Falconiformes > Falconidae > Falco > Falco biarmicus. The sequence continues at coordinate 46,303,691 of NC_079288.1, forward strand.
CATTTAGTTTTCCAAGCTTATTGTTTGGACAGATAAAGTCTATATTGCATATGGTCATTTCACTATTAAGGGAGTAGAATACTTTTGAAGAGAAACTAATAAATATAGAAATTACTTTTGGTATGCTAACTGGTGAACTTACAGCACTATTGAGGCCGTTGACAAAAAGAGTTGTGTACTGTCTGATGTTTTTAATACATGGGCACAAATCAAAAAGCTACAAAATGACTATGGAAATGCTTCCTTTCATTCCAGACAAAATATGACTTTTAATAGAGGAGGCCAAGGTTACAGGATTGCATTCCCTAGAGGACTTATGCAAAAGGCATGCATGCTGTAAATGTGAAGTGGATGGGAGATATAATTTCGATTCCTAGGCAAGCTTTCTGAGCAAAACTTCAGTGCATATAGATTTTCAGGCATCTACATAAGGGTAAACTTGATGTTTATATTCTTTGTATGTAAACCTTATGCAGAATACGAAAATATCTTCCTATGCTGCAACTTTTCAAACCCCAAAATTTAGATCTAAATAGAGGGAAAAAAAGGTCATTATTTTAATGCCATATATATGTATATACATTTTTCATGAAATATCATTGCAAAATTCTTTTCTACAGATATTTAAAAAAAAAGTTTGAATTTTCCTGGAAAAAAAATTCAATTTATCAATGGTGCCAAATAGAATTTTTATCTGTAACACTCAATTTTTGTAATCTTCTTTATAAAAGCACTGAGAAAATAATCTGGTTTACATACATTTTGCTGCCTTGTCTAGCATAACTTCTCAGTGGCTTGCAGAAAAGATCTAAGGTCTCAAAAGCTTTATTGTCCATGAGGTGTGATTATGTTTGTATACAAATTATGGTACATAATAGTAGCAGAGTATAATATGTACTATAGATTTATTTGTATTTCTCTTAAAATAAACTTAACTCATGTATTACTGAAAATTTCAATAGGAGAGCAAGTAGTCATTACAATCATATTTGGGTATCTGAAAAAATATTTATATTTTTTCACTAAAATAGTTGTTTGAGTGAAAATCTTTTTGGGTAGAGTGGATTTAACATCTTAAAATATCTTTGAAAATATAGTGTCAAAATAAGCAGCCAGTTTAGGCACAGTAGTGAAAAACCAAAGATACCTGCTAGGACAAAACATCACTAGGATAGAAGAAAGCCTGTGAGAATTGTGAGCCAGATAAGTAAAATCTGAATTTGAGTGCATATCAAAGATGAAACTGGTCGGAAAAAAGATTGATTTCACAGTTGTAATTAAAAATCAGATAAAGTTATGTTTGTAGTGACTTCGTTATATAGTTAGGCAAGAAACACATGAAGTAGCCTGTAAATGTTATCTGTTGACAGCTGTCGGATGGCAACTCTAACCTTAATGCAAAACCAGTCCAACTAGTGTTACAAAACATGGATTTTTTATGGGTAAAATTAGTTTGTTAGTTACTCTTCTGTTGATTAATGCAGGTTTTGCCAGCACAAAGTCTAAAAGAGGAAATTAATTGAATAAGAAGCTGCTTTAAGTCCACTAGCACAGTGCACAGCTGTTGCAGTTGAAGGGAAGATTTGGGAAAGAGGTATGAACCCTTAATGTTGGGTTTTGAGTAGCTTATGCAGAATGACTTGCCACCCCTGACACTTAATTTTCTCTTTTTCCTGTTCTAAACACTGGGCAGGAGTCACTTTCTGAATTGGAGATTATGCTCCCATTTGGTTAATACGCTCTTCTAGGATGTAAAAGATCTGAAAGGTCCTACCTATTTTACTGTTGAAATTAGACCATAAAGAAAGATGGGCAAGACTGTAAGTGAGAGAGAATTTGACCCTGTAGGTTAGCAGATACTTCGCTTCTTTCAATTCAGCCTTAGGTGACTGTTTGTCAACAAAGTCTTACCAGAAGTTATTCTAAAGATTAAGGTGTTGAGTTCGTGAAGTAGTGGCAGATATTTTGCATTTTAGTGGCTGTCATTCTGTAATCTTAAAAAAAAAATATCCATGAAAAAGCCTATAAAATTTTTTTAGGCAGCAGAACAACCACTGTTTCTGACTGTCCTGAGCTTCCTTCCTACATATGAACTGCTATAATCCCTGTAATTCCTCTGGTCCACTATGCTTTTGAATGCTCACCTGGCCAATGTATCTGCTATTTGCAGCTCTAGGATGCCACATACATCTCTGCATTGAAGGTTCCTGTGTGTATGGGTTGTCTAACCACAGACATTAGAGTCCAGTAGTCTTAAAACGCAGGAGTTACTGTTAGCTGATGCAGTACTCTTGTGTAGCCAGTTCATACTGCAAGAGTTGTACTAAAGTTACAAACTTTCTGTGTCTTTGTTTTTGGTACTAAATGACAATACATATTGCACTTATAGCACATCAACCCTCCTCAGGTTTTCATGGAGAAATCATGTATCTCTGGAAAAATATACACCTGCACTGACCTTGCTTGTCCTTCTTTAATGTCGTCAAGAGTTTTGCTATGAGAGTTACTTTTCTACTTTTTCCTGTCAGCTTTTCTCACGGTACCTCCTTACCCTAGAATATACAAAACCAGCTTCCCAGCTTTTAAACACTAGGTGGATCACAAGTCATATTCTTTGCCTAAGAGATATTTTACTGATTTGGTAGCAGAAGTTTGATCTGAAGAGCTAGCCCTAGTATGAGATTAAATTTATAATCCTTGCATGCATTAAAGGGGTCCAGAATTTTGTCTCAGAGGAAACCATTAAAATATTTGCAAACCACTAATCTGTTCAGGGATTTTCTGTTGTTTATCTAGGGCAAGTCTACTGGCTGGTGATTCTCTTTAATATTTCCTTATTTGGAGGCAACATTATTAAGATACACAGGACAAAAATAATATACAAGATACAAATAAATCATTAAAAAATCAAATCATCATTAACAAACCCACATAGAGTCTAAAGTTGATAAGGTCACATGTTTATCATTCAAAATTAAAACAAATACTGAAAACTAACTAAAAAAGTATCTTAAGTTTGATCTGGAAGAAGACATCTCCAGTTTCTTAAAATTGTCTTACTCAACTCAGCTGAACATGGTTCAGATATCTAATTACAATAGAAAATGGCTGTGCTGCTGTTAAATGTTTATATTACAGTGTAAGATGCCTGTGAATGGGAAAAGGTTATATTATTTGGTTACATTATTCATAAATTTGCTTGGAATCACCAATTTTCACTTGAGAGAATTGCTGGAAATTTAGGATGGACAACAGACATTAAAAAACTTATCTAATCAAGACTACATGCTTAAGCTATTATGTTTTCTCTGAATCAAGCGTGTAATTACAGGAGAATTTGCAAAAGAAAAGCTAGATTTATGTCAATATGCAAGATGACGACTGGATTCTTATTGAGGTTGCCTAACATGACAAACAACCTTCAATTTGAATTGAAGAAATGAAGTCTTATGTTTGTTTATTTTTCATTTCAGTAGCAGAAATATACTTCAACGTTTCTATTGTTCTGGGATGTGGCAATCTATCACAAAGAAGAGAGGCAATTTTTATATTTCCCCAAACCATTTGAGGTTAAAATTGTAATTCTACCTGGAAGTTAACAGAACTCATGCAGATGACAGTTTGGTTTCTGATGTGAACTCCTCTATTAAACAACTGGGAAACAACAGTGTGTATCAGCCTCTCTCTTTCAGAGTTTAGTTCTGTGTATAAAGTGCATTTATGTACCAAAACCAACACAAAGACACAAGTGTCAGTTGCAACACAAAACACATGTAGGGGCAGGAAAGACAGAAGGTGACAAGCAAGCTCCTAGCAACAGTCATGACAGACACAAAGCAGTGCCAAGAACCTAATGAGAAGGCACATATTTTGAATGTTTGTGTTCCTTCTCAGGGGTTGTACAACATTACCACATTCCTAAAAATGTATCATTATGTTCTTAGCTTTAGGGAGACAGATACCAGGATTGAAAAGCAATTATTTTCAGATATTTGTAGCATATGTTGGATTAGTGTATATGCAATGTAGTACAATGGAGCATATGATTCTATTGGTTTAATTCTGATCAAGATTATCTGTACACCTTGAGTGTATTTCTACATAGTTTAAAAAAATTATGGAAGCAAAACCAGAACACCATCACAAATCAAACAAGTTTGAATTAATGTCTCCAAAGTTTAGATACAATGGTAGAAATGCAACAAAAGTCACCAGATCTCAAGCCCAGCGTATCATACCTTAGACAACATGGTTTCTGAAACATATCTATACCTGTAGGTATCAGAATTTTTAGTAGTATGAAAAACAGTGTGGAAAAGCTGATGATCTGAAAACAGTGTTTCCCTTTTCTTTCCAAATCTCATTTTGTATTATTTCTTGAAGCTAAAATTGGATTGAATATTATGCAGATAAGAACAGATTTTAATTTCACTAGCTGATGTGTGGTGGTTTGGTATTAATTCCCTTTTTTTCTGGAAGCTGGTCACATTACCCACCACAATAATAAATAAATTTTCTGTGCCACATTTCATAGTTAATAGGAATTTTATGCTATATCTGCTATGCTCACAGTCACTTTCCTTCCATCCCTCAGCTGTCTGTACGGTGCATAGAAAACAGAGTTCTTTTCTAGGTATATTCCTTGAGTATTGATGCTGTGTTTTCTTTATAAAAGGTTTCATTTCTCTTTGGATATGGGGTTTTTTCCCTGAGTGAAACATGGTGAAAGTGCAAGTAAACTGTATCATGAAAAGTACATATGTTTAAAACTAAACGAGATAAAGCCACAGGAGCAGATAAATTATATTTTCACATTATCTCCTTACTGCAGAAAAATTTTACGTTTGTGTAAAAATCCCCAAAGCTTAAAAACCGGACCTTGCCTAATATGTACTGGGATTTCCTTAGGTGAGTCTTCAACATAAAGTGTGAGTTCAGTGTTCCTAGTTAAGGCATTTTTAACCGGAAATTTTGACCTAACACAGGAAACGTTCTAATTTCTGAAATCCACTGAGTAGGAGTTTCAAGGTACCATGCAGCAAGAATGTATAATTATTAGGAAAAAAAAAAGAGCTGTTACTCCTCAGTACCCACTATTATAGTGTTGACGATGCGGTACTCAAAGTGTACAATGAACTCTTATGCATCTCACAGCTACATGCCACAGTCTGAACAGTCTGGCTGCTACCAAATTTTCTAGACTCCACAACAAAGAAAAATAAAAAAGGCAAATGAGGACACAGAGGGACTTGTGTTCTTTCACCTCTCTGAAACAATATTTTTCCTGTGGCTTTGCTGTGTTCTGTCGTTTGTCCCGATAACTCTGGATTTCCTTCTGTGGTCTGTAAGTAGGATGTCAGTTCCTCTGTGATTATAGAGCAGCAGAGATACACCGCCAAACCTGGTTATGATTGGAACTCGGAAAAAAAAAGAGAAAAAAAAAAAAGAAGAAAGAAAGCTTCTCACCCGGAGGAGAAGGTACAAAGTTTGGCAGGGTTTTATGTTGGTGTGCTGAGAAAACTGAATATCAGATGGATGAGATTTCAGGCTGACACATGACTTTCAGTAAGCTTTCAGCAATAATCAGTTTTTCGGTGGTTGATTTCACAATTGATACTTTAAAAGATGTGATCTACCTCAAATACTGAAGGAAAAAAGCTGTCTGCAATTTCAGGCTTCGAAAGTTTGATGTCAGTATTTAGAACGTGAACTGTTCATGTTCTTCTACTGCATTGTCCACAGGCTATTCCAAAGCACTAGGGTCCTTTCCCACCATCCTCTTAAAAAAACCCAAGATGTATTTTGTATATTTTAATATACAAATTACAGATCAGGAATCATACTTTAAATACATTGATTTTAGATAGCAGCAGGTTTACGAAGTTTAATTTCTATTGCAGATAAGATTTAAATTTTATCATGCCTATTGAAAAGAAAAATGGTGGGAAAGTGCTATATATTTCTCTGTATCAACACATGACACAGAAGCTATCTGTGATTCAAGTACGTTAGAGAGAAATTAATTTTAAGAAGATTGCATATGGTTGTATGATTGTAGCTCTGACCTTCCCACACTTTCAGTGAGCCACAGATAAGAGTCTTGTACAAATTTTTAGAAAATTTAAGAGTGTTTTTCATATGGAACTTAGGGCTATTTAAAAGATGCTGCAGGTGATTAACCTCTAAGAGAAATGACAAAATTATGCAGTAGCAATTAAATAGACAAATCTAGTGACAATGCTAAAGTGAGCTCATGTTGAACTCATAAGATGACTGTCTTTCAGGACTACAGTAAAACTATTTAGTACCATTAAGAACATGTTTACTTACAAGAAGTCTTATAGAACTGCTGTATCAACTGTAGGTAGCAGTACGTTTTTTTAAATCCTTTCTCTCTTTAATAAAACCCATGGTAGTAATTCTACCTCACATAGGTTGTTTCTTTCCCTTAATAATCAGCTCTGTCCAAAAGTAAATTAGCTGCTTCCTAATCAGCACATAGTTAGGTACTTACTAGTACCTGAGGATTCCTTATATTTTTCTTTTTCTTCTTTTATAGTCTAGGTTCTTTCAAAAATGAAGCTTATCACAGAATCACAGCATGGTCAGGGTTGGAAGAGACCTCTGGAGGTCACCTGGTCCAACCCCCAGCTAAAGCAGGGTCATGCAGAGCAGGTTGCACAGAGTTGCCTCCAGGTGGGTTTGGAATGTCTCCAGAGAAGAAGACTCCACAGCCTCCCTGGGCAGCCTGTCCCGGTGCTCTGTCACCCTCAAGGTAGAGAAGTTCTGCCTCATGTTCAGATGGAACGGCCTGTGCTGGAGTTTGTGCCCGTTGCCCCTTGTCCTGTCGCTGGGCACCGCTGAAAAGGGTCTGGTCCCATCATCTAAACACCTGCCCTTGAGATATTTGTAGACGCTGATAAGATCCCCCCTCAGTCTTCCCTTCTCCAGGCTGAGCAGGCCCAGCTCTCTCAGCCTTTCCCCATAAGGGAGCTGCCCCAGTCCCCTCATCATCTGTGCAGCCCTCTGCTGGGCCCTTCCCAGTAGTTCCCTGTCTTTCTTGAACTGGGAAGACCAGAGTAATCCATATCCTTTATTTCTAATTCTTACTGGATATTGCCAAATTTTTGTAATTTTCTCAATAAGGAAGCTATGCCAGTTCATAAAAAAGATGGAGAAGACAAAATGGATCATAAGCTTCATTTTTCTGCAAACAGGAGGAGTGAGTGCCTCCCATAGAGTACACCTTAGGTGTGGTGTAGGTAGTACTCAGGATTTAACCAGAAAAGTGTCTCAAACATTGAATCTTAATCCTTATACAAGCAGATATGTGGACCTTCATGTTAATTTTTGTCCATATATCTCAGGGTTGATCATGTGGGCTTTGAACACCTGATTTAAATTAGTCATTAGCCAGCAGGGGGTAACATGTCTGGCTTCCACACCTTCCTCAGAGGGATGAATGACCTACATAGACCGTTTACTGTCGCACTAAGTGGGTTGAACTGCTTTGTCGTACTGTAATGACCAAGAGAATACCTAATGTTTAGAGAATGAAGTTAGTATTAGCACGGCTTAAATCTGCCTTCTGATTGATTTGTATTACATGAAGCTCAGCTATTTTAAATAAATTTTATAGAAAGGCAGCCAGTATCGGTTTGCATACAGTGTTATTGTAATAACTACATTGTTTATGAAGTACCAGTATTTTTCTGTGCTGTTAATATGTTGTTTATGGGAGCATTGCTGTGTAATAACAGCTACAGTGGCACAGTATTCTGTGGGAAACTGAATTATTAAGATTCCTTCTTAGCTTTACGAGAATCCAACAAATGAATATGAAAACTGCCTTGGGGTGGGTGAGGACTTTTTTGCACTTTTAAAAAAGTTTAACGTAGAAAAGGAGTAGCAGGAGGCATTCAGAAGATGTGATTATTTAAAGTTGGAGTAGTAGAAATAGGAAAAAATGAAAAGAAAGAAGTGCTAGGTTCTGTACTTTCAGAGTAATGAGACAAAATTCCATTCTAAAGTATTGCAAATGACAGCAGAGAAGAGAGATGTGCATGTGTGTTAGTGCAGAATGACCAGTATTCATCATTTTCCTTTTCTGAAATGACACTAGAAAGCATGCTCATTTCACTGCAAGGGGATGGAAGAAATGAGGGCTCTGAACAGATTATAAGACTCCTGTACTGTGTTACCTGTTGTCAGATTTTTATATAGTTAAAGCTTAACCCTAGGTGTACCCTCTGTAAAGAAGCTTTACACTACTGAGTACCATTAATGTGAATAGTATTAATGGGAAGCAAGCTGTGAAGGGAACAGCAATTGCTTTCCAGTACAGAGGCTGACGGTGCTATTTCAGAGATACATAAAGAAAAATTTCTCAATATGGGGCAAATCGAAAATACACTCAAGCTTGGACAAATTTCTTACTGAAGTTGCTGGTCCTCTTTTGTTTCAGAAATAAATCAATATTCCATGGTGATAGTAAATTGAAACTTCTCAGTATTTACTGTAATTTGTTCAGAGCTGAGATGCTTTTTACCCTCAGTAAATCCCATTGCCTTCAAGTATTTTAAATGTGAGCTGCTTTAGCATCCTGTGCCCTCAGCAAAAATCAGACTACTGTCTATTACAGTCTTGACCACATTACCTGGTCAGTTTTTTCAAGTGACTGTCTTCCCATGGAGATGTTTTTCAGCAAATTTATATTTTCTAATAAAAATCTGCGTAACTGAGAAACATTAAGCAATTCTGGCAAGAACGGTGTTTTCCAGTCAGCTTCATTCAATATCATCGTTATTCTCTCAGTATCCTTAGTGTCAAAATGCTTACTAGTGCATTTTTAAACTCTTCTGTGACTGTTAAGTATGTTGAAAAGTAAATAAAGCAACTGAGATGACTTTTACTTTATTTTGTGATTTTATCACATGCTGGAAGACATGTGATGAGAGTTGAAAATCTGAAGATAAACTCCTCTCTAGCAGGAAACTGCATTTATACTTATTTGTTCACCAGGATTCTTTACTCTTTCATTTTGATTTTATAAAGTACTTAATAAAAGCATAAAAGATCAATGTGGCTTTTCCAGTGTTCTTTATCAGAATCCCTACAAAAAGGAAGACTATTTTTGAACACAGATTTTTGGTTTTTTCTTCATGTTGTTAAGTGTATCATATTTATTCAGTATAAGTTCAATTTTGAATTTGTGGAATCACTCTCCATATATTACAAAGACTATATTAATAAGAGTCCTAACAAACATAGCATGAGAACTGTAGCACAGTAACATATTACTTACCTGACGGGTCTACCTTCTCTATGAATTATTTAGCTTTTAATATTAAAGATGTACTTAAGCCTTTTTAAATAACATACTAAATTCTTATTCACCTTATATTTTTCTCTTTTGATCAGTTTCTTCTGCTTTCTTTAAATGTTGAGCAGTTGCTTATTTTATCAGCAATTATTCTAAAATTTACCTCTTGTGCACAGCATTATTTATAGGGCTTGCTACCATGTATGATGGAGCATGGCAAAAGAATCTAGGCTCATAGCAATGCCAGGTAGATAATTTACAGTGATTTTACTTTGGGTTTAGTCTTTAAGTACTAGTAGCTTTTGTCATGTAACTCTCTTGGAGGCAATATAAAAGACACTATTGTTTAGAGATTGGATTTGCCCGACGAATACGCCAGCTAATAAAAGTTGGTGAAATGTGGTGTTTCCCACCTTTGTGTTTAAAGAAGAATCTATGAGAATATGTCAATACTGAAAAAAAAAAAAAACACCTTAGTAGTGAGGACTAGGCCTTACTGTGCACAAGAAGAATTTAGATATTACTAGATCTATTTGTTGGGTTGGGTTTTTTTTATGGTTTTGTAATGCTAAAATATTGATTACCTTTTTTTTCTAGTTTTGTTACATTACATATATACAGCAGCATTTTATATCCAAGCACAAAGTACTGGACTTCAGGATTTATTAATCCAAAATTTGAAAAGATTTTAGATCATCCATTTAATGACAGAAGTACTAGATGTATTTGAAATGCCTTTGGTATGCCCAGGAGTCCATTTGTGTCAGTTTACTCCAATATTTTGATTTCAGAATGATGATTTAAGTAGGATGCTTTTTTTGATCAAAATTTGAATGCTATGGATGAAAAGAAAATGGGCTGGGTCTGCAGCAAGATGATGTGTAGTGGTCAGTGCATCCTCCTTTTGCAGAGTCCTGGTATCTCATGAAAGAGATTTTTCTGGATGGATTTTGGCAACTAACTGACCTTTCTTCATGAACTGGAGTATATGACCGATGGCACCTTCCCCCGTGTTTACTCCCCTTTGTCAGGAGAGTTCCCTGTTTATATGGACCCTTACTAGCTTCTTGAAGGGCTCTTTGTGTTCTGTATCTTTATAATTGCCTAAGTTCTTAGGAAAAAAGGCAGCTCACTATTTAATGATCGATATTTTCTTCTTCACCTTGTTAACTGTTGACATCAGTGTGGTCTGGATGTTTTCTAGTTTAATTTGATCCTTCAGAAATACTCTACTTAAAAAAGAAAATGAATCATAGATTGCAATTTGCCCATGTTACTGCACAGTTTTACAATGGAATTTTGTGAAGAGAAATAGTAATTTCTTTTAAGCTTGAATCTGTTTCCTGTTCTCTATGAACAGGTTTTTTGGACTTGCCTACAGGTCATTGGAAGCTCATTCCGAAGCTAGTCTTCTTTGAAACAAAGCCAGAAGCATCCTGCTCTGTATACACATCACTCTTTAATTTGTAGAGTTGTGATACAGTCTGTTCTCTTCTCTATATTATTCTTGTGTCTATGAAGTTTACAATCTGTGCATTTCTCACATAGTGGCAATAAAAAATATATTCCAAAAGTCATCTGATCACGCATTGTTTGTCAGAGTGTAAGTCTGAAAGATGGGCCTAGGTAGACCAAAACAGGATGACTTTCTGTCACAACTTCAAGCATCACATAGTGATGGATTTTATTATTACATTAACAGAACTGCAAAGAAATACAGAATAACAAAGATGCCTGCCAAAGATCTTTGCATTGAGCAAGTTTTGTCTGGCTAAGCAAAAAGGTGTAGATGTTTGAGAGTTGTGAATCTCAGAGAGAGGGAACTTTCTCATTGGCACACAGGAGAAGATAATAGAAAGGAAAGAAGCTTTCTGGAGAGAAGGCATGGGAAATGCTTGACTGGAACACCATATTTCCCCAAAATAGCCATTAGCTACTTTTTTCAACTATATAGGATGGCTGAGAGTCACAGCAATAAAGCAGCTTTTTCTTGAGGAGTGGAAGGGAAATGTATGGTTTTTTTACTTTGCTAAACTTCCATTTTATTTTCTGGAAAGCACAGCAGCATGAGGCAAACCAAAGAAAGAGTTCCAGGATAACAGCTCTCTCCCTCTAAAACACAGAGAAGAATGCAAGCACCCCTTGCTCTTCATGCCTCCCTGTTTACACACAAGCTATGTGAATCATGTTACAGAATATTTGACAGGTAGCTGTCAATAACTACTCTTTTCACCTCTTTCCACTTTCCTTTGCTGTTTTCACTTCTTCAGAATTACACGCATTGCTGTATTTTTTATACTCAGAAAATATTAATGCACATCAATATTCTATAAATTCAGTTGTGTAATAGCTTAGAACTCACCGTTTATAAAAGTTGGATATGTATAGTAATATAGGGATATAGAGTTATTTGCCTGGTGATAGATGTTATCAGACCTATTCATAAAATGTATTTTTTGAGTTTAGCTTCAGACTTTGTTGGTGTTTATTTTTGAAAGACTGTGTCAGCACTAGAATTAAAATAAATCTAGTTTTTAATGCTATTTTAGTTGATTTTATGAGATGTTATATAAGATGAATTATGCATTATTTCATGCATACTTGCGATGCTGTCTTTTAGGAGTAGATTTCACTTTAGAGTAGATTCCATTTCATTTAATTTCATAGCTTTTTTAAACACTTGCATAATCCTGGCCTTTGGGTTGTCAATATTCTACTGTTTTCTACTTCAGCTTGGGGTTTGTAGACCTTCTACTTTCCTCCCATTCCTTCACATGCTGGTAACATTTAGCTTTTCTTTAGTTTTGCATTGACTGTTCTTCAGGAAAGCTACATTTTCAATGAAATTGTTTCAGAATGGTTCAACAACAATAACAGAAAAATAAACACTGAGTTTCTTTAGATAGTTCTAGTTTCTACTGTTCCTCTGTTCTAGAGGGAATGCAGAAATCATATAGACTTTCCTCATATTCCAGTCCTTGTCACTATCTTTTTTTTTTTTTTTTTTTAAGAACTGCCATGCTTGAAGTTCATTCATCTTGCTCATATAATTTCGTAATCTCAAGAATCAATTCCTACTGCTATCTCCAGGTCTCTTATGATTACTTTTTTCTACCCAGAGTAGAAACTCAGCCTAATTCAAAGCCCAGAATTTACACCCAAGTGAATCAATGCAAAATTCAATTCTCTTGGAAAATATTAGGAAAGTTAGGACAGCTAAGAAACATAACCATGCAAAGTAAGGCTTTTGTGGAGAGACAATAAAGCAATACGCACATCCTTACATTACTTTACATTGCAAAATCAAATTTTGTCTTTGGTACTGAAGAGGATAAGGCCTGTAGTTCAGTACAAGGCTTCTGTGTTTTATTTTGTTTTGCAAAAAAGCTGCCTTATTTCGTTCCCTCATTTTTTTAATCTGAAGCTGAATTATTTTCTGCATGATCACCGAATGCTTAATTCAAGTCCACCCAGAACCTCTGAATATCATAAACCAAACTGGAGAGTTCAATAGAACCCTGACAGATAAATGTTTCAAATTACAGCAGGTTAAAATATGAATGGTTCTCATTTTGGACTTCAGTTTTCCTTTTCCCCCCTTTTTTATATAACTTACTAGCAATGGAATGGTACATCATATAAACAGTATAGCAATGGAAAACATTTCAAATAACTCGGGATTGAAAGCAAGTCGTGTGTAGGTTGTTAACACATTTGAGATCATAGCACAGACATGCCTTTTCTATATATGCTTTGGCTGAATCAACTAAACAAAAGGGACCAGATGTTTTCTTATTTCTTTGGCTGTGTTTTGTGTATTTCCTTAGATGTGAAGTTAGGAACCAAAATCACATCCTTAAGATATTTCAGTTAATTTTTTTTCCTGACTTTGTTTCTTTCATCAAGCTCAGGTTCAGTCACTAGAAATTTATTTTCAAAGCATTTCACTGACTGGGTTTTTCAAGCTGATGGCTATTCCCCAAGAAGCCTGAACTCTGCAGCAAAGGTCCTTCCTCCCTCCCACAAACTGCAATAAAGAAAATAAACATAAGGTAGCCGGAATGATCTTGAGGCTGAATTCAGAAGTGAGAAATAGGAGTATGGCTCTTGCTGTTGGTAATTAGATTCTAGGGACTGAATCAAAAATTGTGGAAATAAAAGTCATACTTTGTTCAAGTGTTGTTTCTTGTCAGGTGTTTTAGCTTAAAAAGAGGTCTGTTAGATATTGTTATGTGATTGCACATTGGTTTGCAACCAAAAGCACTAAATACTACCTGAGAAACTAAGACGTTTTCCTTTTTTATTAAAATACAATATTAAAAAATAATAGCGTTAGAAAAATCACTCTACTAAATACTTTTTGTCAGTTGTTTTGTTATTTGTTTATGTATTTATATATTTGTTCAGTATGAAATTAGGTCACTGTCAGTACTGTTTTAAAACATCTGCTGTTCACCCTGCATGAATTCACAAAGAATACAGCTTGCTCACTCCACTTTCATCTCAGTGTAGATCCAATAATCTGGGAAAGGTCACTCATGAGCTGTCTGTTAATGTCTGTACTGTAAAATGATCTTTCCCTGATTTCAGTAAACAGAAATTGATAGAGGCATAAAACCCACACAGAATGACTTCTCATTTTTACAGTCCTGAAGTTAAGCAAATGCTAAACTAGAATGATAAATAGTCCAGTTACAGGAAAAAAAACCCAAACAAGCCAAACCAAACTAGACCTTGAAAATCTGCCAAGTTTAGTTACTAGCACTTGGAATGCTTTCTGTGTTAGCTGCAGGAATCAGATGGTACCAACAGAACTTCAGATGGTACAGTTAACACTTTGCTAAATTATGCTGAATATTCTGATTTCATGTCTTTGTTCCTTTCATGCACTTTGAAAGTTCTGCATAACAGTAAATATACAATTATTTTCTTCTAGGTGCAATTGTTCTATAAGAGCCTAAGCACAAAGACCTAATATTTTTTTGTAAATGGACACATAAATAATGAGATTGCCCTTGCAACAAATAGACAGACTGTGTTGAATAAAGAGTGCCACTGTATCTGTTAATAGTAATCTTGTTTAATATTACATCATTAAACAGTTAAAAGCAATTGTGTTTGTTGTTAGCCATTAGTGGCTAGCTCACTAATGAAAACAAACATGGATGTGTTGAACTTTGTGAATTTCAATTGGAAAAACACATAAAGCATTTAAGCTTTTAAAAATTAACATGAGTCAAAGAATTTCAAATGCAATTAATTTGCAGCTTTATCAAGTATTTTTACCCAGGAAACAACTTTTTAGAAGATTTCCCCTCCCCGCCCCCCAAAGTTGTTTGCCCCCTTGTTTTATTTTGGTTTTGTATAATAGTTATTAATGAGATGGTAGTCATGAGAAGAAAGAATGTTAATTTTATAAGGTCTCAAGCTGTTGATGTTATTGAATGTCTTTTTTTCTTTAAGATCAAAACAGGATCAGCACAGAACAGGAAAAGAGAGGGCTATCAAAGGTAGAAAACACAGCTTCCACCTCTGAGGAGGTTTCATTTGCATCTAGTTGCTACAGAAACACAAAACAAGCAGATGAACTTGTGAGCTATTATCATACCTAGCAAACTCCTACAGTTATTGGGGTTGTCAAGGAGTCTTAGCAGTGCTCATGGCAGGTAGCATTGTCCAGAGCAGACCAACCAGTCTCTTCCTAGATGATGGTAAGTGATAAGGTGAAGTGAAAAAACAAGCTGGAAATCATTGTAGCGTTGATTTCGAGAATATAAATTACTAATCGGTTCACTGGATTTAAATAAAACCAAACTAAAGCAAAACAAAAATTTTAGCCAAAAAGACCATATAACAGATAACTTTCTTCTAAACTTATCTTTCATCAATGATTATTTAATGGTCATACACTGGTTAAACAAAAACTACCCTCCTTGGCACTGCCTCCTTAGTTGGGCAGCGACTCGTGATGCAGAATTAGAAACTCATATTCTCCGTGGAACGCCCCAGCATTCTTCAGTTCAATCTAAGCTCTCTGTGTAAATGTGGCAAGTGGTGTAGACCTAGCCTGAATACCATTTTGCAGTTTATGTAGAATATGCGCATGTTCTTTAAGTTAGCGACCCCCAGATCACCACAAAGACTGGAATAGCAGCAAGGTTTGACTCACTTCCTCAGATGTATGATGTATGGAGCTTTAGAATAGACTATTTCTCAAAGAAGAAAGCTTTCCATTTCTTCTTTTCATGGAAGAAGGTTAGGATAACAGGATATATTGGGGAAATGTGGCAAAACATTTACTGGGATAGAGTTATTGCCTCCAAAATCGAACTTTTGGTCAACAGGGAGAAAACTAGTCACTTCACAATAACTTCCTTACAACAGTTAAAAATGGAGGAAACCCAGAGTCAGGGTAATTATTTGATGAAAGATTTCTGCATCTTACATACTCACTGACACAGTATTACAGGACTGACAGCTTCAGCAGATCAAAATCATGAGATTATTCTCCAAATCTAGCTTTCAACAGACTAAATTTATTTTAGTCACAATTTAATTTCCCAATACTTCTATAACAACATAGATTTGTTTAAAAATATATTTTAAGCTGTCCTACTCTATATGCATTAACCATGATATTATTTTGGAGAATGATACATATGTTTACATGTATTCTTTATACTATTATACACATGTGCAGCAATTGTACACATTTTCAGAAAACAGTAACATTTTAGGCTATCTAAATATGTCTGTCAAACTTCACTGGCTCACTACCTGTCACGTTTTACATCAACAATAAAAGAGTTCTGAAGCACTGCAGATAGAAATGTGTAATTTATATTTATACTGATAAATTTAACCTCATCAAATATAAGTGAGTGAGTTCAAGGCAGTAAACAAGCACATTCTTACCTGTTTGAGCTGACATCGCTGCCTTGAACATCACCTGTTTCCCCAGAGCACGCAGGTAACAGGTTACAGCAGAATATGCCTCCCTCTGCCTCTGAAAAAATCAGTTGGACTCAACCATGTTGCCGATTTCACCAAACTTTAATGACTTTTTCTTGTTGAGTTAATCTGTGGTGCTTTTGTGCTGTTCCTGTTAGTGAGATATACCTGTTAAGCCAATTGTACACTCAAAAAAATTCCTTCAAGAAGGGAAACATGAGATGGAAAAGCATATCATTCCTGTGGGGGTGAGTAAAATGGAAGAAGAAAAAAGCCGAATTAAACACTTGTACATTGTCATAGCATAGATACTCGGACATAATCACCCCACTCCAGTAAAGTTATGTTGAAAAAAATTAGGCCATATATATTTATGAATATTTTTTAAATTAGATATTAAAGTAAGGTGGAAAATTAAGAATAACTATAAAGTAAACAAAAAGCATCCTTTCTAGGTGATGGGTTTTCCAACTCTTTTTCAAGAAAAGTATATGTGAGCTCCATAGAGCTTCACACACAAATACATTACCCATCATTTTGGTTTTCTTTTTTTAGAAACTGTAGCACTAACAGAATTCTGTGAAGTTCCTTTATGAATGCATGTGTAGCAATACTATTAAACTGACATTAAGCTTTGGTTGGACATTCAAAAAGTAATGCAGATTAAATTATCTATAAAATAATGGATAGTTTTAAAGACACAATTAACAGCAAGTTTGTGCTAACCAGCATGACTGGAAGTACATTGACATCTCAATTCTTCAGAAATAGCTATGGCAATTTATGGATTGAAGTGCTTTTAAAGAAGTGCGTACCCATTCTCATTCATATTTGTACTTTCCTCTTTTTTTCCTAGACTGAAATATTTTTCATTAGTCACATTGCTTGACTGAGTCATCTCACTAGCGCATTATATTCTATGAAAGAAGATATTTATTTGAATGGATGTTTCAGGCCTAACAAGTAATTTTTAATAAGTACACAGACTTATACATAGATGTAGAAATAAATAGACTGTTTATGTGGACTATTGCTTTTATAAATTTTTCAAAAAGGAATATTCTAATATAATATGTCAAGATGAAGATTTTTGATACTTTACTTTTCCATGTATTTTTTTGTTTCATGGAGCAATGTTCTCTCCTAATAGAGATCTGGAAAAGCATTTTGCCTTTTCATTTTAGTGCAGTCTACCTTTAAGGGTGTTTTTTGGTAATTGTAGATATTTTGGGTTAACTCTAACTCCTTCAGAAAAAAACAAAGCTTTGCTGTATGTGTGGAACACATATGATCAGTCCTGCTCTGAAAAAAAAGGTGTATACACAGTGCATTTTGCTATGCATCACTTAGCTATATAACTTAAAATGGCAGAATTAAGTCATGAAAGTTCAAGCTTATTGGAAATTATTTTAATTTCACAAGGTCCAGAGGCAAATGGTATTGCTTCACCATGTACATGTCTATTCTTTGTAAAGACATTCTTTTTAAGACTCATCTTTACTATCTTTGAAGCACCGTTTTCAGATACTGCATACCTTTTGGAATGACATTTGTATTTTGTGGGGTTTTTTGTTTGGTTTTGGGTTTTTATCTCTTAGAAATCCACACACGGGTCACTTGTGTCAAAGTTTGTTAGCTGAGTTAAGTGTCTTCGAGAGCTACAGTCATATATACAAGTCTGCAGTGTTTTGTTGTTCTTTCTGAAGGACTTGTAAAGATCACAGCTCGCGTTAATAAACCTTACAGTGTTAAATTGCATGTATTTATGTTCCACACAGGTAAAGGACATGGAAAATAATTAGTCTCTTATTACTTTTGTCAGCCAAATTGAATTAGAAATTCTGTATATAAACATTATTATCATATTCTTCTAAATATATTTATTCCTTAAAAAAATCCACTGCCTATTAGTTTAGTTTAACTCACTCCCCACCCCCCTGTGCTGCCATTGCCTCCTTGGATTTACTGATGCCTACGGAGCTCTCGTACTTCTGAAGTTCTCGCACTTCCAAAGCTCTTGCACTTCCCGCACTGGGTCTTTCTGGGGGTTCATGTTATTCATAGCACCCCAGACAGTGCTGTGTTACAGACGGGTGACCAAGGCAGTGCTGGGCTGTAGCTGTTTCTGAACAGTGCTTGCACAGCGTCAAGGCCTTTACTTTTTGCTACTCTGACCCCCTCACAGCAAGAAGCTGGAAGGGGACATGGCCAGGACAGCTGCCTTGAACCGACCGAAGGAATATTCCTTACCCTGTGATGTTCTGCTTAGCAGTATCAGCTGGGGGAAAGAGGGTGGAAGGGGAGACATTGGTGGTTAAGACATGGCCCTGTTACATGGGCTGGTTTCCAGGAGGCGGCGGGGCATCTGCCTGCTGGTGGAAATTAATGAATTAATTCCTTATTGAATTCCTCCTGAATTCCTGGAGGCGGTGGTGGATGGACTGGGTGGGTGCTTACCTGCCAACCAGGGTCAATCCACCACAGTCCCTTAGTAACAACTTGAAAACAATGGACAATGTCAAATTTACTAAAGCAAATATTTCTAATCACTAAAACTGAAAATGCTTGACATTTCTTTTTAGCTTTCCTTGATCTGTAATGCTGCTGCAATCTAACCTTACGATTTAAATGCTGGTCTGTGTCTACGCTACTTTTGCTAGTTGAGCTCCTTGGGAAAGGTAGCAGAAAGCCATCACAGCTCTTTTCCGCAGGGAGGGTTTTGAAGTAAAAAAAAACCCTTCACAACAGTGTTGTTTCAATGCCTAACACAGGAATTGTATAATAAATAGATTACAGTATGATAGTTTTACTATGGATAATTCAATTACCTCTTTAGTGCCAGCTACTTGATCAGGGGATAAGTTACATTTTCTGTTTATACTGTTGTTTCATATAGGAGCATATTTAACTCCCGGAAAGCTACATATGCCTATGGAGGAAACATTAGCCTTTTACTACACTATTTATTCAAAATTGACAAATCTGTTCTTCATGTGAAAAGTTACCACGGAGGAACAGTTAATATTATTGTGCCATACAGCAGTTACTACCTTGGTTCTTGAGACCAAATCGTAACAGCCTTTCTGATATTTAACAAAGTAAAAGGGGAATTCCAGTCCATAATTTAGCTGCAAGTTTTGCTTATTTTGATCATTGTTGCTAAAACTATTCAGTGTGGTTTTTAAACAAAGCAATACTCAGGGTGTTTTGTCTGACTGAGAATTAAGCTAGTAGCTCTTTGTGATTGTCAGTGAGATATATTTCAAATGAGCATTAAAATGTGTGAAAAATTGTTCAAACTACGACCTTTTCAAAACTGCTGTTGCTGTGATCCACACAGTTCCTGCTCTTGGTGACATTGGGGACGCATCAGGCAGGACAGAGGTTTGCCTGCTCTGCCGCAACTGAACAGTAATCAAGCATTTGAAAAGCGATCAGCCATTTGAAAAGTGACCAGCCATTTGAATAAAGGTCCACGTGTCCATGAGGAGGCAAACATCTCATTTCCCACTTTGTTTTGGAATGTAAGCTGTTTGCCACCGGTTTGATGTTAAATGAGTAACTTTTCAACAGTTATATTGTCTTTCCAAAGACAATAGGTGAGAAAGAAAGACACGGTGAGTGCTAGTGCTAGGTACAGCTGAGGGTTTTAATTGAATGTAAGGAATTGCTGAAGCTGTGGTAAGGCCATCAGTCTGTTTGCACCCAACCCAGCAGCGCAGGCACCCCAGACCCGCGCAGGTGTGCCCCGTTCCCCGGGGTAAGGCACGCAGCCTGGCCCGAGCCCACGGACGGCTCTGCCACCGCAATGGTCACCGGCCGAACGCGAGCAGGTTTACAGGGCTTAGCGCCGGGACGTCACCTCCTGGCAGTGAAAAGCGACTTCGGCAGCGCTTCCCGGGTTCCCACGGGCACAGCCCCAGCCTCAGCCTGGACAGCAATGTCACCGGCGGGGACCGACAGCCCTCCGGGCCGTGGGCTTGCAGGCGAGACCCTGCTGCCCGAGCCCTGGGCGTGGGGCTGGTGGCACTGGCGGCGGCAGACGCCGGGCGGGCGCGGGGCCTAGGCTGCGCCGCGGCTCCGCGGGGGCGCGTTACGTCGCGCCGCCACAGCGGGTGCCCAACAGCCCCGCGCGTAAACGGGGCGGCTCATCGGTCCGGCATCACGCAAGGTCCTTAACGTGGGTGCGGCCGGGGGCGGCTGCTGAGCCCCCGGCGCGGGGGCGGGGCGGGGGCGGGGCGGGGGCGGGGCGGGGGCGGGGCGGGGGCGGGGCGGGGGCGGGGCGGGGGCGGGGGCGGGGCGGGGGCGGGGCGGGGGCCGGGCGGGGGCCGGGCGGGGGCCGGGCGGGGGCCGGGCGGGGCGGGGCGGGGGCCGCTGGAGGCTGGGGAAGGTGAGAAGCGTTTCAGCCCAACGGGCAGAAGCTGCTTTTACACAGCGCTGGTTGCTGTTGTGTTGCCATTTCGCCTCTGTTTCTTTCGTGGTGTTTTTGTTCCCGGTCTTCGGTTGCATTCAAGCAGAGGAGGTGCGATTCGGTTTTTCTCTTTTTGGGGGAAACTAAATTCTGTGCAGTTAGCTGAAGGGAGCTGCGAGGTGCTAGTCTGAGAAGGACGCACACGCGCGGGGCTGCCGAGCTGTTTCTGATCGCCAGATAACACTCTTGGAAAGTTTCAGTATTTTAGGTTAACAGCTGGGTATGCAACACTTACTAATCTTCCTGATATTACAGGCGTTTTCTTCTTTTACACACTGTAGTTTTGCATATTTCTTTAGAGGTGTAGTACTTTTTCTGTTTTATTCCTAATTTACCTTTTTCCTAATTTATCTTAATAAGAAATTCACTTTATTTGGATACACAAGACAGGCATACTTGCTTGTTCCCCTAAGGGGATTTAGCCTGACACTTCAGGTAAAAACAAAACAACAAAAAAGCGCACGTGCTGTTGTAATGTCTATATCTATTTCTGTTAGCCAGCCACTGACAAATACTGACAGAAAATTTCAATCAAATTCTAAGAAGGTTGAAATCCTTACAGAACTTCCAGGCCCCCTACACAGGAGGGGGCGCTTCGGTGTTTTTGCAGGGTGTGTGGGTGTGTGTGGGTGTCAGGCAGGGAAGAATAGAGGAGACAACAATACAAGACACAGCCAAAAATTGTTTGTATACACAGGCAAAGTAAACTGTTGTATGAAGTACCCCAGATTACGTGGCTGATGCGGAAAGAAAACCATAGCATAGCAAAGTAATGATCAGCCACGTGTGTGATTTACGATCGCTCCTACTTTTGAGAGCTTCATGTTCTAGTTAGTGGCATGAAAGATTATTTAAGTTGAAGATACCCTGGAATCGTTAAGGTTCAGTCACAGAATAGTGAGAGAAGTGAATAAACATGGGGGCATGCATTTATATTTTTGTCACTTTAATAATTTGTAAGAAATACATAACTGCCTGTATAGAATTTACAGAAGATGTGCATTAAAACTACTTTGCATGCAAATCCATGAACATGACCATAAGTGAGATTTCTTTACACACCACCACCCTGCCCCAGATGACTGTATTCCAGAGGTATCTTCAGAAAAATGTATGGAATAGAAATTCCTAGTAATGTGTCCAAAAGTTTGGCTAAGCTGGTTAGTTTGGAATGCAGATCATGTAGTAGCCAGCTGTTAAAACTGTATTGCCCAATAGAACACAGGCTCATGCAACAGCCATTCAACCAAAGCTGCTACCGTTTAAAACCAAGGCATGTGCTGTGGTAAGCCACTCTAATGACATATTTAGAGACTATTTGGTAACATGAGTTCAAAAACCTCTATTTCTTTAGTTTCTTAAGGTATGTGCTGATAGTTACGCAGGGGAACTTTATTACCGTGTTACACTGACAAAACATAAATAATTTTTATTTACTCTCAAATAAGCCACCCTTTTCTATAAATATTGTACCATGCCTAAAATATTCCTAACCACAATAAAAAAAAATAAAAAATGCTACATTACTGAAGAATTTCATGTTCTAAGAGTGCTGGATAATGAGTAATGCAAACTTAGTGTCATGTTCAGTGTAATTACAAGCTGTTCTTGCTAGTGATAACAAAATTTGTCGAAGAACTGCTGTTAAAATACTACAACTTTTTTTTTTAAAAAAAAAGTCTAGAGCTTTAGTATTTATGGGAAGATCCTGTTCATTCTGGGGTCATGCACAGCGTTAATGCCCTACCAGTGTTAATGGTTAGGTGGTAATCAATCTTTTTTCTTTTTTTTTTCCCCTCTTACTTCTTTTAATGAAATGAACCCTTACAAACATTAGTCTTGGTTGGGCCTTTCATAGTTACTATGTTGAATCAAATTGCAGCTGCAGAGTTGAAATTGTCATTTACAGAATTGTTTTAAATAAAAGGGGATGGGGAGGGAATGGGACTCCT
Source organism: Falco biarmicus (assembly GCF_023638135.1). Lineage (NCBI taxonomy): Eukaryota > Metazoa > Chordata > Aves > Falconiformes > Falconidae > Falco > Falco biarmicus. The sequence continues at coordinate 46,326,387 of NC_079288.1, forward strand.
GACCCCAGAAATCAGCATCAGTTGTTTGTACACAAGATACCGACGTACTGTGCTGTCTCGAAAAATAGCTGCAACTGTTTTTTAGAGGGCATATAGATAATGCTGCAAGTTATGACAGAAGCCATGAACGCAAATTATTCTGTTAAGGAAATAAATGAAAGAAAAACTCTTGAGTTTATGGGAGAGGGCTCAACATGCAGAAAACCTGTGTGTGTTTTAGCATAGGGCCAACTGGAGAATGTGGTGATTCATACACTCATGAATTTCCAGTTTCCATGCACAACTTTTCTTTGAACTATTAAAGGAAAAATTATATACACCTGTGAGCCATTTGCATGTTAAAAAATCCACTTAATTCCCAAGTGTAAGTGATGCCATTGTGACCTAAAACTTGCTTGACTCTGGGTGCTGTTAAACTGACTTTTAGGTAGGAAACTTGTGTGAGGAAACCTAACTGACAGCTTGAAACTGTGTTTATTAAGATTTGTCTTAAAGGAGAAGCCAAAACAATTTCACTTTCTTAATTTTTTTTAGAAATAGTCTTTCTTTTTGTTTGTTATTTCATTTTATGTCTGTTTAGACATAAACGTTTAAGTTTCAAGAGAATCTGAAAAACCTGTATGACTGCTTTGGCTGTCTGAGGCATAATACATTTTTAATGATATTTCTTAAAGTGTATTTTTTTAAAACTTAAGGCTATGATAACTTGAATGTTTCCTGACTTACTTTCAAATTGAACAAAGTACGTTTGATTTCCCATAGTATATAGACCCTCTCAGAATGCATGGGTATGACACTTTTTTTTGCTGAAAATTCAGAGTGGGTAGCTAATATGGGTACGTATTTTCCTATTGTTGCATTGTGGCACTTGACAAATGCAGACTTACATATCATCACATAAGCAATACCAATGTAATTGCTGGAATAAGATTAGCATTCATGGGTGGATTATTTGTCATATTGATTTACTTGCTCTCAGTCTGTTAATATTGAATATGCTAAGTTGTTTATCTTTATGAATTATGTCCAGATATAGGAATCTAAGTTAATCCTGGAGTAGTTTACATTCTAAATCTAAATGCTTTAGATAGGTGAACAGCCTTCAGAAAATCTTGGTGTGTTTTTTTGGTTTATAACTTGGAGGGAGATGGTGGTGATGGCCATCTGAATGGGTGCTGCAACCTGAGCAGTTTTGTCGCAGAAGACTTACCTGTCCTGGCATTAAAAATCCAAACCCCCAAACCCCTTCCATTATAACTCTAGCAAAAGTATACCTCCATTAATAACAATTCCAGGAAGGAAAAATAATAATGGCGATTTCCTGAGAGTCAGTGGAATAGTCAGGTGTTTCATGAACGAGCTGCAAGCCACAGCCCAAATGGGTTTAAAAGATGGTTTCTTGTTTGATAATAACAAGATTCCTGTAGCTTTATACCTAAACAGGAAACAGCTGTCTTCCAAGATGAAAACTTTTGCTACCTAAAGGAACTACCTTTATTGGAAACTAAAAATAAAATGATTTGCCAAATATAGTGATTCTTGCAAGTAGGGCTGGGACAGTGAAAAGCAGCAGAAGTTGGTTTTGCTTGAGGAGTAGTTCATACACTGAGTTTTCATTCTTCCTACCATGGCACAGACAGGAAGATCCGTGCAACTCGATGAAAAGCCTGTTAGGTAAGAGTCCTGAATACCCTGCAGTACCCCTGCCAGACCTCGCTCAGGTCTGTCTAACCAAACATACTGGGTCAGACTGGTAATGAAGCTGTGCTTTACTTGCCTTTATCAATGAAACCTTCTTATGATTACAAAAGTTCTTTGTATATCGGATTTTTACAGCTGTATTTTTAAAGGCTTATTTGGCAATGAGCTAAGGGGATAAATTTGTGTAAACAGAAAGGTTACTGTCAATGTTGTATCATCATATTAGGTCAAATGTTTTGCATTTTTTTCAGCTCTGACAACAAAATGCAAGTGCTTTTTATCCGTAGCTTGTAAATCACCCCTTACTAAGGCTATTCAAAATGTCCGGTATCTCCTTTGTTTCACTGGCTTATTCCTCTGTGAATTAGAAGTCTGATTGTCCCAATATTTCATTAATAATTCCTGAGAAATGTAAAGAGGAATCAAATCCATGCCATTACAGAGAACCTTGTTTTCTATTGGTAGTCTTAAAATTCCTAGATCTGTGTCACTACCTTATTTAAAAAAAAATAATAATTAACTGCTTAAAAAAACCTGCCTAAAAAAAATTTATTCTGAAGGCATTAAAAATAGCTGAACTTAAGGCAAAGACTGTATCTGAAGAAAGAGTCAAGCCTCTGTTGAGGTCAATGGGAATATCACTGTCCGCTTCAGTAGAAGGAGTTTTGTGTGCAGTGATGTATGCAAATGTATGTATTGGTTTGGAATAGTTAATGGTGTAAAATGGAGACATTTATAAAACATTTCATAACAAAGCAATACAGTTTTTCATTAGGGCAAAAAGCTTGTTTGTTTGTTGATGTACGTGACTGGTATACACTGACATATACCGATATTATAAATATCGATAAATATTATGCAAGTCATTCTCCCTCATCTGAAAGTAGCTATTTTGCATTCAGGCATCAGATTCAATTATAGTACTAAAATGAAGTCCCAAGTGAAATCTTGAATCAGTGTCTACTTTCACAGCAATACACAGCACAGTGTATTGTTGAGACACCTCTCAATAATTTGGGGCAGTTGTCAGGTTGAGATCTTTATCTTCCAATTCAGAAAGCAGAAATAGTAATGATTTATGGACCTTGGTCTCAAACTGCAACAGTTCCATCACTTCAGAGAAGTTCTGCAATTTTGTAATGTGTGTACGTGACCTGTGCTATGAAGTACTCTGGGACATTGCAAGACTTTATTTGAGGTAGCGGTAGTAGAAGGAAATTTGATTTACATTCATTTATGTCAGTTAATGTCTGTTGCTTGTATATAGTGGTGATACGTTGGCACAGGAGTAATACTGGAAATTTTTAATGTGGAATTTGGTTTGCCCATTTCAAGTCAGTTTGGTACATGAGGAGTTAAACTCGCCATCAGCCTGGTCTATACTGTTTCATGCAAGTGTATAAAAATCCCTGTAGTGTAGTTATATCAGATATGCAACATCCGAGGTGAATACATAGTCCTCTCAACTTTGTTGTCAAAGTGTTATAAAATAATACAGCAAAACCATTCGTCATTAGAGCCAAATTTCATGGTTGCATACTTCGTGTAGGACATTTGTCTGCAGAAAATCTGTGCTGTATGAGAAAGTAGAGTCAAAGCACTGTTGTCTTAGGTCTAATAGACCTGTAGGCTTAGGAAGAAAAAGTGGTAAGAATTTGCTTCTGCCACTAGAAGTGATAAACAAATTCTTAGTGGCTAGGAGCAATGTGTGACAAACTATGGTCTTGACATGTTAGCTTTTCACCTTGCAGTGTAATACAAAAAAATTATGCGTTGCCATTTGTTTGTTCGTACGTTTTTTTTATGGGGCAGCCAAGTGTCATTCAGCTAGGCTGTGAGGATAAGGGAAGTATTGCAAGGAGTTAGAAAACTAGGTGTGTATAGTATTTGGAGATCAGATTCTTATTTGTTCTGGAGATTAGGAGTGTACAGCAAGAGAATAAAATGGAGTGACTGTGAAGGGCAGTGTCTGTTCCCACGTTTGGAGACATTTTAGTATTTTTATACTTATTTTTGGACACAATTATGGTATCAGAACACCTATGTAATTGAAGTTTTGGTAATTGCAATTGACAATTCTGGGTTTTTTTTCTTGCCATACCCTTTTCCTCACCCAGAAGTGACTACATAGTTCTGTGGCAGCCAAGATGGAAACTGAGGATATACTAAGGAACTACTGTGGTGCACTTCTGTTTTTACCTAGAGAACTGCTGCTGATCACAGTACTTACTTGTGCTGCTGCCACCACGTAAAATAAGATAGAGAGTGGACGGATGGCTCTGGTAGTCTAATGTAGACAATCCATTGCCATGTTCTAGGAGCAGAAGAAGGTGTGAGTTGTGGGCAGTAGAAACTCCTTTAACTCTACTGCAGCCCTCTTAAAGCTCTGTTTGTTATCCAGATCCCATTTATCTAACTGAATTACCACCAGAGGCTCATCTGACTCCTTCTAGACACCATTCACTTGATCTATCAGTCCTGCTGTTCCACCCTGCTCTATTCCCCGAAGCATCATTGTCTTGCCACCACAGATGGTTGGGGCTTTATTTCTTCTTCATGTTGGTTAAGAGCCTTGACACAGCTCTAGTTATTCTTGCATACCAGTCTTGATGTGTGAATGTCTATTTTATCTGCCTGTCCATCTTTGAGGATTATCTGGATGATGCTTTTAGTCATATGGTTTACTTGTAGGTAGTCCTGCGAGGAGCAGGGCATTCGGCTTGATGATCCTTATGGGTCCTTTCCAACTTGAGATACTCTATGATCTAAATTCTAGAGAATACATTGTTCTTTTGCATGCAATAGCGTAGCAATTTTAAGGCAAGAAACTTCAATCTACATTTAAGAAGACATGATTTATTAGTATTTTTTTTAATGAAGAGTAAATCTAGTATTGTTACTAGATGCTGCTCTTAGTTACAGTTAATCTGACACATGACAATGACTAAAAGTATACCTAGTCATGATAACAAGATTAAATTGGTTTAATTTCAGGCTGACCTATGTTAAGCATGTCAAGGATGCAACAAAGGATATATTCTCACTTTGTTTACATAATGCAATCCTTTTTGTGTCTTGCATGCAATTAAACACAATGTAAGTAATATCTCAAAGCTAGCTTTTTTATTTTTTTATTTTATAGGGTATATGGGTCAAGATGGTCATTTCGAATCATGCGAAAACAAGTACTGCGGTCTTGGTAGGCACTGCGTTGTGAATGGGGAGACTGGCCAAGCTGAGTGTCTGTGTATGGAGCACTGCAAGCCACATTACAAGCCTGTGTGCGGTTCCGATGGAGAATTCTATGAAAACCATTGCGAAGTGCACAGGGCTGCCTGTCTGAAAAAGCAAAAGGTCACCATTGTACACAATGAAGATTGCTTCTTCAAAGGTAAGTGCACCTCAACAATATCTAGAATATTTCTATTAGGTATGTGTTTTCACACAGTTCAATTAAAGCTTTATAGAGGCTAGGCAGAGTGTGCAGTGAATAAATGACTCAAAAAGTTAAGTATCTCACTCCAGAAATATCTTATGGCTTGGTTGTGTGGTTGGTTTTTTTAAATTTTTTTTATTATTACTACTTAGTGCTCTGGGCAATCACCTGTTTTTAACCTGAATAAACCAGTTCTCTTGGAAATTAATCCATGGCATCTTACAAATGTGGCTGTTGACCTCATTCATCTGAATGTACTTACAGACCCAAAGGATATTAATCTCTGTTTTAGAAAAAACAATTTAGGATTTCAGAGGGGTTTTGTAAGCCTGCAGAACCTGTGCTTATGTTTGGTGTTGAAGTTGATAGACCAGCAGCTTGTTTAATGGCTAAATGGACCTTCCTTGCTTTGAATTTGGACAATGAAGAGGTTTACCTGCATATTTACCAAAACATGCAAGTTTAGCTACTTTAGCTGAGAGATAGACTATATGTTAAGCATCTTATACTGAAGATGTCAACAAGTGCAACTTGCTCTTTTTTTCTGTAATTTGAGCACACCTTGCAGGTTTCTGGAACCCTGCCAATACAGACCTTGATTAATCATGTTTATGAGTACTTTGATGGATTTGCAGCAGCATGATTTTCCTGGTTTAAGCAGGCAGATGGCTTTTGGGAGGGGACAGGAAATGTTTTTAAATAAGGCCATTTTTAATGAGTCTACCTAGGGGTTAAAGTAAATCACATTGTTTTGGAAGACTGTCCTGTTTTTGTTAACATTACTATATGTTGTGGATATAGTTGCCTTCGTAATAATAGCATCTAGTAACTAGTACCACAGAGAGAAGTCTACTAAAATATTTCTGTTAAATGAAATTCACCTTGTAGGGAACATTCATTTAAATTACAATATTCCACTTATACTTTAATCAGAATTTTCAAGATTCTGTACTTTTTTTGTTCAAATGAAGGAAATTTTAGTATTTTCAAAGCTGAATTTTTCACTAAATTTATGGTTGAGGAATTGTCCTTTAAATGGAAAACTAGGCTTTATATTACCAAATCCAAACATCCCATGTCACGCACAAATATCAGTATCTTCATTATTATGAAAAGGTTTTAGTAGAACAATCGAATATTGGGAGTGGGCAGGGGGAATCAACCAGAAATTATCTTTTCTCATGAACTTAATTAAAGAAAAAAATATAATGCTTGCACAGGTGGGCTTTATAGAACTGTTTCTTGCTGAGTAAATGGGGTGACTGCTGAGGTGAAGTGACTTTCCTCCATTACCTCCTTCAACAGACATGCTAAGTCAGCAACTTCATCAAAACACGTTAAGGGGCAGGGGTTCATAGACTGAAGGGGTATGTGTGGAAATCTTATAATGGGAAATATTCTTGTAAGTAATAGTGAAAGTTTAAATTTGCTCAACACTAAATGTGGACACTGTATAGAAGTTATGTGTCACCGCAATACATGTCATGGTTTTTGGAGGTAGTGGAAAATTAGTTGATTTTAGGAGTATTAGCATGGGGTTTGTAGGGAATGGTTTGTGCAATAACAGCAAAATGTGCATGCTTCTGTCTTGTGTCTTAACAATCACAATCTCTTTTTAAAAAAACTTTTGATGTAGTACTCTGACAGAGCAAATGACAGTAACAAACACGAAAATGTTTAAATTCATGGGGCTAATTTCAGTTCTTCAGTGTGCTATATACAATACAAATAAATTCAGAACATGTTTGAAAAATTATAGTGGTTCTTTTTTGAAGGGGGGGAAATTTAGTGAGATACTTAATGAAATGGAAAGTGAGACAGTACTTTAGCTAGAAATATCCAAATACTGCCTAAAGTTTTATTAATTCATATTTATGTTTTAAATTTACCACATCAGTTTCATCTGTCTTGTAGTGGTCAATGGAATTACTGAATGGTGTTCAACTTGAGATACCTAGTTTAGATGCTGGATTAAAAAGTAGGTTTCTCCTTTAGCCAGTGACCATCTTCAGAAAAGGACAAGGGTATCCAAGTGACTTTCTCTGAGTTTCCTTGTGAAAACTGTTACTTATCAAGACACTCAAGTCATCTCATTCGGGCACTATAACTAGATGCCTGCAGATAGTGTGAAATATTTAATTTTATTGCTTCTTTGTCATCTTATGTTGACTTCAGCAGTGTTAGCTCTCCCCAGTCCCACTTGTTTATTTTCCTTTATTTGGTATATATGGGCCTTACCAATCTCAATTTCTGCCTCCAGCTTCAGCTCATTCATTGCTGTAGTGCAGCACAGTGACATTAAAGCTTTGTAGCCATTCATGGCTGTTGAATGTCCCTCAACATTCACTATGTAGATATGGTGAAGGAGCCAGAAGATTTCAAACTATTTTTATGGGATTCCTTCCTTTTACAAAACACTTCTGAGCTAGCCACTAGTACATTGCCTTCAGCAGGGTTGAAGTCCTAGCAGTTAGCAGGTCAAAAATATTAAAAAACTAATAGGAAAAAGACCCCTCAACAGTAGGACTCCTAGCTAGAGAATCAATATCCCCATCAATATCCATGGTGTCAGAAGTACCTGGCCTCCTTGTTAGTTTGTTCTTGTTAGTTTGGCTGGCATCCTCTAGCACCAATGATCTCAGTTCAACGAGCTGCTTCTGACATCAGAAGAAATCAAAAAGGATCTTATGTTCAGAAAACAAATATTCTGAGCATTTTGTTTAGTCTTTCACAGAATTCTTTAATAAAGGCTAATGTGAACTGGGGCAGGCAAGAGGGGAAAGAGTGTCGGTATGCCTACAAGATGCTGTTACATGATATTGTAGTCCCTGACAACAATGACTATATGTGTGATGATTGCAATGAAATATCTTCGCTTTCTGGTTTATTGCTAATTGGTTTATTTTCAGATCAAACAACTGTGAATTTGGTCACTTTATCTTTTTTTTTTTTTTTTTTTTCTGTTCTAAGTTTCATAATTATCTCTAACAAGACTATGCTTTGGGTGTTTTGGGTTTCAGTTCCACATACTGGTTTGATTCCCCCCTTCCCCCTCCTTCTTGAGGGGAAATATTTCGTCATGAATAAGTTTTAAGTTTTAAACAGCTTGGGTGCTAAGCTCAAGATCAGAGAAGCTGTGAAATACACATTATTTAAAGGAGTAAGCTTACCAAGAAAACGATTTAGTATTCTGTATCTGGAGAATGAAATTTCATAATCAAATGTTCTGTATACCTGATTAACATTACAATAGCAGATAAGTAGCTATAATTATTTAAATAATACGTCTTGTAACAGAATGATTTATAGTTGATCTCAAACATCATGAGTTCTTCTTAATGGTTTGAAAATTACCCTTTTAAATGCTACATGATGAGTGAAGTTAAAGGGCTGACTCACTAAATGAAAGAGATCTTTGGTTTATATGTTGAAGCTCCATTAACACCACTGAGAAATCAGTGTCTTCCCTAAGCTGTGCATGAAACAACAGACAAAAACCATCACATTCTTCAAAGAGTCTTGTCTAAACCATTTGATAAATGCATTTTAAAGTAGTGAAAGCTACCTATGTCAAAACTGTTCTCTCCTGATATGCTGTTTTTCTAAAACTAAAACTGCAGATTCTTGTCCCTTACCTGCCTTTTATGTAGATTATTTGCCACTAAATCTGTTAGCTAGATTTTTATTTTTCTTTTATGCCCAGATTCATTGGACTCCTTCCTTTTTCATTGTCACTTGCTGTCTTTATTGCCTCACACTGATTCTCATACATTTTTCTCAAATACATGTGGAACAAAAGCATAAAAGAGTAGTTGAAGTAGAAAGTTCTGAGTATCTCTTTGTCTTTCACTGATGATTGAGGCTGTTAAAAAAATTGTGCATTTGTGACATGGATCAAGATAATTACTTTTTCTCCACTCTTGTAATTTTTCTATCATTGCTTATTGGCAAGTCATGATGTCTTACATCAGACACTGAATGATTTTTTTCCGAATGGCTTGGTTAGATGTTGACGGTGACCCTCTGAGTTCCTTAATAAACTGTCTCAGTTTCTTCTGGTATAGAGGAAAAATGTATTCTGCAGAGAAGCTAATTGCTTTCAGATCCATAGAAAAGGGGATTATATTAGAAGCATTTCCATACCTGTTGAGTCCTCTGTTTCCTGCCTGTGAAGCCCAGTGTCCTATGACTGGATGTTGGTGAGTGCAAGTTCCACAAACACATTCAGAGGTGCTCTCAGGCCTTAACTGTCTAAAAATGTTTTACAATATTTAAGATTATGCTAAGAATCTAAGGAACTCTCTGTCTAAGAGTGACCTCAGATTATTTTTTCAACTGCTGGGAGAGCGAAGGAACGGGGAAGTGAACAGCTGGCTAGCTGCTACTTTACTTAGCCTTGGTGGTTATCATATTTGTGGCTTTATTAGTTTTTAAATCCTTAACAGAATATAGCAGAAAGTAAGAGAAAAGAGAAAGCAAAGGAAAGGAAATAATGGAGTGAAGCTAAGGAACAAGTATATCAAGGAGGAAAGAGAGATGGCTGAGTGCCAGCATGGTGAGTTCAGTGGTGGGAGAAGAAGAAACACGGATGATAAAAGAAAGGAAATACTAGTGACAAAAATCAGTTCAAAGCTTAGATTATTCATTAAATCTGATATCGACAGTGTGCATTGAGAAGTCTGATATGCTGATGCCATTCTGAGTTGGCACGGATTTTGCTGGTTTGCTGACCACGGTTCTTTGGCCAGGTGGCCTCTGCGTGCTCTCAGCTTCCAGTGCCCAGACTGTTCTCCAGCCCTGCACTTTGTGTGTCAGAGCAGCTGATTGTTTTGTGTCAGAAAAGAAAGCTGACCGTCTGGCTCACTCTATGCTTGAAACTATTGTGTGACCCCTTCCTGGCTGTCACTAGCCGTAGCTTTAAGAAACCCCACAGGGTTCAGATGGACTAAATTGCTTTGCTTTGTGAAGGGGCACGGTGAATGCCTGTGTGCTGAATGTGGAAGGCTGGAGGCATTATTCTTCTTTGGTTTCTTAAAAGTTCATTTGAACTGTGTGAGACAATGTACTGAATGGTGAATGCCCCACATGGGATGTCAGATAAGCTTCAGTTACATTTTCATTTTTGTGTTGCCTTCAATTACTTAATTTTCCTAAATTTAGGCTGGGAAATCTAAATAAGAGACTAAAAACTTCCCCAAGACAAACTTATTCTTTTATTTATTTTATATTTTTTGCACCCTGAGCTGCTTCTACATTTTACATTAAATGTATTTCTATACAGTGATGCTCTCAATCATTATGACAAACAGCAATTTACTCGGAATCCTCAGGAAAGTAACACATGCTCCTATCTATTATGACTTTTATAGAATATTTCTGGAGTAAAGGTTATTTAATGTGTAAGCTTTTGACTTATAAGTAGCTTCCATAGCACCATTATGATATTAATGTTATTTTACTTCTATTTCTATTTTCGTCTCATTTCTCATTTGGTGGATCTTTTAGTCTGTTAAAGTCTGTGAGCTTCAGATTTCTTACTGCTGTTGCTGAAATCGGTAGATTTCTGAAGACTGCTGTGGTGTTTGCTTTTCCGTTTGTTCCCAGAAGAGAAAGTAGAAACTTAGGTAGGCAAGTTTGCTGCAGATACTAAGTTGTTCAGGGCAGTGAGAGTAAGAGCTGACTACGAGCAAATTCAGAAGGGGTGTGGGCAAACTGGGGAAAGTTCAGAAGACATCAACAAGAATGCTCAGAAGTACTAAATGGCTTCCAAGGGATATGAAGGAGTCTTACAAAATCATCAGGGCATGCTGAAGATGGGTGTGAGTAGATTGCCATGTACTCCAATAAAAAAGCTAAAATATATCAAATAAAGCAGCAGGAAGAGGTTCAAAACAAGCTTTGGTGTTAGTTTTGTGCGCAGGCAGATCTCGTGAGTAAAAGCAACACAGGATTTCACAAGCAGACTTTGCAAATACTAGGGAAAAGGCTGTAGGATTTTTCTTCTGAAAGGAGGCAGAGGGAAGTGAGTGAACTAAATCCTAACAGTAGCCTGCAGAAAAGATCTAGAATACTGCTCTTGCCTCACCAGTGACTGCAACAGGATTAGTTCAGTCATTCTTTTCTTTTTTTTTTTTTTTATGTGATTTGTACCCTAGGTGAGTGTGGTCTTAGTCTGGTTCCTGAAATATTGACATACTCATTTAGAAGCACTGACACAGACTTAATCTTATTTGATGTTCATATACTTCAAAAGCAAGCATATAAGTCTCTGTCATCACTTTCTCTTCAGGAAATATTTCCTCTGGTCTTAAATATAAAACTTGGAACTCTCATTATTTAATGTTGATCATTAGCCAGTCTTTGAAAAGAAATTTAGGATATGTTAATCTGAATGATGTTCTGGTGCAGTGTTTTCATTGCAAAATAACTTCTTTTCGAAGGTGTCTTTGCGTGTTTCTCCAGCTATCAGTTGGCTTCTCTGATGTTCTCAAACACATCATTGTTACACTCTTTTTGAAAGCTTGAATTTCTGCAGATAGCATACACCCTTAAGGATGCTGCTGATAAACTGTCAAGCTTCATCTATCACTCCAGATGTATGTTCAGCATAAACTGGATTATGAAAAGAATTATGAAAAATCTTTCAGAACTATCAGAAGACTAAAAAGTAAGACAGACTCTGCTTGGTCTTTAAACATGTTTGAAAGAACATAGGAATTATTTGATTTATATTAGGAATTCAGCCCACAATCTACATATGTTCACTTTAATGCAACACTTACGATTTAAGATAAATTTCTCAAGTATGAATTCATGCAGGGATTGAATATGTTTTTGACTATTAACATTAGTAATTGCATATTCATAGAGTGGTAAAAATCACTGTTAATGGCAGGTATATATTCTGCTTCTTTCAGCATTTTGTTGGAAAGTCATGCTCTAACCAATGGAAAACTGGTTCTTTTTATTGCCTGTTGAAACCATGACCCAAATTTTAGCACAGTTCCCCTAGTCTCCTGTCCCGATGTGATTCATCTTCTTGAGTTGCATTACTCATGAGATTTGAAAGACTGTTGTTGTTTTTCATCAAACAATCTGTGCAAGATTTGCCACAAACATCTTAAATTGCCCACAATTATCTTAAATTGCCTGAACTAACAGAGATGCAAGGCCTGTGTATGTAATATGTGCCATTGAATCTTCAGAGTGAAGCTGAGTGCAAGATATTTATGAGAACATACATATAACATGCTTAATCTAAAACCTAAATATTCAACATACCCCACATTTGTTGCTGTTGGTGATATTGTACCGCTTCGCAACTAAAGCCTAGAACTCTACTCTCCTTTCTCCTTTGATTTAAATTCATGTTTCTAAAATGCAGGATGGGACAGTAACAAGTCTCAAACACGTTATAAATCTAGGATGTTTTTTGACTTGTTAAAGACATACTGCAAAGACGTTTTCAGTAGCTGGAGTAGTCCCAGTCTTTGTATATTTATTCCTTCAACACTGGAATGAATGTATTAAAGAAACTCTAACCTATTATGTATTCTGCATTCATATAGTGATGAGGAATTAGTGTTCTCTAGTTAATCTCTGTACAAAACTTAATGAAGTTTAAAATTGCTTGTCGGGGCATCACTGCTGTTTGTTACCACACAAAGATATGGGTCTGTGGACATCACAGATGTTTCACTGGTAGAAGAATCTGAATTTTAAAACTTTTTCTGCTACCAGTAAGGATGTTGAATCTGTTCAAAGAAGCTGCATTTATACTGAAAGCTGCATTCTAAAGTCTCTGTCAGTATCACTGAATCGGAGAAGCAACATTTTGAATGTAGATGTGATTATGCGGGTTGTCTGTTTTCTTCGTATACGTGGCAACTTAGTGCCTATTAGTGATAATATACTTTACAGGCTGTATGAGCTTCAGGAATTGGAATGAAACTACATTTAGTGGTTTTGGGTTTGGTGTTTTTTTTTTCCCCACCCTTCTCCAGGTAAATGAGAAAGAGTGCTTAAGGGGAGAAAAACGAAATGGTTTTAGTGATTTTGGGCTTCAAATAGAGATACTGTGTTTGCATGAGTGGTTTTCCAAAAGCTGGTAATGCCTACATATTTGCCAAACATAGTGCAAGAGTTCTTCCAAGTCAGAATACCTGGGTAATACTTACTAGAAAAAGAAAGAACCTTGAAATCTTTTTCATCAGATATGCATATATTGTTCATTCTTGGTCTAAATTAAGCTGCTCTTGGTCATTATGTTTTTTATGTATTGAATGAAGTGCCTCACTCACCTTTTACTGTAACAAATACAGCGTAAAGTTGGCAGTTCAATTTGCATTTGGTTAAATAGTGCAAGAGTAGTTATTTTTAAGTGTTTTTTATAGAAGCAGATGATATGCAGCTATCTGTTTTATCATTCCTTTCACAGACGGGACCATGATCAGAGAGGGACCGTGTAGTATAGGACTGATATGATGAGGCCATACCTGGGGTCCTGTAACCAGTTCTGGCCTCCCAAGTACAAGGGAGACAAGAGTGTACTGGAGGGAGTTCAGTGAGGGGCCCCAAGATGATTAAGGGGATGGAACACCTCTTCTGTGAGGGAAGGCAAGGACTGATCAGCCTGGAGAAGAAAAGGCTCAGGGGGATCTCATCAGTGAATATAAATGTCTGAAGGGAGGATACCAAGAGGGTGAAGCCAGGCTCCATCAGTGGTGCTCAGTGGGAGGACCAGAGGCAGTGGGCACAAACTGAAACACAGGAGGAACATTGGGAAACTTTTTTATTTACTGTGAGTGTGACCAGGCACTAGCACAGGTTGCCCAGAGATGTTGTGGAGGTCTTCCTCCTTGGAGATACTCAACGCCTGACAGGTCATGGTCCTGGGCAACCATCTCCAGGTGGCCCTTCTTGGGCAGGGGGGTTGTGCCAGGTGACGGCTGAAGGTCCCTTTCAACATCAACCATTCTGTGATTCTGTGGATAAGTGTCTCTGAGAAACACGCTTACCTGTGCATCTTCGGCCTGGTTTTGAAGGGGCAGAAAGTAGTGTGCAGTGCTCTGCCTTAGCTAGTAATTTCCAGTACTGTGCCATGAGAACTGCAGAGAACAGAGGAAGAGAAACAGAAGTAGACTTCTGGCCAAGTGTGATCAGTGGAGAAGTAGCCTTAAAGACCTACTAGTGTCCTCCTTTCTAACCTGGTAACTTGAGCTTCCCTGTTGCTGCTGGGACAGATCTTCTTTGCTCTTCCCCTGCTAATTCAGTAGTCATAAAAAGATTAATGCCTTGCTAGGAGTACAAGGATTGCACAACTATGGGTCAAATAATCTCTGCATTGTCAATTTCTGTGCTCATATGACCTGTAGAAAAAGTTTTTGGAAAGGCAAAATAGACACCACACAACTTTATATGACATTCTAAAATAAATATCGGTATAGTCTCATATTGAGAATACTGAACGTGCTCAGAAATGGAAAAACAACAGGGAAGGCAACAGTGGTCCATTATGTAGCCACACAATGACGGCATGTACTCCAAACTTAAACATTCTTGCTGTCAATTGTAATTCTCAAATTATTTTCATTAATCAGGTTATTTTTAAATATCAATATTTGGGCATTATGGGGTAGTAAAAATTGTTACACAACTAATCAAACTAAATTTAAACTTTTGTCATAAATGTATAGTAAACATAGCAAGTCTTATCTTTAGGCAGATATTTGAGTTGAGTTTTTTTGTTTAGAGTATCAACAAATCATTAAACTAATGCACATTGATTTGTCTAATGCAAACTTTAAAAAGTTTTAATTAAAATCATGTCAGAATTATCATTAGGTCTTTTGGGAAATTTGTCTGATAGAACATATTGTTGGCTTTTAAAAAATCATTAGCAGTTGGGTACAAATACAAGGCATTGGCATAATAGTTGTAATTCAAGTCGGTATACCAACTGAAAAAAGTGATAGCTTCTTCGACAAACACTGGAGAGAATTAGACATGCAAAAATGAGCCTACATTTCCAATTTCAGTAGCTAATAATTGGTGGGGAAAGTACAGCTACAGTGGTAAAACCCGTAAGTTACAAGCTGCCTCTGGTGGTTTGCTGTTTACTCTCCCTTAACATTGGATAGTAGAAATATTTATGGGTTCACAGTAAACAGAAAGTAGGAAAGTAGCATTGTCTTTTCAGCATTATTTTAATGTGTAGTGCCTTAGAGGAACCTGAGAAATGGGATATGATTCAGAGCGTCTTAATCTACATAGGTAGCATTACCTGTTTTAGGCAAAATTAAATTTCTGTAAATATTGTAGGTTTTTTCATACTTTCTGGAATCTACTGGAAAGTGCAGAATATAAGTAATGAGAGGCAAGAACTGGATACGTGCAACTTCAAATTCTTAGTAGATCACTACCTAGATAACTTCCAATTTTTGGCTTTGTTTCATCTCCGTTTTGTGACTAGAACACATTGTGTTACAAAGATGACTTCCTTCAGCCTCCATCCATGCTTAAGATGACAGCTATCAGATTTTTTTGTTATTTCCCCCACCCCCACCTCCCAGCCCCCACCCCCACCTCCCAGCCCCCACCCCCCTCGAAGTTATGGTATGGGCAAACGTGAGAAGTGACCAAAAAATAATTGTCTACAGGCAGTTTCTAACAGAAGGAGACTTGGGGTGGTATACTCTGTTAATTGTATCATAGCTAGGTAAATAAAATAACTAAGGTAGCATGGTTTTGATATATTCAAATTATTGCCAGGATTTGGCAGTTTTTATATACTAAATGCATTACCTTAGTTTTAAAAAATCAGGTAGTTACACCACTGTAGCAGAAAGCATTGCCAGCAAAAGACAATGATCTGAGGCTTGGCAGAGACCTGTAATAAGTGGAGTGATCCAGTGACAGCATTTTGTTTATTTGTTATGGAATTGTTGATGCCTTTATTTTTACTATTTTATTATTACTTTACTAGTACTCCCTTTAACATAAACTACAATTTAAATAAAGCATATGATCAAATTAAGGGAGAGATTTTGTCCTGAGATAAAACAGACTTGGCTCATATTGAAATTTATATGGAATGGACCAAAGAATCCTCCAGCTGAAACTGATTTAAGATGATTAATTTTAGGAATGCAAAATAGTTAATTTTTGCCTCAGTGTGATCTAGTTCTCTTTGTTTCACTCTTTATCTCTGTTTGACTCTTCCTTTTGCTGTCACTGAAATTATAGAGCTTTGCTACTGGTATTGAAAATATTTTTTAATTTTTATAAAATTTATATTATTTGAAGTTTTTACTTTTCATGTAGAAACTAGATTGCTTGGGAAAAAAGTTATTTGAGATTATAAAATGTTTCTACTATCACTGGCTGTAGCAAATGGACTCTTCCTGATACTCAAGCATAGAGTAAATTAAATTTGATAAACTGGGCAATGAAATCTAATTAGGTTCCTTAGTTTTCTCTTTATCTGTAATGGTAATGTGGATTTAATTTAAATTTGTTGAAAGCAAACAACAGAAATAAAGGAAAACAAATTACAGAAAAAACAGGGTGGACTGTAGCTCCCCCTCCAAAAAAAAAAAAATAATAAAAAATGCTCAAGTAAAATGATACAAAAGTTCCACTTGCTAAGAATGATGGTTTGTATTTTTGCATTGGCTTTGGGTGCAATTAAATCCTGAACTATATTCTGCCAGAAAAGTTTGTCTCCCTCAGGGCTGGAACAGATGGTGGATTTTTTTTTTTTCTTTCCACCATTTAGAGACCAAGACTGCTGAATCTCTAGAAGAAAAAGTGGTTTTGCCAAAGAAAGCTGCTGAAGTTGGCCTTAAAGCAGTAGAGCTCTCAGCTGTATTCTCAATGGGGTTATTACAGAGACTCCCAGTAAACATGCAGTGTATTGAGGCTTTGCTTTTAGCAGTGTTTTAATACAGATTTGATATCTAATGATGATAGTTGTACAGAATAGAAAAAGTGCTACTGACTAACAAAAATTGCAAGTTTTCATTTCTTATAAAATAAGATACTTCACTGTGCAAAGAAGAAGCTATGAATTCAGCATCCCAGTTAATCACTTGAAAAAGTTAAAGGATACCGGTCTGAATACGCAGAGACTCTTAACCGAACTGTTAAGAATAAGGAATTTACTTGTGCTTATGATTAATCCCACCTGGAAAATGAGAAAAAAGCTCTCCTGGAATCTAGTAAAATGGCAAGTCTTGTATATCAGTTAAAAAATATCTGAAAGTGAGAAAAATATCTTTGCAGTGTTAAATACTAATTATGGTCAAGAAGTTGTTTCATTAGTGCTCCTAAATTTAAGACAACTACTGAATGGATCCTTTCTTTGTTATTTTCCTATTCCAGCTTCCCTTTGGTAAAGGTCCTTGCCATTCAAGTGAAACATAAAGACTTTTATTGGTCCCTAATGATGCAAACTATAGTTGTATGATCATCATTCTAGAATATGAGGTCTGTGTGCTCTTATATTTGCTGTCATTTTGTCACAATTGTAGAAGCATCTTTTAAGTGTATTTGCTTAAGCAGGTGGTGAATGGCCACACTGGGAATATATCCATCTCTTTTACTGTATGATGAAGTTTTAAAACGGACATTTTAGCTATGGTGGTTAGAAAAACATACTTTTGTAATAAACCTGGTAGGAAAAATAAAACCTCTAAAAGATTTTAAAATCTCTAATAAAGCTGAATATATGAAATCAGTGTATATTAGATACACAAGGATAAGTGACATGCTATATATAAGAATGCTAATGCTTTCTTTAATCTTCACAATATTTTTAAATTAAGGTTTATTTTAAAGAAATTAGAAATCATGTGTTTCAGACTTTTGTATTAAAAAAATAATCTAAGTGCGAAGGATCATGGGGGGTGGGGGGAGGGGGAGGACGGGACCAACCCTTCTACTTGGTATGGAGGTTTCTCTGACATCATTTGAATGAGCTCAAGGCCAGAATCAAGCCTTCCTACCAAGTCTGATGAAGATTAGGTTCATTGAAGTTAGTTACTTGAAGAATAAATGGTATATTGCAAGCATAAAAGATGTATAAAAGGAGTCCAAAAGAGGAAATTCTGGATTAAATTTTTAAATAAATAAGCCTTGAAAAGAAGTACAGATAACTGGAAAATGCTGTTTTATTGAGGCTGTGCTGTTTGTACCATTGTGATGGTTTTCTTCTTATGCAAAATGCAATCAGGTTGTTGCTCCGAAGCCTGCTTTTAGATCCTTGTCTCAGGCCAAGTTTAAGTCTTCAGCTGCCCACTTGTCTTGTTTGCTAATTTTAGTATTCAAATAGAAGGTACAGAACAACAGTAAGGAATAGCAGTAAGGGGAGAAACACTGAAGATTCTAAATAGTTCTTCAGAGGCCTCGTGGTTCAAGCACTAATGTTAAAGGTGAGAAGAAACATGACAAAGTTTTTGTTTCAAACTGTCAAAAACGAAGCTGTAGCCTTGGTTTTTCATAAAGCTGGTTAATACCCTGCTGCAGTTGTTCTAGCGATATGTTAGGTCCCTGGACCGTTTCCAGAGGTGCTGGGTTTGTCTAACATCAGAACAAAATTGAATACTCAATCTTCGAAGTATTTTTCTGCATAGGAAAGTTAATTTTAGGCAGTTCATGGACAAGGAGTAGCAGGGAGCTGACAGTGAGGGTCATAAGGTCATGTATTGTAGAGTGCCTGTATGCTGACCTGGGGCTTTTCCTGTTGGTGTGCCCTAGGATCACCATCCTGAACCATGTAGGAACACATCCTGATTTCTCCCTTATCTGCTTAACGTGTTCCACAGAAATTAAGGATTGGGGAAAAGCACACAAGTTAGTTTACTTCAGTGTTGTCCTGAAATTGTCTCAGGATTTTCCTGAAATGTAAATTCAGACCCAGAAGGAAGGAAGCGCTCCCAGTTCTACTCTTCTAGACAGTGGGTGTAGTCCCACAGTGAGGAGGTGCAGCGGTCTGTGACACTGCCTGCCTCTGGAGGGGTGATGGCTCAGTAAGCATCACAGCTGCTGGCGGTTCCTCACTTACAATGGATACGACTAACCTACTCTCTGTTTTAGAAACTGACTTCACAGTTTAAGTAATTTTTAAAAAAATATTCTTGTATGACCCGTTTAAAGTGTTAAAAATTTAAAAGTGGTCAGAAAATTCTGATGCTTTGAAAATATAGTTAACTTGCTTTGTTTATATGCAGTGTTTGTAGAGAATATGTACTAGAACAAAAACAAAAAAAGGGATCAGATGGAACTTGTATTACTTTCCCTGTGCTGCTTGTGGGATTCTTGCGGGGTGGTAGTGGGTTTTGTTCCTTTCATTTTTGGGGGGTTTTTTGGGGGTTTTTTTGGTTAGGTTTTTTTTTTGGTTTTTTTTTTTTTTTTGCCTGTGCTTAATTCTGTTTGTATTAGGCTAGGAAAGAACTCTGGAAATAATTTTAAAAAAATATGCATTTCCTGTTTCTAGACAGTGGGAAGTCTTAATAGACCAAATATAGAAAGACATTAATAGGTCAAGTCTTGAGTTAGCAGTTAATGCGGAGACCCTGGAGCTCAACTGAAATACATAGTAATATTTTTTGTTATTTTTTGTAATTGATAGATAAATGACCATATGTCTGTGCACAGTATGCATTGCTATTAGAGTTGTCCTGATAGCCTCTTTGTAACGCCAACTTGTACATCCACATATAACTTCAATATCAGTTAAAAAATCTCCTACTTCTCCCCCAAAAATAGTGTTTAAAGAAAAAAATAATAAAATCATTGCTTCATTTTATGGGTTGTTTTACTCTATTTGCAAATATTAGCGGTAGTGGTGACAGTAATGACGCTTTAAAGTCTCATGGGGCCTGCTTGTGCATCATAATATTCCTGTTTCATACCATGAACAATCTGTGGATAGGGCCAGTCCATGGTGAGCATATTGCATACTTCTTTCTGGAAGATGAAAATTTGATTATGCTGACTAAAAAGGGTTGTTTCCCTGAACAATGCTGTTACTTAGATGATCAAAGGATTGGGACTCTAGGATGCCTTGTGGATGCATTTTTCAGTCTACATCTACTAAGATTATTTTCCTGAGTTGTATACAAATGCTTTACAAAACATTCTGGACTTTGAAGTGAAAGGAAGTTTTGAACTGAAAAGTGAATGGTGGCACAGATAGATTTATAATTTTGTACTTGTTAAATTTCATACAGTGCTTTACTCCTATTTTGACAAAGAGAATGGGACTCTGAAATGGTAACTTGGTAACACAAAAAAATTATACTGAGTTCACCTGATGAATGGTTTAAAGTTTGCAGTATTTAAATGCTCTCTTATAATGCATAATTTAAGGACTTGCACTTTCAGTGCAGAAGGCCGAATGGGGTATTGTTATTTCTAAAAGCCAGAAGAGAAATCAAAGCATTAAGGATCTTAATTCTCTGTCTCTTGTAAGAGAAAGTGAATGTACGTAAGATTACAAGTAAAGGTTAAATACCTTCATTTCAATATGTAACCCTTTTTATTTGCTTATGGGGAAGAGGAGACTCACTTCACAAGAAGTTGAAAGTAAATTTCTGGTAATGTGCAAATAAAAATTAACAGAAATATTTGCTGAAAATTCTTTCATTGTTACTTTGAAAAATTGTATTTTGAAACAATTACTTTAAAGATTGTAATACTGGCAAAAAACAGGCGGACAGGACTTTTCTTTGTATGGAGCTGAATAGACACAATACTGTAAAGCCAGGGTGATAAATACATAGAGCCCGCATTGTAAGGCCTTAATGTATCTCCAGAAATGGCATCTGCTTAAACTTATTTACAATATTTACTTACACGCAAGTCCAAAAAAATGAAAGATTGTTCACAAAAGAATCTCCAAGTAAAAGCTAAATATTTAGAGTCAAGAGATCCATCTTTTCACTAAACAAAAACTGATACTATGCAGGTGATAGTTCAGCCACAATTTGGACCAATCAAAAAAGGAATTTTGTAAAGTTAGAAAAATGTTTCTGTGGAAAGAGAGTAGAAAGTATTAATAACTTACCTTTTCTCCTCTAAGCTAAGCAGTTTTACCTTTTGCTTTGCAGTACACTACTGTGTTGCCTGGTGATTGGGAGTGGTGTTGTGTGTAATTTATTGATTTTTTTCTTAGGTACCAAATGACTTGCAACAATTTTTACTTTTATTGCCTTTGCCTTTTTTTTTTTTTTTAGAAATAAAAGCTCAAAACTGCTAAAAAACTGAGATACTAAAATGGAAATATGAGTCATAGCCCTTAACCAGAAAAAAAGCCCCAACCAACCAAATAATAATAAAAAACCCCAAACATCAAAAAACCCCCAACAAACAAGCACCTTGCCCCCCTCAAAAAAACAACCCCCTAACCCCCAAAAAACAAACAAAAAAGAACAAAAGAACCCCTGTGAAGCAAAGAAACTGTCAGGCTGGAATTTCTGTCAAGACAAATTCTAAGAAATGGATCCTACAGGCATTTCACTGTTGTCCTTGGTATAAAAATGTTGGCTGGTCCAGTCTGTGTCGGCTGCTGGGTACTGCTGTTCCCCTCTCAAGTCTGTCACACATACCAGTACTCAGGCCAGAAAGTAGATCAGAATGAACCACTGATATTAGTTTAAATGTGGTTTTTCTTGGTACCAGATTACTAGATTAAAAAGCATCCTAGAATCAGAGGTCTTAGAGCAGCACAGGTTCACAGGCTGTGATGGTTATAGTCTTTAATCTTTTCCTTGGTACGTGAAGTTGAGCTAGGTAACGATGCTGTCTGACGGCTGGAAACGGGCAGCTGCTCATTGACTGTGGCTGGTTGTATGGGTTTTTTAAAAAGTATCTTTTAATAGGAGCAGTGGAAAACCCATGGGTATTTTCTCTTCTGTTACGAGCTGCTGGAATAAATTCTGTGTGCAAGTGAAAGGCTGTACAATTTATCTAATAGCAATTTTATGCATTTTTCCCGTATAAGTTTCCTAACTTAAGGCACGGAACAGGTTCTCTTAACTCGGTGAAATGTACTTCAACCACCTGACTTTCATAGATCCTTAGAGATTTCAGAACGAGTTGTGTTCTCAAAACTATTTCTGAATGCTGAGCGGAGGCTCTATGCATTTCGGTCTGCTTGTTTCAACAAATCACCATGTTTTGAAGTTCAAATTAGCACATTCCTAACATTAAATTTTTAGTGCATGCACATTTTAAGTACTCCTAAACTGTTACTCTGGGACTATTGGCTCAGGCCTGCAAAATGTAGACTGTTACATTGCCAGAGAAGCGAATTGTGTGCTTCACTTTAAATTCACGTGCCCATTGGTAAGTGAGGAGTAGTGATGTTCAGCTGGGTGTGCAGGCATTTTAAGGATCAGGTAGAACTAACACCAGTTTGAGATGGAACAGAGTACGGGGATGCAGATTTTCTGAGGAATGCATTTCCTCTTGACAAACTTCCTAGGTCTCAGTCCAGAAAAAATCTAGTATAATGGTATATTTTGTAGGTTTTTCTTTCCTGTGAGACTGTCCGAAGCTGCAGGACTTTTCTCCCTGAATGACAAAGGGTTTTATTCTCTGTCCTGGAGAGGATGCACTTCCATTGGGTGAACCCACCATCTTCCTTTGTATTTTAGGGAATAAGACCTAGCAGAGATACTTCACTGAGTCTGGGAACTTTATTGTTCTGCTTTGTTCTGCATTTTGAAAAGTGCATCAGTGAGCTATTTCCCTCTTTCACATGGCAAGTGTGACAGTTGAGACAAATTGCTGTCGCCTCAGTATTCTGTTGTTTAGTATTCAGGATCTGCCTGGTCTTCCTTGAAGTGTTCTTGGTCAAGGTTTTTCCGAAGATTGAATGTTTCTTTCTCATCTGCGCCTGAGTCTTTACAGCTGTAGAAGGAATTGTAATGCCCTGGGATTCCTGCAGTTGTTGTGGTTTAACCTGACAGCAGCTAAACAGCACCGCCACAACCAGGACACAGTGGACTCATTTTGTTGTTGTAAACTGTAAGGTTTTATTCTGAATTGCTCTTTATAGTGCTGCAGTTGCTGAAGCCCAGGTTATCAAACCAGTTTCTTTGTGTTGGTGTACATAAGTGCCTGATGAAGAAAATTCTTTGTAAGGTAAATTAACCCACATAGGTTATTGTTTGTATGTATGTGTGTGTATATACAAACTAATAAATACTACTAAATTTATATTTATGTATTTATACATATGAATATGTTTTAAAAGACACCTTTGGTGTGGAATTGTGACTGCAGAGGAGGACAATTTATTTTCGCTAATTGTGCATAATTTTTTTTAAAATCCAGAATGACAACTGTGTAACCAGAAGAAAGTGATAGTAATTAGCCAGCATTCAATGACTATATGTTGTCACAATCCTTTGGAGCTGACAGGGAGATAAGACACACAAATGTCATGAAGAAGTGACACCTTGGTTTAGACAACTTCCAGGATACTTTAAAAAACAAACACCACCACCACCCCCAAACACCACCACCCCTGCCCCGCCCCAAATAACCAATGAATTTTAGTTTTAATAAAAAAATAAAGGAATGGGTGGAACAGTAGAAATAAAATGTTTGAAGTAGTTAGAGGTAAAGAAAATTACGGTTTTTACATGGCTGATAAGAGATGGATGAAAAGAAAAATCTCAGAAGTTCTTGAAGTTCTTAGGGAAAGAATGTAAATTGCCTCATTCCTTCTGCCTCTTCACTTACCTCCACTTTTCCTCCATGCTGTCTCAGTGTCCAGAAGTTGCCCTGTTATACCACTTCCTTTTAGTAGATACCCATTTGTTACATACAGACTTAAATCCAAAGGATTTATTTAAAGGAGCCTTGATGGTTTTTCCTTGTGCTGCTGAGATTGAGTTTCCATCTCTCTGTTTTTGCTGGGAATATTTTCATCAGTATGAGCACTAAATGACCAGTTCAGACTTAGCTATGGAAAAAAAGTTCCCTGATAACCTGATTAGCATCTCTGCTGACAATTAAAATTAGTCTGCTCTGTGCAGCATTTTTAAATGTTTTGGCAATCTGAATTTTATTGACTGCTAATAATACGCAGGAAGAGATGTCAAATAGCTTTGGTATGTGTTTCAAATTACAGGCATTTTAATAGCATTTTAACTGCATTTACAGGCAATAGGACCATTTTCTTTCTTAATAGAAAAGAAACCTCTTAAAGGTAGAAATCTATCAGTTGAACTATTTTTAACTTCCTCTGCTGACATCCAGTATGAACTCTCAAGCACATCCTATACCGCTGTGACAATCAGAGCCATTTAGTCAACCTAATGTACAATTATTCCTTTAGTTCACAATGTAAAACAATGCCTCTGAACAGCCCTGCAGACATGTTTTTTATGGGATAATTAATAATTTTTTTATATATATCTGTAAGCCTTTTGATGACTTATCATATGTTGGGAGTGCGCAATATCTTGCTTGTGGTTACAAATCCATTTTCATTTTAGTTGAGTTTATATTTTTTTTATATATATATAAAAAAAACAACAACAAAACTCACAAAAACTCCTATTCAACCAAAAGGAAAAAACCATAAATCTTGGTAAATTACCTGGTATGTAAAAGTAACAAGATTATCAGTGTCTAAAGTAACACAACAATTGCCTGTAGATATCATGTAGATAACATACAGCACTGCTAATGACAAGGACAGGACTGCGGTATTTCTGGTGCAAGGAGAGGATCAGGATGTGCTAATGCACAGGCCATGTCAGCGGCAGTCTTTCATCTGACTTCAGTAGCTACTTGAGCAACTCCGCAGAGTGTTCAGCAACAATTAAACAGTTTAAATGACTGTACTAAATCTACCTCATTTTATCAGCTGGTGAATCACTTAATGGCATTTGGCTGTTTTGTGGTGAAGGTAGTAATTGAGTTGCATTTCTCAATGGTAAGTCTTGATCTCCGTAAAAAAACCAGACTTCTCACTGTCACTTGCTAGGAAGGGATACAACAAAAGATTTAGCTGTCAAATTTGGATCAGCTTTAGGCATTATATGCTGCATAAAATACTTAGCCCATTTCCACATAATCATTTTAAAAGAATGAAAATGTGTTTTTTAAATTCATAGATTTATTGCTGACTAAGGAAATATTATTAGAAATTACTGTAATTAAATTCTTCAAATGACAAACAGGCAGCAGCTGCGCAATTTTCCCATTCATGCTCTTTAGCCAGTATGCTTTGTCTCTGATACTGAACTAACAAAAGTGTGCACCCCATGCTATCTATAGATGTCTTGGTCTCTTAGCTGAGTCCAAGGAGAACTAAAGTTTTTGGGTTTTTTTTTGCTGAAAAATAACTTGTTGGCTGTTGTTAACTGGAAGTAGTGGGTGATCTCTAGCATAGAGCTGGACTTCGTATACCAAGGGTCAGGCAAGCTCTGTAGGAAGCTGCTGCTGTGCAGTGGAAACAATTGTTTGCATTTGACAGTGCGTAGTAACTCATGCAATTTGTAGGAGGGTATTACAGTTCTTTAAACTTTCGATTTCTTCTGCTGGGAATATGAACTATGTTCAATGGTCTGCCTGAAGTGACATCATTGTTCCATTTCTGTTCTACCTTATTTGCTAATACAGAAAATGGAAATTATAGTTACCTGGTGTAGTTACGTGAGTCTTCAATAGAAGGAATTGTAACTTGCAGGTAAATATTAGCAGCAGTCACTAGAAGAGGCACGGGGCCTGGCCAACTGAAGGCAAAATTGTTGGGAGAGGGTCACAGTAGTGTGTGTGTGTGCACGTGCACTCACACTCTTCCTCTCCCTCTCTCCCTTTCTTTTTCACAGAATAACAGAATGGTTTGGGTTGGAAGGGACCTTAAAGATTATATAGTTCCACTCCCCCTGCCGTGGGTAGGGGACACTTTCCACTAGACCAAGTTGCTCAAAGCCCCATCCCACCTGACCTTGAACGCTTCTTATTGCAGACAGGCGTAAGGTTCATGTGTCACATATGTTGTGTTTTAAGCCTAGCTGGCAACTAAGCCCCACGCAGCTGCTTGCTCACTCCCCCCCCCAGTGGGATGGGGGAGGGGATCGTAAAAGTGAGGAAAAGCTGCACTGACATAAAGACAGTTTAAGAGGTAAAGCAAAAGCCGTGCACACAAGCAAAGCAGGGAATTCATTCAGCACATCCCATGGGCAGGCAGGTGTTTGGCCACCCCCAGGACAGCTGGTCTCCATCTCGCATAATGGTTACTTGGGAAGACAAATGCCATCACACCAAATGTCCCCCCCTTCCATCTTCTTCCCCCAGCTTCTATACTCAGCATGATGTCATATTGTATGGAACGTCCCTTTGGAGAGTTTGGATCAGCTGTCCTGGCCGTGTCCCCTCCCAGTTTCCCATGCCCCTCCAGCCTCTCGCTGGCAGGGCCCAAGGAACTGAGGAGTCTTGCTTTGATATAAACATCACCCAGCCACAGCTAAAAACATTGTCCATGTGCTGCCAGCATTGTTCACAGGCCAAATCCAAAGCACAGCACTGCACCAGCTCTATCCCAGCTGAAACCAGGACACACGTAACGGGCCTGCTTATATTTTGTCACAATGTGGAGTTACGTTTTATCTATACACTACAAACTCAGGCATGTCTGCTAAGAATGGTTGACCTGTAGTTGCTTGACCGTGTAAGGTTTAAGATAGCAGCTATGAACATCTCCATGAAGGGAACACAAGGCCATCAAGTATCTCTGTTTTTACCTCTATGTACTTTTCCAGAGTGAGATTTACAAATGTCATGCTAAAATACATCCTAATAAACCGAAATTCAGTATCTGAAATGGTATGAACAAGTGTACACAACAACTGAGTTTTGCTGTACATGATACATAATTCCAATGCTGAACTAGTAGATGATTTATGGTTTTAGAATAGTAAGTCAGTAGTAATAAAAAAAAGAAAAGTCTGAATTAGGAACAATTTTGGTAAGACAAGTACAGCAGAGTACAGTATCTGTGTGTTCTAAGAAGGGGCAAATACATCTCTAGCCATACTGATAGCGATGTCCAGCAGGGGAAAAGAGACTGAAAATGAAGTCTTAGAATGGATGTCACTGATGGATGAGTGAAAAATTTCCTGAACAACTGTAATCAGAGCTCTATCAGGAGGAATGGATGAAGTGTGACTCAGGCAATTCTGATGCAAGTAGTTGCAAAATAAAGTATCTCTGTAAGTGATCATGAAGTGGGAAAAAATGCTAAAGAATTAAACCCAGAAAAAAATGGGGAAAATAAGAATTCATAAAGAAAATATTTTCAGACTTGACACTTGCAGTCTGCAATACAGTGAATTCTATGAACACAAATACCATCAAAGCCTTCAGCAGGATTTTTGAATCTTAAGACAAATATTATATGATTCATGTACAGAGTTGCTCTTTATTTAAAATAGATCTTGAAGAGATCCATTTCTGAGCTCTGAATCCTTCATGTTATCTTTTAACAAGAAGGAGCAATGCTATTTTGACTAATTAGTTAAGGAAGCAATATTCATGGAGGTATCCAAGATGTCACTTGGAAGATTAGTGAATATGATATCCAAGAGGAAAAACAATTGCAGGAAAATTATGTGAGATCTTTAACTGAGGAGCTAGTCATTTTCTGTATGCTGCCACAGTCCTTTAGCTGGAATTTGTAATTTATGTGCTAGTGATTTTTCCAATAAATTTAATTAGATAAAACACCCTTGAGCTCCTGCTGTATTTATTTAACATCAAGAATTTCTGAAAGCATAGCCTGCTTTTGTGAAGTGTTGGTTTGAATTTGACATTGGATGGCAAAACAGACTTTGAAAATGGAATACAATGGTTTTTATGCTCTTAGCTGTCTTCTAGACAAGTGAGAAATAGTTGTGGCACACTTGGGCTTAATGATTCAGTTAAATAATTGTTACATGGAATCTGCTTCTGTCCACGTATAAAACAATACAAGGCTGACCTTCTTTGTAGGTATCATGATTTTATACATGGAAAAACATTCTTAAACTTATTTTTAGGAGATAAGCTATAAAGCAGGACAAATTTATTACAAATATTTGACTAATAAGTACAAGATATGCTAAGTATATTTTGCCAACATCTATTTCATATTCCATGTACATTATGCAAGGTGAAACTGTTAGCTCTTGGAGTTTGAGTTAATGATGCTCATTATTTTTAAGTTGTTTATGAGCTGCAAATATCTATAATTAGTTGGCTGAAGTTTTGTTTTATAAATTTTATGTAAAGCACTATTTGACTTGAACTGGTGATCATATACTTGGATTTTGCTTGCTTAGTGATTTATGATCTGAAGAATATCACCTTGGTGATGTTTCCATATGGAGTACACTTTTTCATCATGGCACATTTAATGAAACTAATGACCCCTGAAAAGCGAGTATGTGCGTGTTTGTTGGCACAATAAGTACCACGCAGCCACTCACTCTCTCCCCACTCCCCCAGAGGGATGGGGAGGAGAACTGGAAAAAGGTAAAACTTGTACGTTGAGATAACAATTTAATAATTGAAATTAAATATAATACTAATGACAGTTGTAATGGAAAGGAGAGGGAGGGAGAGAGGAACCAAACCCAGTGCACAGTACAGTTGCTCATCAGCTGCTGCCCAATGCCCCTGAGAAGCGATGGGTGGCTCCCAGCTGACTCCCCCAGTTTATACACTGAGCGTGACGTTCTGTGGTATGGAATATCCTTTTGGTTATTTCGGGTCAGCTGTCCTCCCTCCTAGCTTCTTGTGCACCTGCTCACTGGCAGAGCATGGGAAACTTGGAAAGAGTAAACTCTACGTAGCAACAACTAAACCATCAGTGTGTTATCAACATTATTCTCATACTGAATCCAAACCATAGCTTTATACCAGCTACTAGGAAGAAAATTAACTCTGTCCCAGCTGAAACAGTGTTTTGTGATGATGTCATGAAGAATGATTTTAAAATGTATTTGCAGAAGGAATTGCATAGGATTAATATTGCATAGGAAGCTTTAATTCTTCATTTCTGCTTAACAGTAAGCCCTGGCTTACTGTTTCAGACACATTGTTGTAAGTTTTCTGTGTCATTTCTATGCTTAGAGAGAAAGCTTTGAATTCTGTGTAACTACTTGAGTACCTACTCCACTTTTTCATGTCCGTTTCAAAAATTCACTCAGTTTTAGCTGAACCTGTTGGTTAACTTGCACTAGTGCATGCTCAGTGAAAGTTAAATTTGGCACAAAATAATCTCCACAGATTTAATCTGAACTGATTGTGCTGAAGCCCAGAGATGGAAGGTTTGCAAAGAGATCTCTCTTGTGGTTAAGTTCCTGCTAGAATTTTAGTAGTAGAAAAAAAAAACCAGAGGTACCCTTGCCACTACTCACAGCAATATAGACTAGAATTGAATAGATACCCTAAAACTTGTAGTATTTCTCTGAAGGTGATGGCTAAAGTAGACATAGCATTAATGATCATAATTCTGGCAAATTCACATCCTTAGAGACAAATTCCTCATGTATAGCTTTTTTTTTGGTATGGGTATCATCCTGTAAACATCCCTATATGTATGTAGTGTTGCTGACTAGAGAGTGATCCAATTGATGTCTCTACCAATATAGGCTCTGTAAGATATCATAGTGTTGTGTTTTTTGGTGATTTTTTTCCTTTTTTTATATCACTGTGTTTGGAAAACAAGCTTATAATGACAGCTGCTCTGGATGCAATATAATACATGTTTGTCCTATGAGACTATCCATTTAAGTTCTGTTAGGAACAACTAGATGAAATTTCAGTTAATTCATATTTTTTTCTAATTGTATTTCAGATACTCTGTGCCTTAAAATTTGTAAGTTGTAGATGTGTCATAAAAGCTAGGTTAGGATTACTTCAGGGAATTAGTTGTTGAACCCTTTTCTTGTTTCTTTTTCTTTTTGTAGTTGCTTTGAGTTAAGAAGTATATGACCGAGTATAAGACAAATCATGTTCCTTTTATCTGGCCACTATGTGCATATTAATTTCAGCAGGATGAACACAGTGGAGCATGTAAAATCCTGAGAGTCCTGATTTTTGTTGTTTTGGACAGTATAGTTTTGATGTTGTCCAATATGTAGATATCAAGACATTTTTGGATTCCCTAAAATATATCGGTATCTTTTCCATAATGGACTTGTCACGGCAGTGGCATTTAATACGCGGTTCACGCTGTCTTCTAGTTTGCAGTAAGGAGTCACCCAGAGCTGACTCAGCTGAAGTTACTGAGTGTTTCCTCGTTGGCGTGGTTATGGCCGGTAAATTCCATCACAGAGGGAAGAAAAGGGCTCATGAGGAGGCAAAAGTAATACCGTATATCACATCACTTGTTTCTATGTTAATTGGCATCACTTTGTACAAAGTATTTTATGTATTCCGTGTCCATACCTTGCATAGTCAGTGTGTAGGAGTTAAAATTGGCTTCTTATAACCTTAATCTTCACTGTTAGAGGAAAACTGTTTCAAATTATTAAGCATTTCCTAGGTAGGGACTGCGGTTTTGGTGGCAAGGGTTTGTGTGATGAGGTAGAAGACTATTTACTAACTTTTTTGTTGATACTTACTTGCTTAGAAGTCTCTTGAAAGTAAACTGATGCCTTGGTATAATGGCCTTGTAATACGTACAAGGAAGCTACCTTCTCATTAACTCGTTGACGGTTTTGATTTTTTTCAGTTCATTTGGAGTTTTCATTAAAACAGCATTAACTATCGGAAACACTGAGTGTATATAAACTTCACTACCAATTCTTTGTTATTTCTAGCAACATGTAGGCACATGTTCAAAGTTTTGAAATGGTAAATTCTTTGGAACAGAGAACTTCTTCACATCCAGCACAATGGAACCTGGTTTCCCTCCTGACTTATGATCAGTAAAATGCTAATTGACATTGAATTTATTAGTTAATTTTTTTTTTTACAAATTGAAATTAAAAGAAAGTCCTCTTGGGAATTATCAAGGATATATTTTGCTGGAAACTGATCTTTTTTCATCTCATTTAAAGTTATTCTTACATGTGGCTGTCCTCGGACTGAAAGGTAATGTTGTTTTGCTTCAACAGTTTGAGGTTCCAAGTCCTGGATAGCTAGCAGATACAAAGATAATCAAGGCCTACTTTGACCAATACATTTAGTATTTTGTTTTGCCTTAACAAAACTCTCCTTTTCCACTTCTCAAGGCTGCCATATGACCTATTCTCTGATACTTTCTTAGAATAGATTTACATGTAGCTATCCAGTTGTAAAAGGTATTGTTACTTATTATTACAGTTTCACATAGAAGCACAAGAATAGCCACTGCAAAGTTCAAGATTTTTAATAATCAAGTTTTTTATTTCTCTCTCACAAATGCATTCATAACTACATTTCTAGAAATTCTGAGTGATCTACTTGGGTCTTGTAATTGATAGCTGCCCTTGCTTTTTATTTGAGCATTAAATATTAGTAGCATTTTTCAAATTAAAGCCGTATACTGAGATACTGTATATATTCCTCTATGCACTTAATATCCTTGGCTATCTTAACTTTTTTTTTTTCCTTTATGGAAATTTCATTTCCTCTGCATATTGCTTTTTCCATTTACTTTTAAATTATCCATTATTGCAAAACATACTTTTTAAGAAACTTTTATCTAGATTTAGCTCTTCTTCAGTTAGTTGTCATACCTGGGTAACTTTTTTTTTTTATTTGGTTTATTATAATCTTGATTTTTTTCTGAATCTGGACATAATCTAAATTAGCACTGAATCTTCAATGCTGAGAAACACAAACCTATAGTTGCTGAGTCTGAGAAAGCACAGACTTTCAAATACATCTCTTTTTTTTAAATTATTATTTTATGATACCTGTTCTACTCGATGTACTGGCACTACAGCAAGGCACGTACCAACTTACTGTAGAGGAAATATGAACATCATTTTTGGCTGTATATAAGTATGGTAAGAGTGATTAAGTCAGATTCAATATCTGCCTCATTTGGTATCTTGCTTTTGTTGGCAGCCAGTAGTGGGTACTTCTGAAAAAAAAATATTAAAGAAATAGAACATGACTATAGTCATTCTCCCCAGGTGTGTCTTCAAATTTCTGGTAACCAGGAATTTAAGGACTCAGAACTCAAAATTCTGTTTGTATATCATGTTTGATATTCATCATCTGCCCCCCGTCCTCCCCTCCAACTAGCCTGTTCTGCAACTAATCCCATGCATGCTTCTAGGCAACCTTCTGTAAGAAGGAATTCTTTAACTGAATTGTGCCATATATGACAAGGCCTTCCTTTTCTACTTTAAATCTGCAGCTTGGAAAGTTTATTTCCAATTTCATTGTTTGAGTGAGACAGATAATTCATGGCATGACTATATCCCGCATAACTATGCGTATTTGAGGTTTTCATACTATCGATGTACTACTTCCATGGCAAATCTTGCCTTAATAAATATTGAAAGATATACTGGCAAATTGTTCTCTCAGAATATAGCTTCTTGAAATCTAAATCTATTTTGCTTGTCTTGCTGTTGTTATTCTCCTTTATTTTTTTAATTAATAATACAGTATTGCCTACTAATTATCTTCAGTATATCAAAATTTATAGGTCTCAGACACCATATATATGTAATTTTCAAAGTAAATATTCTGGTTGGTTTTTCTAATGGAGAAATGTTGCCTTGTAGGTTGTTTGGTTTTGGTTTTTTTTTGTTTTTATATAGCTTGCTATAAGTAATTGTGAAAAATTACATTTGAACAACATTGGAAACTAGTAGAAGATGAAAATATAGTAGCAGAAGAAACAGGTTTTGGAAAGATTGATTTAAACAAATAATGGGAGAGGAAAGGATGTTGAGAAGGCAAAGCACACAAAATACTCTAATGACATAGTCTAATGTAAAGGAATTGTAGAGGAACTATAGAGGAATGAAGTCAGGTTAATGAACATTGATGACATACAGCTGTGGGCTGGCTTCAGGGGCGGTGGGTTGGCTGATGTGAACAAGGTGCAGCTGTGGCTGGTTCTGCTGAGTAGTTAAATAGCTCCAAGGGGGAGAGGAGGGGAGCCTGGGGTGAAGAGAGACCTAGAAGAAGTAGAGGGAGGAGAGAGAGTACCCTGGATGTGGGAGAGACAAGGAGAGGTCCTGGGGGAAGCAGGGGGCCTGAATGAGGAGAGGCTGGCTGGAAGAGGAGCCCAGAGAAGGAAGACTCTGGATGCAGCAGAGGCAAGAAGCAGGGTGGAGTGGCCTGAAGATGATGAAGAAACATCCCGGACAGCGGATGAACTGTTGAAAGCTTGTAGGAGGTTGGTGGCTGTGCTGGGGCAAGGTGTGGGAGCTGCTTATGGAAGTTAATCGGGGATGGGATGATAAAAGCCTTGTTGTAGCTGGCTAGTCTTGAGAATGCTGTGACAGTCTAACAAGAAAGATGTCTTCAGGAAGGTAAGGGGAAGGTTTGTTGAAACAATTGCATAGTAACTCTTTATAAGTAATGATTCCACCCAATCCCAGCCAAATCTGTACCAGTTCCTTGGAGAGTAAGGACTGGATTAATTCTTTTTGGGGGTATTTTTGTGTTGTTCTACTGTCCCTCTGGAATCTTAGTTTAACATTTAGATTAAAAAAAATAAATGCATGTTCCTTAGATAGAGATCCAAGAGCTTGTTGCTGCCAAGGTTTGTGGCTCACACGTGTCCTGGATCAGATTGCTTGGAATCTGCCTGGCACAGACTGGCTCAGAATGTTGGTGTTTTTCTATGTGTTTTGCCTGTGGGGATTAGTTTTGCTCGGTGTACCCAGAGCTGTGTTGAAGCACTTTTAAAGCTTATTGAAATGGAGGTGTTGGTGTCCCTCTTGCATCCATCAGGTAGTGATATGGGAAACAAGAATGGGATGTCCCTTCTGCTTAATTTCAGGTAGAGACTCTATACTTAATATTTGCACATTTGCATCTCACAACAGTGTTTGTGATTAACTTGAAGGGTAGCCTGTTCTGGTTGGAAGAGTCTTGCAAAGTCATTGTGCCTGCTAATGGGTGGGAAATGTTCTCTAGTTCCTAGTCCTTGCTCTGGTTGAACCTCCATAGCTTAAAAGAGTAACCAAAATGATTAAAAGGTATATTTTTTTGGTAATACTTTCCAGTCTCATAGCTAAAGAATCTTCCTGGGGACATGATATCTGAGAAGGAGTAATTTGTCTAAAGAAGGTTTCAGGTTTTTTTTTTTCCTGTGAATGTCTGAATTGTAAAGAGTACTCCCCACTCTTTTAGTTACTAAAGCTGCACTCAATTTCTGATTTTTTTTTTTATCAGTCAGAAGGCTTTTGTAAACAGAATCTGAGTTAATTTGTAGAGTTTAATACTAATTTGAAGTGGTGTAACAGGGCGAAATTCAGTCTCACGTGGTGCGTTGAGATGAATGCAGTGGTTATGATAGAATGACTCAAAATTCCTTAACTGTGACTATTAGAGCGAAAAACTTTAGGGATATAGTTATCTGGCTTGCCATAATTAAAGCAATTTCTTATTGTAATCTGACTTTAGTCAGGCATACCTGAGAGCTGAAATTAACCTTTTTAAAGTTCCCATCTTTCATGCCTGAGAGGTCTTTGAAGTGTAAGTATACTGGAATGACACTTTCTTATTTTGTCATGCAGTAGAGATTTATTTTTTTCATGGCAAGCTCATGTTTAAATCATGTCTCTCTGAAGTAAATCTTTTGCATCTGTTTGTTCATTGGAGTCTGGATGAGCTCATTACTTTCAGAGTAAGGTAGACTGGGCTTGTATAAAAGTTAGACTTCTTGATTTGGGTTACCTTCCTATTTCAGTTCTCATTTGCACTATAATAAATATAACTGATGGCAGATTTTTCTGGTCAGAATAGCCTGAAAATTTACCTACAGTATTGAAAAACATATGTTATAGAACTAGGTGCTACAGATGGAAACTACTAATCACAGAAGTCCTAAGATACCAAGTAAAGTGCTGAGAAATGGTAATTTTGTTTAGGAGTTTGTTATTCATAGGCTCTTTCTGGTTTTGCACTGGTTTCCTTTTCTTAGATGTTAAGCCTTTGCTATTTCATGCTATATCCTAATCTTATCCCTGCCCTGGGTGCCTCTCCTTGCCTTCTTTTACTTTGGAAAGTTCTGGATTATCCTAGTTTTAGATTTACTAGAGAAGCTTTTTTTTGGTGTCAGAGAGAAAATTGCACCAAGTACTTTTATTCTAGTCTTTTAGAATATTTTCCCAGAGTTTAAATATTAGTTATTATATTTTAACTTTTTTTGTTTTCTAAGACAATGAAATCCTCTCCAACCACATTATTTAACCTTATAGTTGAATTGTTTGGTTTTTTGGTCCTTGCTAAGGAGAGCAGTTCATATTTAGTTCACCTAAATCTTTCAACATAAAACTCCCTCAGGTGTTTAACTTTTCTGCTATTCAAGTCTGCTCTAATTCAGCCATAATTTTCTGGTGAGATGCCCAGAACTGAACACGCTGTTCCAGAAGCAGCTGTGCAGTGCCATATACCAAGTACCCAAACACTGCCATATGTAGCTTTTGGTATACATGGCCTAACACTGCAAAGGCTTTCTTGCTATCAATTTAGACCAATAAAAATATATTGTTTTCTTTAACTACCCCAATCTGATGTTGTTCTAAAAATGTCTTTTTATTCAAGAACCCTTCAAAATTATTTTTGTGTCTAATCCAGTTTCATTATTTTCAAATTATGCTTTGAAAATCTTTGTCTTACTGGTATTGCTCTCTCTGGTGTGATCTGTATATTTTTCAGCTTATTACTTATTGAATCTTCTAGGTCGTTATTGAAGATGTTGAGTCCTAGGCCTAATAAAGATCTATATATCATCCTAGAAGGGACCTATCACTGTTCGATACACACCATGTCTTAAAACTCAAGAGTATAGATTGTTAGCATTTTCTTGCCTTATGAATTCAGATAAGTATGAATTAATTTTGTGACTCTGTTAAAGCACTCACTAAAATAGGAATAGTTTTCATTCATTGGACAGTTTCGTTTTCCTTTCCCTTGTGCTCTTCTGAATAACAATGAAATTCAATCAGAAAAAACATATGACAGAACTGAGTGATTATTTTCTTCCTTGTGGATTGATACACCCCACCCGCTTTTTTTTATATTAACTTTTGATACTGCCTTCTCATATTGCTGTCTCATTTTATTAATGCAGGCTACTAGGCTAGTTTAGGTACAAATGACCCAAAATATTTTATAGGCCCAATTCTCTAAAGCAGCATATGCTTGCATTGGGTCTAGAAAAAGAAAACATCAAAATTCTCCCTCCCTAACTGGTGTGGTATGTCCTCTTGCAATATGTGGAATATAGTTTCCAGGGCCCAAAATAATGCTTTATTCAGCATATTGTTTCATTTTTCATCATTGAAGGCACATGCATGAATAAGACTTTACAGTATACGGCCTTTAGTTGTAAGCAAGCGAGTAATCTAGTGTAGAAATGTCTACCTGGACATCTTCTGGCTCCTACGAGAATAATGACCTCTTTTCTCTCCCTCCATGTGCCCCTCAGTACTAATTCTTCAGCTTTTGTGTAGATGGAAAAGCAGGCAACAATCCAGTGAAAAGCCAGCTCAGAGAAGGAATGTATCCTATAAAATGCCTTCCAAGGACAATGTTTTGATTTTTATGTAAGACTGTTTAATGTATTATACTGAGGCAGGGATGATAACTGTTTATATGAGCCTGAACATTCCTCCCCCCCCCCCCCCAACTCTGTATTGTGGACTTAATGATACAGACTAGCACTTGTTCCTTTAATACTCTATTTGATTGGGTATGTTCAATCAAGTCTAAGTTATAAATAAACAGCAGTAGCTAACACTTCCCTAAACTTTATGGTGTCCTTTATAGCTTCTGTGTTCCTTTAATATTGTAAAATTTTTAATCCTCTTTCAATAAATAACCTAGAACAAGTTAGTGCGTGCTACTGCATTGCTCCTACCTAGCCCAGAGGTGCACCGGGGCATATCCCCTGCCTGCTCGGGCAGACCCTGGTGGGTTCTCAGTTCGCATGAATGAGGTGCATACTCATGAGTTTGACGATGTTTCCTAGAATGTCAATTGGAAAAATAGCAGCTCAAGGTCTGTGATAGATTATAGATTCCAATGACTCTTCAACTTTTTGCTCTTTCTGTCCCATCCTTTATCATACAGTTAGTCCCTTTTCATGTAGCAGCTCCTTCCTCACCTCACCTGCGTACAACTATTCCAGTTTGCCGATTACAGCCATCGCTGTCCTCTTGTTGCTGTTATAGCTCCTTACCCTTTTATCTGCCCAGTAGGATGCTTTCTTTTTTAATATGTCTGAACAAAAAAAAACACTGAGAAGACAGCTGCAATATAAAGAATTACAACTTGGTTTCAGTTTCTTTTCCCATAATGTCCTTTGGCTTTTAGCAAAAGCAGCTGAGGGTGGGCATGGAATAATCCCTTTGTGATCACCTGTCTCCCCAGATGTAAGACATGCTTGTTGAAGTGAGAATCTTCTTGTTACTTAGCTACCAGTGTCAGGAAAAAAATATGTTGAATATATAATTTTTTTTTAGATTTATACATTGGGTAATGCTGGAGGAATTACTGAAGGGAAAATGCATCTTTGGAGTTGCAGAAGAAATGTGTTGTTCCCAGCCAGGTTTCAAGTGAGTGTGCTGGAGACATTCTTTGTATTTATAGGAAATAAGTGCTCCAGAAACTATAGGAAAGCTGTAACCTTTAAAATCAGTGGATTTTGCATAAATTATTGTACAAACATCTAATGGTCATAGTTCAGTTAAAAGGAGAAAAAATACAATATTTCAGTGCAAATGGTTAAACTTTAGCATGGTTAGAATAATGTAAAGCAGGGTATGTAATAGGGTCTTTCTCTGTACAATTATTAATGTAGCATTTTCTAACAGTAGCTGTCCCTTCACAATGAAGTAATGGAGACAGTATTTAGCTCTTACATAGCAATTTCCATTTTCTAAGTACTGCACTTATAATAGAGTTGGTAGAAGGGAAAATTACTCTCGTCTAAAGCTCTCCCTCTCTCCTAGGCTTTTTGACATCTCAAAGATCTTTTTAAAAATAGATCTGTTTATATAACTGAGGGAAAAAATAGGGAGGGATACCCTGATGAGATCAACACTGACCTTTATAAAGTGAGTCCCTACAGAAGAACTAGGCTTTTTGTCACGCTTTGTAATTTCATAGTTCAGTAGCAAGGATTCTTTCAGAAGTTTTCTTCATTGGTACTCAAGCATATCTGTAATTTGGTAAAAATTAGATTGAACATACAGAAAACGACTGTAAACATGTTTCCAATTTCTGACAAATATTCCAGCATTTTCCCCCCCTTGTAGCATTGATTCACCTGCATTATATACTAAATGGAAATGCGCAGGATATAAAATTAATCCACCCTTGTAACTATCTGAAGGGAGTAATTATCTGATGCTTGCAAGCTGTTTCTAGAATAGATCCTTCCCAAGCTACATTAAATTTTATTCTATCTGTGTTTGAGTCTTAAATTACAGTGGATCACATCCTTTAACAATATAAACGTAGCTCCACTAAAGTCACTGGTGCTGTACAGATTTCATATGTAAGCAGTACCTCAAAGTATGTAAATCCCCATTGCAAATTTGATGTTACAATAAAAGATAGCAATTTGTGTGCTTATTCTGAGAAATCAGTGTATGGCTATCTTATGTAGTCTGGTTAATTACATTCAGTTCCCTTATCAGAGGTGCTCAAACCATGCAGCCATGGAACAAAGCCCTTAACAAGCATCACCCTCTTTGCATTAACAGAAGCTCAAGAACATCAAGGAGAAAACATTCAGATTTGACAGCTAATTCTGTGATGAGTATGCATAAAGGAAAATACCCTCTTCTGGAAAACCTCTTTAAGACTTTGGGGGAATGGAGAGTTGTCTAATTAAATGATAAACAGCTGAAAAAAGCAAAGGAGATAATTTGCAGCTTTTCTGTTAATCCTTTTTTTGTTAATGATTAGGTTTTTCTTGTGTGGTTTTTTGTTTGGGTGATTTTGGTTTTGGAGCAAGTGAAATGGCTAAGGCCAGGGTCTCACCAATGAGTTTCTCAATCTTTGTAAACTCTCGAGTTCACAGACCCTGACCAAGAAAAGCTAAAGATAACTGGATCTAGTGTTGAGGAGCTGTTGTCCTGATACTAACACCCTGCCAGCTGGGAACTTTACCAAACGTAGAAAGCTGTCATGTAAATGTTGGAGATAGCTGAGATTGTTTTTATAATAAATGTTCACATGCTTATCAACACTAATCAAGTATAGCTGCAGGAACCTGTTGGAAGTTCTAGCCAAGTTAGGCCAACACTGATGGAAACTATTTAAACAAATTTAAATAAAATTTAATTTGAGAGTTAGATTCAAACATTTAAATATGGATTGGTTTTCTAATTTGTCTACAGGGCATTAGGAAATCTAGTGCTGACAAGTGAGGAGAAGGAGACACATTGACTAGGTGGGAGGAGCAGAGGGGCTTGCTTATCACTTTTTTTGCAGCAGCAGTTTGGATATAGGTTGGCGTAAGCAGCTTATGAAACTGCACCCTTACCCTTTTCTAGATATTTCTTACACCTCTTTGTGCCATAGTTACTTTAGAATATTATCTTTTAAAAAATGGACAATGTTAACTGCTTCTGTAGAAGGTGCTGGAGAATTGGTAGAGGGCAATCAAGAGTCTAGCTGTGCAAAGCTGGGTCTGAGAGATACTGCTTCCATTCTGGAAAATGGAGGAACTGGAGAGAATGTAAGCATCATACACCCAGAAATGTCTTCCTGAAGATACGTAGTTTTCTCCAAGTGATTTTTCTGGAACCTGGTGGAGAGAATGGACATAAGCCGATACTATGAAGTCAGGAGTTCAAAAACTTTCTAAAAGATCTTGACCTTACTCTCACTTTTTTAAACTTGTAGTACATTCCAAACCTGTTTTTCAGTAGTGCTATAATGATTTCCAAACCTTGTGAAAGCATGAGTGATGCATGGTATCTATCTCTGAGCAAAATTACTAATCACATTGTATTTCATAGATTAAATGCAACTATTAATACTCTGCAAATCAAGTAGGATTCTTTCAGTGAAAAGGGAGTCCGTTTGTGTTAGAGAAATTAGATATAAAAGGCTTATGGAAATCTAAGCCCTTCTCTTTTAGTTTTCGCTCCATGTTGATGTATCCATGTTTTTGGTATTTGACTACTTAAATTATTAAAAAAGATACCTTAGCAACATAAAAGCTCAACTTCCAGTTGGATACTTATGATTAGATTTAAGTATAATGGAAGTATCAAATGGAAAGGTAAGTCCTTAGCCAGGGTTTTACTAGGTTTTACCTTGATGTTTTGCATTGCTCGTGGTGGGATTTTGATCTCAGTGATCTGCTCTTCAAGATTTTTGCTTAAAAATTTGTCTTAAATGTGAAATCAGGTTTGTGTTTATAAAATGTAATAAATTTAATGAAAAAAAAAATTAAAAGCTCAGTCTCATTTTGTCTTATATGATGTTGGCCAAATCAGTATCTGGAAGTCAACACATTCTATCCTATGAGGCTTGCTAGTGGGTAATCATCATTCTCTCTCTTCTGAGACTTGGCCTATATTTCTGGCTTTGTTAGCATGTTTTTGGATAGAGCTGGGGTAAAACTGGAAATTAATAGCTTCTGGGAAGCCATAGTCCCAGAAACTACGGGGAATGGTAGAGACACTTCTGTTGGTCTCCGTGGATGTCTAGACAAAGCAAGCTGAGATTTTGCAACCCTTTAGAGTTATGGGAGTTAGCTGTCAGTATTGGAACATTGTTTGAAAATTCTTAGGTGGTTCCAGCCTTGAGAATCTCCCTTGATATCTGTATTGGGGTTTCTGTATGGTTTTCCTTGCTGTAAATTGAGGGGAAAATGATACCTTGTTTCCTCTGCAAAGTACTATAAATTCCACTGATGAAGGGTGTTATATAAAGATTTTTTTCCAAGAGGCTGGAGTTGTGGAAAAACATGTCCCCAGTGAGGAAGAACATTAAACTTAGTAGTATTCGGTTACCCTATCTAGATATGTTTTCTAAAAGAAATCAAAAGAAACTTGCATTGAATTTGAGCTTTTCTTAGTTGGTGAAACACTCAAGGAGGGGAAAAAAGTATCTGTTCTTTCATCTCTTAGGGACTGTAACACTGTAGGTGAAAGCTTAGTACATTGCTTTCTCTAATTCTTCTGTTATTGTGAGTTATCTTCTGCTGACAGCTTATAACCTATTTTTACAATGACAATAATTCTTGATACTTGATCATTCTATTGTTGCATTGAACTGGAGATCAAAGCGTTATTCCAGATGTTCTCCTCTAAGAGTGTAAGGTTCCTTTTAAGAAATCCTTTCTGTTACTGCTTTATTATTTATTACAATAACTCTTATAATGTAAGTTTTATATTTGCCCTTTTGAAAGCACCAATAGTGGCCATTTTGGAGAAAATGCAACAGTAAATGTGCAAAAATATTTCAGAATCAAAATTTTTACAAAACCATAAGCTTTGATTGTTTTAATCACAAACAAGTTCGAGACTGACAGATTTCCCTTTGTCCAGTTTCAAAGCTGGTATTTTTATTTATGATTTACGTACTTGTGCCTTTGTGGGAAAGAGGTCACTGAAGAAAAATCTGTTTTTCTTATAAAACTGGATCATATAGGTCATAATCCGCTTCACCTCATTATATGTATGTTTTACCCATGCTATTACGCACTCTTACGGTATTTACTTCAGCATTGAGGCCAGTTCCTAAAATATTTGATAAAGGACCCTCCTTTCTTGAATTAGCATTCAAAATCCCCAACAAACACCTCTGCTGTATGCTGGTTCTTGTTAGGTTTGATAACGGATGTAGGAGAATTATTTTCAGTGGAAAATGACATACTCCCTAGAAATGTATAGAACTCTGCCTCAATGCCACTTACTGTCATAGTCAGATGAGAAGGTCACAAAACCTTACACTTTATTTTCTTGGTCTAAATGTATGGCTTTGGTAAACTGGAAGAAAGCTTGCTTAAAGAAGACACTGTGAACCAGAAGAAATACTGCTGTATTAGATTTATGGGGTTTACTTTGCT
Organism: Falco biarmicus; assembly: GCF_023638135.1. Classification (NCBI taxonomy): domain Eukaryota; kingdom Metazoa; phylum Chordata; class Aves; order Falconiformes; family Falconidae; genus Falco; species Falco biarmicus. The sequence goes on from NC_079288.1 coordinate 46,368,740, forward strand.
AGAAGTGCTGTGCAAAGTAAGCACATGATTTTAATAGTGCATGAAGACTTCTGTTGAAGGTCCTATAGGTTCTGTCTCTAAAACTGTGAAATGTCACAAAAATATGTAAAACTGTACCGAAAGCTTTTCTTGCATTGCTAGCTGAATCAAACTGACCTTTTAGACTTGAGTACCCAGTCTCCCACAGTGAGATACTGTGCCTGCCATTATGGAAGAGCAACTGTGGCATTAAGCTGATGCTGGGGCTGAGCCTATTACCAAGGTTGCTTTGAATACAGGGCACTGCTGAGCAGTAGATGTGCAGCTGCTGCACATGACGGTGCCTTTTTCCTGCTTTGTGGTACTGCACTGAAGCTGATAAGCAGATTGTGTGTGAGGGTGGTCACCGGTGATGTCAAACATGGGGTGATAAGAGAGATGACGCTGTGGTCCAGCACTGCAGCATCTCTGGCACTGCTTGACCCAGCAGGCTGTTATTTATACATCCCAGTGCTGGGAGTGGGTGAGATCAGAGGCTTATCAGGATGAGTGCATGTGTGTCTGAGGAGTGTAACCACAGGCCATGTGAGCAGCCATTGAATATGATTTGGAGTCCAGTACGTGTGAGACCTGATTATCTGTTGAGTAGCTGGATAAATCACTATCCAGGCTGTGTGGTGAATTGGAGAACTTTCTCCCTTTGTCTCCACTGAATCTGACCCAGTATCTGAGCTTGCTGCTGATGCAAAACAAATTGCTTGATCTGTTTTAAAAGATCAATGAACCATGTCAGAATTTATCAGTAACAGTTGTTAGTATTAACCTAATACAGAAGCACTGTGCATCTTTGTCCATCTGAATCAACAAAAACCATCCAGTTGGAATCCCTCCCACAACCTATTGGTCATCCATATGTTTAAAATTCATTGGTTAATCCAAACAGTGTGCTATAAGACAAATTCAGTCCAAGATTTGTCTTTTTTTTTTTTTTTTTTCCAAGTGGTAGCTGCAGTGGCAACAGTTACTTGCTGGAAGTGGCAGGTAGCATGCAGCTTTAGTCTGGATCTTTGTTCAAACTGGCTCTGAATGCAACTGAAGGGCACGAGTTGATGATCTAAGGCATGATTTTCTTTTTAATAAGTTGTTGGGGAGTTATTTTGGTGGATGGACTGTACAATTATATAGCCATTATGAGTGATACAAGATTCTTTAGGGAAATTGCTAACTGAGGACTTGGAGTTGAAGTATAGCTGTCATCTAGACGGGCTAGATTGCCCCAGTCTGCCCCAATAATGACTTTTGGTGTGTTTTGCTGTTGCATTCTGGAATATGATTGAGTGTGAAACTTGAGTATATACTAAAATCCAGAGCCAAAGTTTTGCTTCACTGTATTGCATGTCATTGATCTATAATGGGCTACCTGATGATCTCGGGTGGAAAGCATGATGAACAATTCTCCTCCAAGCAAAAAGTAATTTGAAAAGGATGATGTGGAAGTCTTACCTATTCAGGGAGCAAGTTTTATTTGGAGGCCTGTTCAAGGCTGTGAATTGAACTCTGTCAGGGTCTATGGAAATGTCGCTTCTTTTCAGCGCTTTTCTTTAACTTTGCTTTCTCTAGCAGCAGAAATATATGTACAACAGGAGATGTGCTTGCCTTGAAGGAAAAATGGGAATGAAGTATGTCATTCCACTTTGTGCATCTTCTGATGAGGATGTGAGCACAAAAAAGTGCATGTCATGTAATTTCCATTACTTGATGCACATCCTGAAATGCAATCTGACACTTTTCTGATGGGTTTAGGATGAATTTATATAAAGAAACATTTCATTAAAAAAAAATCCCAAAACCAGCAGACTCTTCTTAGTAAATTACCATTCTTCCAAGTCTTAGGCCAAATCTTTATTCTTTTAATGATGTAATTACACTAGAAATAAGGTGCTTGGAATATAGTTTCTTTGCAGATACAAACACGTATATATTTATTTCCTTTATGTATTATATGATTTTAGTTCTATGGCTGAATTTAAGTCTAGTGTTCTGCCATCTGTCGTTCAAAACACTATAGTGTTAATGATTTTTTCCTCAGTCCCTGATTATAAACAAAACCTGTTGTTGGTTCTTGCTTGAGTGCTTTTTCCGAAGCCTTTACAATATGTCTTGGCACTATAGTCAGTTCAAAATATTCTTTCACCCCACAATAAGTTAATGATCAGAGCTGATGAAATTCAAAATGATGATCTTCCAGCACACCTGCTAATGCACAGGGACATCAACTACAGTAAGGCTTTTATATGCCAACTCTGTTCAGTGAACCACTGTGCTACCTTAAAGAGATAATAAATTTAAAGTTTAGTTTATTCTGAGGCCACATTTGTTTCTGAGATTTTAAGGAGACTACATTTCTACTTTGGTTTATTGCAATGCTAATCCTGATGATATTACTGGAAGAATTGAAAAGAGAACACTCTACAACATATATGTCCAGAAAATAAAATAGAAATATGTATATAAATACATATTATATAAAATGTGTAATTATATATCTACACCTGTATATTCCTTCAGAGGTTTATAGGAACTCTTACATGCCTGTGTGTGGATGCGTACTCTGCCTTAAATAAGGGAGAATGTAAAGATAAAAGGTAGAGTGGTTGTTTATCTTGGAAACACTTGCAGTTCCCTGTTACAAGTATATTTAATGTTAAAAGGTCTTTCAGATTTTATGGGAATACTCTTAGAAGTATAAGCTTAAATTATTTGTGTAAAGACAGAAAATGATGCAACATCAGTCTATGAGATGTACTTCGAAGTGATCATCAGATCTGAATGTTTCCCCCTATAATACTGGGAGTATTAAACCTATTTTCTAGTCAGTAATATTTGCTTGTGAAAAGTCAATGGCACTACTTAATCATTTTGCTTTCAGCTGGTTTATGTATTCTAACAGTCATAGATCTCTTCAGTAAGATTTTTAGTCACTTTTTTAAATCTAAGAAATGCATATATACACATATATATTCAGTGACAAATTGATGATTAAATGCATGTGAAAAGGTATAAGCTTAAACTTCCACATATGAATTACCTTAAAATCAATATAATCTTACATGATGTTATTATGTAAATGCTATATGGACTTCTGTTTTGCCTAGAATTTTGGTGAAGTATTTTAAAGGTTCAGATTTTACTACTTTTTGGAAAAGTTGGGAGAAAACAGGATAAACTGCCAGCTGTTCATGACACAGGGTGATTATAAAGGACAGGATCTTAAGTCATTAAAAGCAAGTACCTTGTGCCAAGACCACGTGAGGTAAAGAATGCTCAATTTGAAAATTGATGAAAATAAAGGTTGATTTTATTATTTTGAGCCAACACATTCTTTACAGGAAAAGATTTGGTGATAGGATGTTACATGCTGGAGAGTTAGAACAGAACTCTCCCTACCTTCACTAATTTTCTGGAAAATTAAAAACATTTGAATTCTAAATTTTCTCAATTGTGGGGTTATCTTCATTATAAATTCAGCCAAACCTGTAAATAATCCTGCATAGAGGAATTTTAAGAGAATTTAAAAAGAGTATGTATCTTTTAACATTGAACAACATACATGTGTAACTAGAAGGGCAAAACTAAATTAAACAAAGTTACAGTGCATTTTACAAACAGTGCTTGAACTCTGTTATAAAAAATTCAGCCAACTACTTTTGATGCTTTCTTGTTTGCACTGTACTCTTTTGGAAATGTGTATTCATCTCTCTTATGTCACTTCTCATACAAGACTCCTCAGAATGGATTTCTAGCTGGGCTCATACTTCTAGCTGTACTGTTTCCAGTATTTTGCCATTCTTAATTTTATTATAAATTAATCTACCATAAGCATTGAGGAGGCAGTAATGCATATATGTAATTGCTGTACGCCCAGCAAGTCCCACCCACAGTTAGGACTGGAATGTCTATTAAGTGTTTTCTGAAGTGGATAAAAATGATTCTTTACTGACTACTGCAAGTATTGAGGTTTGAAAACATACGGGGGACACTAATATTTCTAGTGTGCATAACACTGCATTTCTGGTGATAATTTTATTCCAGCTTTATTTAAAATTTTTTGTGGAGGGTAACAAGATAGTTGGTATGCAGCCATTTCACTTCTGTAAACATTTTGTCAGCATTCATGGAACTAATATAGAACAAATACTTAATGTTCTTTGGAGTCTGATTGTCTCAGGCTTATGGAAGTCCTGACACCACTTATAAGGAACAACCACATTTTAATTTCTCTGGGGTGAACAGTCTTGGATCCTCCTCCCTAATTTAAAAAAATGCTTGCACATCACATTTCTTAAGCTCAGGAAAGTGAAATGGCTGCTCCATCTGCGTGGCTGCTATAACTTTATGATTTAGGGACTAATCATAATATTTAGAAAGCTTTAAAGTCATGTAAAGACTAAAACTAATTTTAAAAAAATCACACCAAGTTTATTCATAAGTTAAAAACCCCATACCAACTTTCTAAAGGTTTTTTTTAAGATTAAGTCTTACTAATTAAAGGTTAAGAGCTAAGGAAAGTTCATCTATCTGTATACAAAGCAGTGCTTTTCCAGTACACTTTAAATAGTTTTAGTAACAGTTTTGTTTGTCCCATTATGCAGCAGTGTGGTTTGACAGTTTGTTCTAGTAATTCAGCATCAAGACCAAATCATTGCAACTCCACCATTCTCTGGGAGCACTGATGCAACGATGTTCTGAATCGTACTGGTTCACATGGATTGCAGGCAACTATTTACAAAGTGCTGAGATATCATGGAATGAATTGGAAATGTTATTTTAAGAATTAGATTTATGGCACTCTAAAGATGCAGCTTCAACTACGTGTAGGATCCAGTCTTAGAAAGAAGCAGATCTCTTGGAAAGAGGATTGTGTGTTTCCTTTATTTCTTTTTAACTGAAATCCTAGTCTTAAATCTTGTGTTCCTGGGGGAATGGCAGCCCGTATTTCTCTCCCCTTGACAAGTTGCCTATGATGGGTAGACATTTTTCTCTTTTTTTTTTTAAAAAAAAGTGATGTTAACTGGCTTTAAAATGCTGACAGGTGTAGAAGTCAACAGGTGTGGCCCTAGAATGTTATTTAAGGGTTTTGAGGATTAAATTATAATATTCAAAAGACTTCTGGCAACCTCTAGTCTTAAGTCTCAGATGTGTAAGGTTTCAGTAATTGCTTTACTGACATCGCTAGCATTACTACATAATTAGTTATAAAACTACTAAATATATACAAGCAAGTGGGACCTACTCCAGTGTTTTTAGGCCATCCTGCCAAGATACAAAGGTGCACTGCTGATTGTGTCCTTATTTTATTACAGTAGTGTTAGCTGGTGGTTGTTGGTTGGTTCACTTTACCTGTAAAACTTTGGTGTATTGTTCAGTTGCATATAAACACATTTTATATTGATGTTCGAAGGAAAGCGGAAAGACAGAAATAGGGATTTTTAATTTTTTTTCTTTTGGAGTTGATTACTCGGTATATTGCCATGCATAAGCAGGTGGCAAAATGCAAATACAGTGCAATAACAATTATGTTCATTTACTTTGCCATTTAGGAAGCACAGATGTTAACTATATAATAACATGGTGGCTCTTACTGTAACAGTCCTGCTGTGAGGTCTTCCTGCTATTACAGTAGTTTGTTTTGGCATGTGTGAAACATTTATTGTAGGGAACTTGTAACTGTATTGTATAACTTATTTTTTTATTAATACTGTTTTCAAACTTGTTATTTACAATCTCAAAATGAGAAAAAAGTTAACTTTGTATATTCTTCATAAAATATTTCTCATTTGAATTTCTGACACTTTATTCTCTAGGAATGCATTCCTTTCTGCCACAAGCAGAGGTACCTGCCATGCATTTGGAATAATAGACAAGAAGTACTGCTCTGACTTCTTAAGGGTCTTGCTTCTTCTATTATTTATAGTTCTGTGAATTGCTGTTTGCTACTTCAGCTAACAAATATTTGTCTTGAACGTCCAAAATGTCCTAGTAATGCTACTTTTTTCACTTGTGTAACTTAAATTATATCAATATACTGAATATAGTTGGATCCATATATCCCTTAAAACTGCAATCTCAGTGGCTAAAAGATCTTGGCTTTTGGAGGACAAGCAGGAAATTGAAGCTGAACAATGAAACAAAGGTCAAAGCTCCAGGGGATATTTAAAAAAAACTCTGATGTAGTGGAACTATATTTCTCTAACATCTCTATTCAGCAAACGTTTTCTGTCCTTGAGTTACTAGCACCTCAGGGCACTTGTGGAATCCTCAGTGACACTACTAACCATGTAGTTGTGTCTGTTTCTTTTTTAAAAAAGGAAAACCAAAAAATCTACCTGAAAGAGATGATATCCTGTAATGTATGGCTGTATGGTTGATGATCGATGGTTCAAGTTACCAATTGCTGATAACTGTACACGGAAATAAAAGTCTCAACTGGGAAATATTTCAACATGTTTAGAATTAAGCAGTTTGGTTAATGACAATAGTGAGCACTACTGCCCCTCCTCAGTTGTATGGTGCTTGCTACACCAGCTCACATCCTGAATATCAATTGAAATTATTTCAATTCAAGGTCCAGGTTTTAACCATCAAAGCCATTCATAGGATTAGTCTGAGCTATGAGAGACCATCTCTTGTAGTCCATGGCTATAACCTCCCATAAGAACTACATTCCTCTGGAATAATGAAACTACCAGGGGCTTCAGGACCCCTGAGCACAGCCTGTCAGCCTGAAGCTTTTCAGCTCGCTTGTGCTCAAAGAGAAAAATGCAAAAGAGGAGGTCACAAATACTGTCAGCACTGAGCAGCGAAGCCTCATAGTATAAATAACAAGCTATTCGGGTGCCAGAGTAATTTGCATGTTGTAAGCATATGGGGCTTTTTTTTCTTCCTAAAAGCTTAGAGAGATCTTTTCCAACTGTTGGTTCATTCTAGCAGTATTGTTTTAGGTTTTCTGTGTTATAAGTAAAATAAAGTTGCAGGGTTTGTGTTCTTTTTCCTATTGCTGATCCTGCAGGAAGTGTTCTATTTCGTGCTAAATCCTTTGAAGACACTAATCATAGACATTTAAAGTAGCACAATACAGAGCATAAAGCATTTCATAAAAATGTGACTAAACTGAATATTGAGTTGGTGTCTTCACATGTCAAAGGGATATGTAGATCTCACTGAGTTACTAGCACTGCTACTGTTGGTATAATTCATTTGTAACTTGCTGAGCTTTCATGATGGCGCAGTGCATCTGGACTTAATGAAATAAAACGGAACAAAAATATTTTCTTGAACTTCAGAGGAAAATGTTTTTCTCTCTGGAAAGATGCTTCCTATATGTTTGCAACCTGCAGCTCTCCATTTCTTTTAGAAAATTGTATTATTTTGACATTCCTAAACCCAAAAGTCACATCTAGTATTTGTTGCCTTATCTGTTGCTTTTTAATCTCTCTACAGGACCACAGTGACACTGACATTAGTTTCTAACAGTGAAAACATACCTGTCTTGGCTTTGTTTGTTTGTATGTTTTCTCCCTGAATAAAATGTCAGCAGGTGACAGTCCATGATTCACTGGTACAATTTTGTAGTTTTAAAGTCCTAAGTAGAGATGAGATTGATTTCTTATCCCTTTCGGCAGCTGACAAAGCATTAAATTGGGATCCTTACAGCTGAAAATAGTCTGAGAGCTGGGATTGTCCTGGTAATAAATATTCTGTGATCACACATGCAATCCAGTTGCCAGAAGGACTGCTAGTTAAATGCATGTCTGACTGCCATGCCATAGTGACATGCACAGTTTTCTCCAGTAGCAATCATCTTATTCTTCTATTATTTGAGGATCTTGCAAAACTACTTCTCTGCAGTGTACTTTCCAGTATTGTCAGTGCTTTTGGAACCATACTGGCTTTAAGTTTAGCTTACAGGCTGTGGAGCAGTGAGTTATTTGCTGGCTAGTGGCTTGCTTATACTACACTTGAGCATTGTCCTTTCATCTTGGTCAATAAAACTTTTCTTTTTTGTCCATGCTGAGCATATTATACTGAAACCTTTCAACTCGGGCAAAGTGATATAGAGATTGCTGCTTTTTTCTTTTTTTTTTCCTGGATACTAGGTATCATCCTAGCTTGTGACATTTGCCAGAGTAGCTCACAGTCGCATTTGTTTTCTGACACTGAATTCTGCTCCTGGTAGGCTTTTGAATTCTCTCTTATGACCCATTTGTCTCTGAGAATACCTTGTTTTGGAAAATTCTGAATGCTTGGTGATTTAGTACATCATACTCCTCTTTTTTTTATTCTGTCAGTCTTTTGATGAGGTATTACATTGTTTCCTCCCATAATCCCAAGAGTAGCATATTATTATGAGTTGCACCTTACTGTGGGTTTTATAATCTTAAGGGATTTTCTTTGGGGCAGGGGTTGATTATTGGGTTGAGACTTTGTTGTAGTTTTTGATTCAAAGTCTGTCTCCTTTTTTGCAGTTGTGCTATTTATAAAATTAATAGAAACTGATTAAAATGTCATTTTCTTCAGAACATTGAATTGTCAGAAATCCAAGCTACGTTTTGATGTGTCTGTCTGGCATACGTCACTGCAGAAACGTATAGTGCCGTTAACTAAGTCTTCTCCATTTGTTCTCCCTTACCTCCCATGGTTTAACTCTGGAATTATGCTTGAGGAACTTTTCTGGACAGCAAGTGTGAAACTTTTTCTGGGGCCTCTGACTGGAAAGATCCATTTCAGAGTAGATGGGGCAAGGGGAGGAGGGAGGCAGCCTTGTTACACAAACATCTGAAAGTAAGTGTAGGCTGGGAGACAGAAGAAAATGTTTGCCCTCTTTGAATCCTCTTCTGGGATCGGCGGTTATGAGGAATCTGCATATGCAGTGCAAAGTGTTCCTGAAGCGGTACTGTGGACCCTTTTAAATTGAATATGTGATTCTAATAGAAAGATCGAGAAGAAGAAGAATGTTACTATTCATAATGGGGAGAATAAAAAATACTAGAGAGATGATGGAATAATAGAAAAAAAGTTTTCAGGAGGCTTGAAGGTGTTGAAGAAAGACCAAAGGATATTGCTGGGTGTATAGAAATATTTATTGAGTGTTTTTGCTGAGAATTCAGTGCAAAATAAATGACTTTTCCCCATAAATACTATTGTATTTCTGTCTTGAAATAACATGTGACTACACCCTGTAGTTCTTAATATCTGAGCTTCAATGGAAGCAGTTCTTTGCATTGATTTTTTTTCTGGCAATGTATTTACAATTTTAAGAGTTATAAGAATCTTTAGGTAATTTATACTTGTTTTTCCTAGCATTGAATAGATAGTTTGGCTGAATGGTTTCCAAAAAACCTCACATCACATTTTCGTAGTTCATATTTAAAAATATTTTGGGTTCCTCATGTCATTGTCCTATGCATCCTTTTTCTGAATTTCATGATCAATTGCTTGTAAACTGATCTGTTCCAAATAATTGATATGTGAACTTGCTCTGCTGAATTTCTTTAAATCAATAAATCTGCATATCATACTTTTTTCAGAGATGTTTGTGTATAAATTGAACATAATTGGAGTGTGCTTATATCTTTTGGTTTACCTTGAAAAAATAAATGTAAGATGCAGCATCACCTTGGTACTGTCGCCCTCGTGGAAGAAAGCTAGATGTTAGTGCTTAGTCTAAACAAGACAAAACACATCTAATACAATTAATTGTCATGTTCTATAACAGTAACTTAGAGTGACCTGGCTTTTCAAAATGCTTTTTAAAAATCAAGTGAGGTAACAGATCTATTTCAATTACAGTAGTAAAAAGTCATTACAATGCCAACACAGCTTTCAAAAGATAAGTTAGGTTACTCGGAATGAATGCTCTATGAAAATACGTTTTTAGCATTCAGGTTTTCATTCCACACATACTTGCTTAAAAACTCTTAAAAGAGTTCATTAAGTCCAATTAAGCATTAAATATTTCAACTGCTTCACTTCCACTTAATTTTTAAATCGTTCAAGTCCATAGTAAATACAAAATAAATGGTACAGACTTGTTTTTAGCTGTACTTGAATGCTAGCAGAAAAGCCTAAGTTTTGAGTGAAAATATTTAGCCTTTAGATGGGTTAAAACTCAGTGAGACAAGATAAGGAACATGTATCTTCCCATTGTGTTAGCGGGAACGACTATTTTAAATTATCTAGCTACTTTTTTCACAAACCAGTTCTACAGGTAATTTGCTAATAATGTAGCTCTCACTGTGGTCTAAGGACAGGGCATGGAAAACAGCTTTAAAAAGCACCAGCAGTAAGCATATGTGACAAATTGACTCCACTAATTGAGTTTTATCCATGGACCTATTCAGAATGGAAGGTAATCCTGTAAACTGATTCTTCATTTGTTGGCCAAGTTCATAGGATTTTTTGGGTTCTGCCAAAGTTAAAATTTCTCTGTGTATATGTTTGTGTTAAAATAGTTTTAATGTGTTAAGTAAAAATAAGCATTTTTTTCTTGTCAGTTTTAGTGCCTTTTCGTGAGTTTGCTGTGTTTCTTTTGGTGTTGTAGACTAAACATGCAAAGCAAAACCTGCTACTATTTTCAACAGACCAGTGATATTATCACTAACTAAACTGGATAAATCTTTTTTTTATGTATGTTATCCTTCAATTTACCTGTGCTTATAAACCAATCAAGTTCCTCAGGTATCTGTATTGCATTACTAAACAAAACCGTTTCTGAGCACACATTACACTAGCAATCAGGGATGGCTACTCTAAATTGCACGCTCTTCATCAGAATGTGGCCATCTGCCAGCAGATCATAAAATCTGCCCACCCTTGAATTGTTGAACAGGTTTGGATAGGATTGGTGTCATATGTATGTTTTGTAAAAGCATATTAATAATTAGAAGTAGGAAGAATGTTTTTGGCAAAAACTTTGCTCATTTTAGAAATACACCAGTAATATATTTTATGAGGTAACAATCCATAGAGGTAATTTTAAGATTAGTTTTGCAATTTCTCTGGAGTAAAGCTGATTAAGGAAAGATTCACCTAAAATCTAGAACACTAGACCCATTAACAATTTGGAATTGCATCTAATATTACTATTTAGATAGAGCTGAGATACCCCAGTAATTATAATTATTCTAACTGTTCACATAGGATTTTTTTCTTAGTAAGAAAACTCAAGCCATGTAGACTGCACAGCTATCTAGGCTGTTCTGGAGAAAAAAGCAGTAAACCATTGCCCCAACACCATCATCTTAACCTGTTTCCAGCGTGCTTTTAAAAATTAAATGGATCATAAAATCAGGAAAATATTAAAATATACATTTCATTAAATACAGATAGTTTAAACACTGTCTGGACAAGATATTTTTAGTTTACTGTTTTACCAGAAATAAGGATAGCTCTCAGATTAGGTTATTTAAATATAACAACGTAGAGCGGAAGGGTTCCTCTTAACTTTAAGTCAAGAAACAAACATTTAATGGGGCCTATAAACAAATGTTTGTTTTTAATGTATAATTTCTGAGGCTTCAGAGCTTGTAACTTAGCATTATGTTTAGTTATCAAGACCTTTCTGGATGAGGAAGAAAGATATTATTAGGACACTTCATGAAACCTCTTCAAAGTGATTTTTGGGTATAAATGTTTTTTATCTTTGCAGAGGTAATATTTTCATTCCATACATAATATTTATCAAAGAACAAATCAATTTCTATGTAGTAATATATTATGAGAACATAAAAACTAGACTGTGTTGTATAATTTCAGTCCTAATGTTTTTATTCCCAGAACTGTTAGGCATGGAAATAGAAAATAAATCTCGTATTCCCTTCGTCCAGTGTTCACAAACGTGTGCCTTGTGGAATAAAACCCACTCAGCTGTGAACTGAAATACTGGGCTGAGGATTTTCTGCCATTATAACAACGGTGTTCTACAGAAGGTGGTTTGGCAAGCTGTGTTCTGACATTTTTGAGGAGCATGATGTGACTGCAAAGAATGCTCTGTATTACGCCTGTCCTGAAGAAAGTAGTATGAAGGAACTCTGAGGAGTGAGGAAACTGTAGGACAGAGGGCGAGCACCACGTGCCTACAGGACTGGAGGAGCAGTTTGCTGTGGTGCTCTGCCTTTAGTACGGGTGGGTTTAGCCAGCAGGTAGTTTCTGGGTGGTTTTCCGTAGCTTTGCAGTTAGTTGCTGATATCAGTGAAGCTTCGGTAGCAGCAATGTGTATGTTTCTCAGAATTTTTTTGACCTATTGGTATCCAAACTCAGCTGTGCAAACAGGAGGTGATGGTTCTTCGTTGTCTTCAGATAGCAAGTCAGTCTTTCCGAGACTTGTGAGTAATAACTGTTCCAGTATGATGTGTACGAATGAGTTCCCATCTGCAGGAGATGGGGTAACGCTGCAACAAGAAGCTCTGCTGTTTGTGTGTTTGTGTAGCTGCTCTCGCCTTCGCTGTGCTCATGAGGAACACAAAACAGTGGAACCTGTTAGCAGACATAGAGGAAGCTCTATTTTTTGAGGAGCTAGGACTGCAGAAGACATTTTAAATACACGGGGAGCAGCTATTTTAAGCCTGAGCATAACGTGGTTTAATCATGAGTGTTTCTACAGGCTTCTTCCCAATAATGCAAAGTCAGCCTGCACTGTGCATGATGATCAAGGGGACCATTGCCATTGATGTCTTAGTGTGGTCATATCTGACAAAGTAAAAAAAGTGTTTACTTGCTTGTAACATCTGAGCAGAATGCTCCTAATTTAACGCAGAACTAACCTTTTGTCCACAGCAAGAGGTTGAATTTGCGTTTGTTTTGAGTCATACCTCTGCAAAATCCTTCAGCCATCTGCCATCAGTCAATAAATCCTTTTTTAATTTCCATTAATTCTTACTAGAAAGATTGAGGAAATCCACCCATCTGTTTGATAGAAACATTATGCCCACCGGGAAAGCATACTGAGTCTTTTACCGCTCTTTGCTTTGGGAGGGGTGATAATCTAGAACTGCTGCAGGAATTTGTGGAAATGTTCAGCGTGTGCTTGTGAGAGAATCTTTGCAGGTTAGTTCACTGAGCAATTCAGGAACAAAATGTTATGATAGTCCAACAATTCAGTGCTAATAGAAGAGTGCAAGATCTCTTTTGCTTTTGACATGATTAATTCTACGATAGTGAGTAAACCAATTTGTATAACAAGTCGGAAACTGTCAAGGAAAATTTAGTGGTATAGTATATATAGTATATAAAAATAGTATAGGGTAAGGGAAAGAGACATATGATCATGCTCTGTGTATTTGCCTTTATGATACAAGTTTTTCTATAAAGATATTTGCTAAGCATGACTATTTTTTTTAGCATTGAACAAATAGTAATCTAAATACATTGGACCTGAGTTTAGTGTTAGATGGCAAAAGAACAATAACAGAAACCACATCTGTTTTGAAAGCTGCTATTTAAACAACCAGTTCTTGTTGCTGACAAAATTTCTTTTCTGACAAAATATTTTTCTTTGTGTCTGACTATCCTAATACACACCAAGAAAGGGTTATACTGGTGTTATGCCTGGTGAAACTCTGCTTAGAGGGCTACCTTTGGCAAAAAAGTAATTGCCTGTATTGTGCATTGTGAGATGAGACCTAACTTTGAAAGAAGGTATTGACTACAGACTCTCTTCCAGAAGGTCACACCGTAGCAGCATCTGTTAATGATAAGAGATAGAAGGCGACTCAGAAAACTGACTAAATATATACCCAGTTGTTAATGTTATACTGGGAAATTTTCTGCTCAGAAGAATTCCAAGTGTTCCTCAACTCTTTTGCTGAGATACACTATAAAGTTAGTTCGTGTTCAGTCAATTCCTATATTTGACTTTTTGCAAGAAGTTTTGTGGCAAGGCAAGGATGATGTTTTGTTCAGCATGAATTGAAGCATGTACTTATTTTTAAGAATAGTCTGTGTATGTTGAAATGCTAGATGCTGGAAATATTTGTTGCTGGTAAGGTTTTGGCTTCAACAGTACCTGTTTGGGGGTGTTTTATGCTGATGTGTAGAAGAAAAAGTCACTGTGTCCTCCCACATCCTTAATTCTGTCTTTTAAAATCTGTTTTTTCTCAATTAGATCTACTTACTTTTTAAATTGTTTGTTCTTACTGTTATGATTTTCTTTGTACATGTTCTTCTCTTTCCCTGGGGTGGTTGGGGGGAGGTGATAACAGATCTGTTAATCTGCCTGTGACCTTCACAGCTCCAGAATTGCTTGGGCTGTTGTTCGTAACACACCTGGAATGTGTGACTTGTACATTTTCAGCAGAGTTTTTTAAATCTGTCTTTTTCATAGTCCCTCAGAACTGTCAGAAGTTGGGACCCTAGAAGCTCATGCCCAGTTAGCATATACGTTTGTTTCTTAGTTTATAGCTGGAGTGGCTGCTCTTACCACCTGAGGTACACCTGAGCTCATGGCCTGTCATCAGAAGCTTCCACTGTGAAAGCACAAAGGGCTGGTCTGAGGCAGTGGGTAAGGTGCCTGCAGCAGCGTGCCTGTGCCACAGTTGTTGCCGTCTGCCCTGCTATGGAGCATGAATTGGTGGGGTGATAGGACTTTTCTGAGTCCACTTTAGTTCAGACCTCTCACATTTAAATCTTTTCTGAAACAGATTTTCTTTCCCAGTTCCTTCTGTTCAAGCTTTTAGTGCCCTCTGGCCCCCGTTCACTAGCTGAGCCTGCCAAGATGACTCGGGGGTATTTCTGAAGCCTGGGCACTTGTTCAGGGTGAAAGGCTGAGCCCACCTTCTTTAAGGCCAGATCAGCTTTATCATGAGGAGTACAGGCCCTGAGAACAGACAGTAAGTCACTTCTCTGGCACACACTGATTTACTTAACATGAGAATTAAGGCCAAGTGTCGTCTTGATGAGATCATTTCCCTGTTACTTAGAATAGAGAAGGGTGTCCCCCAACTCTGTAACCTGTCTCTGGTGATACATGCTGTATCAAAATGAATTTCAAGCATTCTTCAAAAGGATTAAAAAAAGTACTGCAGCCTTTGTACATTTCATCTGAGAAGTGAGATGAAGAATTGAGTATCTGCCTAGGCAAATAAGTACTTTGACATAAGTGACTTCTTTAAATCTTCCTCATGATTTAGGTTATTCTTGAAGTTGGTAGGGCCTTCCAGAAGAAGCCCCTTCACATCCACATCTCTTCGGAATAAATGCAAGCAATGCATTTGGCCTAGGTAATGGGTTTATATTGAGTAACCTTTTTCCACCTTCAGTAGTATGTCTTCTTGTCTAAACTGATACTTTTTGCAGAAGGACTTGTGACTCTGTGAAGCTGGCCATGTATCATGCATTAGATCTCAAATGCAGTCCTGAAATTCTTGACCATTTCTCTTGGTGGATTTTTGAAGAATAATAGATTGCATTGAAACCTCTTACAAGTCAGGAAGGATGGAGCTGCCTTGAAGGCTTATAACACATTTCAGCTGACCTACAACCATAACTAGCGCATCCCCTTCTTAGAGATGTAGATCATGGTTTCTTTCTGTTCCTGTTTACTCTCACGCAGCAGTGTACCCTCGCTGAATTAGCTGTGGTTGACAGCATTTAACGAAGATCCTTACTCACAGGAAGTATTCAGTGCTTTTAACTGATCATGCATTGGTTGGAGTTGCTAAAGATTTCAGCTGTTGTGGTGACAGTTCCTTAGAGTTTTAAAGAAACATTAATTCAACAAAAAGGGAATTCTTAAAAAGCCTGAATGACTCGTGTACTTGCTTCCCATTCTCTTCCTGTTCGGTCTCGTCCAGTGGTACATTGTATGCAGTAGGTGCGCAAGGGACTGTGTTATGATTTACACACTGATATTTTGGCCTGCTTATTAGAAGTCTGAAAAAACTTCTTAACTCATTGTAGCAGTTACAAAGTATAAATGCACATGTGGATTTTGAATCTCAGAGAATTCTAGTTACTGATAAACAGATTGTAAACGTTAAGAAAATTTAATTGAGACTTCAAAAACTTATTTTGAATATTTGGGAAAGGATCTTAACTATTCCAACAACAGAGCGGATGAGTTAGAAGGTGAAAGAAGCTTATTAATGTATAAAGGTGAAAACTGGTACCTAAATGCTGTTAATCTCATGTTTCCTGCCAATATATCTAATAGGAGAATAATGAATTTTTGAGAAATACTGAAGTGAGAATTTCTGTATTCCTGTTTTCCTTTAAAATGAAGGAAAACGCAAGAACATCCCTCTGCCAACACAGGGACGAGGAATGTCCATACTTACAGCTCCAGAAAAAGAAATGGAGCAATACCACCAATGGCCTTTAACATCTTCATCTTTTTCAGAAATTCAGCATTATTTTATTCTTTCTAATAGGCAATCTTATGTCCACATTTCCCACTCCCCCTTTACCAGCTAGGGGGCATAGGAAAAAAGAGAAAAAAGTTTGTTTCATTCTCAAGGATATTTGTGGAGTGACTGTCTGGAAAGCCTGCAGTGTATTAGTTGGTTTGGAGGACAAGCAGGAAATCCGGCTTTTTCAGGGGGCGCTGAACACGGATGCACATTATACATAACTGGAACTGTCTCATAAACAAATTTAGTCTTGCAAAGGAAATCTACATAGTGCTTTAATCCCACACTTTTCTCAGGGCGTGTATAGTAATAATGCTACTACTAATAATAAAATAATAATAGTAGTAGTATTCCTTGTCTCTAAGATGTGAATGTTGTGAAGCCCCTTGTTTGAAAATCATAGAATTCAGTCTCCAGGTTTGGTAACAGGCTAGGTTTTGGTTAGCTGTCAGTGGTAGAAAGCTCTGAAAACTGCCTAACCTGAAAATAATCTTGGAATTAGAGTAATATAAAGCTCTTTTCCACCTTTTTCCCTTGTCCCTTTTCAGTCAAGGTCTAGAGGCAAACTTAGGTTAAACCTACTCAAACTTACAAATCATTTTAGTAAGAGTGTCATCCCTTCGCACTGTGGGGGACTTCAGCACAATTTTCTTTCCAACATACTGCTTTTTCTGAAGACTTCAGTCTTCAAAATCAGCTTTGTATGCCTATGGATACTAGAATTAGAAGACTTCAAGACTAATAGCGGTTAATATACAGTTTTTATTCCCAGACAGGAATTTTTGAAAATACACTTTGGGTGTCTAATTAGTGAGGACATTAACCCGAAATAAAATTCATATCAATATGCAGAATTCAGTCATACTGAATCACTTGAGATTTTGTCACCATTTTTCAGCGCATATAAAGTATGCGTTTAGACAGTACATGAGTTTTCTGTTAATTGCTTGTACTGTAACGGCGAATTAGAATGTGTTTGTGAAAATAGAATAGTGTTTGACCAAACCCACTAAGTAATCTGGTAGTAGTGGTACAATTGTATCTGTATATGTTTCTAATTTATGAAAAGGAAATATCTTTATCAAAATATTTTCATTACCAATGTCATTTAATATAAGAAACTAAAATGGAGGGAATATTGTCTAAATCATATCTGTGCCTGCTATTTTAAGCAACCACCGCAGATGATGTTTACATAAAAGTTTGTAGACTTTCTTAAATGAGGTTCCAGAGTTGATTGTTATTTACTACACAAATAAGAACTGAGGGTAATTTTTGTTTACAATTATTTCCGTGCAACTGCTAGTATTTTATTGTAGTGTTCCCACTGCACTGGGTTTTTTTTTCCTGAAACAACAAAAATATAATAGCAGCTAAAATTGTCCTGCTATGAATGTAGTTATCTTAAGCAGTCTTATCCAGTTATTATTTTCCCATTCTTAACTGGATAATTCATACTTTTCAGAAGAATAAATACTTTGAACAAATACTTACTGGATTTATTAGTGCATGTAAGTATACATGTTTGCATACATTCTGTTTCTGACATAATTTCCCAACATCATATTTTCCTTGGGACAGTAACAGCAGTCTCACATACCAGGGGCTGACTTTTTAATGGAAGTTGTTGTTGAATGTAGCTACTCTAATTTTTGAATTTGTTTGACATTTGTTTCTGTCATTTAGCAGTCTGAATATTCAAACAAATATGTTTTCACAATAAATTTGTGCTTGGGAGTTTGTGTTGTCCAGGCCTCTCATTTCGTATTACTTCCCTGCAATTGTAGTTCTGTTAACCAGCATAGCTGCTACTGTTCTTTGTTAACACAGGTGACTGGAATATTACATTTGAAACTGGACTTGATTGTATTCTAAAATAATGTATCTGATGATAAAGGTATTTTGAAAATTATTTTTTCCATTATTTTAAGGAAGCATTGGAAGAAAATGATTGCTTCCTTAGTTTTGAGGGAAAATTGCCCATTTTTCCTAATTTATTATTTTAGAGATTTGTCAGATGTATTAAATGTTCACTTTTTTCTTCAGAAATATGTAGAATTTTTTCACAGTTATGGGTCTCTTCAATTTGTAGATTTTAGTACAATTCAGTAACTGAAAGCTGCTTTGCTCTTGCTTTTTTTGTCTTGGTGTTTGCACTGAGCAGGTAGAACTACTTGGAGGAAGCACGTGGCTCCTCCATAGACCAGCTGAGCCTGTGTGGTCGGGGCTGTATAGAAGCTTCACAAAATGTATGGTGGGGTAGAGCACTTTAGTATGGTTTGAGAACAGAATAGCTTTAGAGAGGAGTACCCTAGAAGGCAGCCTGTAATGTTACCCCTTCCTTGTTCAGTGTTTGTTCTTAGAGAATGGCAGCCTACTTACTTTGAAATGACTGCTTTGGAAGGAGGGCCCCATCTCAGCCCTTCAGCTGACTCTATCCTGTCGCTCTGCTGGATTCTGAAAACTCTCAGAACTTGCTACAAGATAGTGAAGCTGTTTTGAATGAGTAAAAATCTAGATGAGATTTAAGTAGCGACTGGTGTATAGATGAGACTAGAAAGGGCAGACATGGGTGTAAATCTTCTATAAAAGGGCAAGAATTGTATCCATTTTGCAGGTTCAATATTCTGAAAAGTTACACCACCTCCCTTCATTTGCCTGTGAAAAGGAGGTGCATGGAATTAAAACCCTCTGTCAGCTTTGCCACCGGTAGTCTGTTGTGAGAGGACAGGTGGGTGCAAAACTGCTGTATGGCCCATACTAGTAAACAGGTTGAAAGTCCTTAGCTATTACTGTCCTTAGATGTTATAGTGTGTTCAGTGTCATGTTTACATAGATGAACCAAACCAGCTCTTTCAGATTTCTTATATAAATACAGTAACTGTAATATATACCTGCTTAGGAAGCAATATGTGTTAGGTATTACACAGACGAGCTTCCACAATCTCTTAGTGCTGTGCTCAGTGATCCCTAAAATGATCCCAAGAAAAGCCATTAACCAGGCAACACAAACATCAGGAAATCTTAACATTATCAAAGAAATATTTTATTTATATTGGGGGGCTAATTAAAAAAACTTTCCACTTTTTATTGACATGAAATAATACAGATCTGGAATATATTTTTAACATCTGGAAAATGTGACAAGAATTGTATGGTATTTTGACCCACAAATGGTTTTTCAAGTCAGCTTTTGTCATTTACTAAGAGTATAGCTTGAATTTTTTTTTTAAAATATCTATTTTTATCCTAAAGCTTTGGATAAGTAAAGTCAGAGACTTTTGCTGTTTAAAAACAAAACAACGACAACCAAACCAAAAAGTACTGTTGCAGAAAAGTAATATGATTGCAGAATCATTAAAACTATTCAAATTGTAATTTCATTCCATGCTTACTTTGCAAGTTAGCACTGTTTGGCGTGTACACTGACAGATGTCAGAATCCATCACCAAAATTAAGTTAATGCTGGAGTAACATATTTAAATGTGTTCTCTTTGGTTCAGATGCAAAAGATGGCCTGCATATAGTTTACTTCTGGCATCCTAATAGTAAAGATAGACATACATATTGTGCTTTTCGTCTTGGTATGTCTGATACCTGTCTTGAGTTATGGTTAGGAGACAGTCATCATTGGGGTTGGAAGGCAGCTACATTGAGTTAGCAACAAAACACTATCCAACAATCACAAAGGTTTTAATAAATTGAAATTGATTTTTTTTTAATTTGTCCAAATATTAATCTTCTTCGTTCTACTTTGATCAAGCAAAATAATGATATGAAAAGCAGAGAAGGTCTTAAAATGGTAGGTAATCTTGTTGGATTCTTGTTACCTTCAGATTGCTTTGGTTTGCATATCTGTTAAATAACAGTTTTGTTACCAATGGAGTATGCAGAATTAGTTGGGTTTTTTGGTGCTTTCTTTGGAACACATATATATTCAAGTTTGTGATGGAGGTGCTGCTTGTCAGGATCTTTATCACAGGTGTTGGCAGTGATGAATGCCCTGAGTCCAAGGTGTGTGGCTAGTGCTGCTTATAGAATTCCTGTAGCTGAAGTTGTCACAAGGTCTTTTGTTTAGGTCACAATATGAAATTTTATTGAATATAAAACCTCAGTTCTGGTATATACCTGTAATAATAATAAAAAAAGAATTAAAGTTTAGCAATATCTGAAGAGGCAGGAGATAGACTACTTGCAGAAAAGATAACGTATGTTTTTTATTACTAATTTTATTATGCTTACTTCTGTGTTTTTTAATTTGAATTAATTTAAAAGTGTTCCTCTAGTTTTTCAAAAGCTCTGAGGAAAAAACTACTTTCTGTATCTTCAAAATTTGTCTTAAAATAACGTCATGTAGAAATCGCTTCAATAAGTAAAATGAAGTGTATCAAGACCAAATTCATCCAGGTTGCCTTTTTTAATATCTTCTCTCTAAATTTCAGCTGGAACTCATCTACTGTATGAACTACTACTATGAAATAAATCATAGTTACTTTTTGTAGAGTATAGACATACCTCATTGAAAAGTATTTTTGATGGAACTTGGGTTGTTAAGTGATATTGCACACTTTGCAGGCAAAATACAATTGTGTAAAAAGTGTCTTGAGTTTTCATGAGAGTTGAGTGTGGTAGAACTTTCAGTACTCTCTACCATAGCAACTCAGCTATTCAGAGGTTAAACACAAGAGTAAATTGAAGGTGTGACAGTAGAGTCTGGAAGTTCTTAGAACAAATTGTTTCTTAGGTTAGTAAAATGAACTGGAAGTAATGTATTTCTAAACCAAATGGTGTTACCTCGGAAAGAATTATACCAAACCTAAGAAAACATGATTCTGACAAGTGAGATGAGTGGTTAAATGTGAAAATTCTGCAATTCTTGTGAAAGTTTGTATCATACAATGCCTAGCAAAAAATAAAACCACTGAGTTAGCGTTACCTGACACCAAATTTCAGAAATTTTCTGCCCTAACTTTCCAACTGTTGACTGGTTTGGGGTTTTTTGTGTGTGTAAAAATATAAAGCTTAAAAATTGAATACATATATTCAGTTGTTGCGTATTTGCA
Organism: Falco biarmicus; assembly: GCF_023638135.1. NCBI lineage: Eukaryota > Metazoa > Chordata > Aves > Falconiformes > Falconidae > Falco > Falco biarmicus. The sequence goes on from NC_079288.1 coordinate 46,390,185, forward strand.
TCTGGTTGGTTTTTTTATATGAATGTGTGTATACATACTTACTCTCTTGGAGTAGAAATTTTGTGCCTGTCTGTCTTTAATCTTGTTAAAAATATTTTTCCAAAAGTACATCTTAATGTAATTCTTTCTGGACTTTTGAATTGTGATGTGGATACAGTCTTAGGTTATAAAGGTTAGAAATTGAATGTGATAGAAAGCTGGTAATTTAAAGTTTGGGCTTTAGCCTTACTCTAGAGACAATGATAAAATGCTGGCATTTAAGTTAAATTTCAGCTTTACTTGCTCTGGATTTTGGTTTTTGGTGTGTTTTGTTTTTGTTGTTTGTGTTGCATTTTAGGGGGATTCTTGTTTGGGTTTGGAGGATTTTTTTGGGTTTCGTGTCTCTTTTTAAAGAACCAAACCCATTGTTTTTAAAGTGAGCCTTGTCTAATTATACCATTTCTTCTCTAAACAGTAATGGAAAACAGGGGTTTTATTTCTTGTTTAAATTTTGGCAAAGTTAATTTTGAATAAATGCTCACCACTTTGAGAGAGATGGGTGTCATAAGCTGGTGATACTTCAAGAACTGTCTGCTGGTTATGTGAGGGATTGTAACTAGAAACACAAAATATCAATATGAAACCGAATAGAAATGACTTCTTAAATATGTAAGTCTATGTGAATAAGGACATTTTCTACTGAATGTTACGTGCTGAATGAAACACTTAAACAAAAGCAAAGCTTCAGTTGTAAGAAAACACAGCTACGAATTTCACTGCAATTGGTGAAAAGCTTGAAGAGTCCAGTTTTTTTTAAATACCTTTCTGCGTCAAACCACAAATGAGGAATAATGATACAAAGCTGTACAGAGAGAGAGACAGTAGTAGCATCTTGAAATAACTAGTATGTCATCAGGCTTTCTGTAGTTGTATAGAGAAATCTCTAAAACATTTATTTCTATATAGTGAAGCTAGAATTATGTTATTGATCTACTTTCTCTAGGTAGCCTTTTCTGTGACTGAAAGAAAACAACAATCCAAATTCTGTTTAGGGATGACTGGTCAAAATACATTTGTGTGTGATCCCACAACTTTGCAAGACACTCTGCATCTCTAAAAGTAAGTGAAAGTGAGCTTACGTAGGGCTAGGTTTTCTCTTGCATCGATTTACACAACTCTGACTTCAAGGATTAGTATGAGCCAAAATTTCGATACAAGTGTGTGTGATGGGAAATTATTTTTAAAAGAACAGAGTTCTTAATACAAAACCTCCACAGTGGGTATTACTGATGTACGATTGTCACAGTACTTTACTTTCACCTCATCCATCATATAATAATACTGCAAGCCCTGTGAAGTGTCATTATAAAATGATAGCAGGCATGTTCGCAATATTTAAGCCCTTCATTCATAGCCAACAGAGTTACTAATATCAGTCTTCATAGTCCAATGCTGTCTTTTCCTACATCACCTTTCTTTCTTTCTGGAGCAATGAATTAGTTGATCATTTAGAAATTTAAGTAGATGACCTGGTAACATTAAAATAAATGGGGCTACACACAGGTCTCAGCAAGGTTTCTGATTTCACTAAAACCTTTTTGACATAATCTTCCCAACTATAACTAATCAGTTTTCAATATTTGTTTAAACATCAAGATACAATTTCAAGCCTACACTAAACAGAGTATAGAAACACTTAATCTGGAAGTTGCACATGAAGTTGTGCAGGCTTATCTGCCTGATCACGTTGATGCTGGTGCCAGACCAGTATGGTTAGGTTACATTCTGGTGTGGATTCAAAGGCAAATGCACGCTCCTTTACTTGAGTTTCAAGTTACAAATCTTGTTCTCCTCCTTCTGTTGCCAAACCAGCATATTCCTTTGTGTCTCTGTGGGAAGGATGGAGAAAGCAGAGAACAAGTACAGAACTGTGATGCTCAGCCTGGGAAGCACTATTTATGTCTCTTGCTTAGGCTGGCTAAAATCAAGTTTCATCACGTATGGTTACTGACCTTGGTGTTCTGTAACTTGGATTTATCTGAATTGCTTTAGTTTATACAGTAATCATACCCCAAAGATGAATAGCCCTGTAGAACGTGATTTGTTTTTCCTTCTTTTTTTTTTCTTTTGGTTAAAAAAGCGCAAGCAAGCACACACTCCCCCAAAAAATAAAAATAAAAAAACCCCAAAACCCCCAAACAAACAAAAAACCCCCAACAAACAAAAAAAACCACAACAAAAAAGCAACCAAAACCAAACAAGAAAAAGCCCCCCAAAAATGCTTTGTGTTGACCTGATGGTGCAGAGGGTCTTGCCTCAGCCTGAGCTGATTTTACCAGTGTCAAAAACTGCCTAGTGGCCAAATGACTGTTGCCTACCTTGTTTACCCTGAGCTCTCTCCAAACCCTTTATGGATAATTTAGTTGTAACAAATAATAGCCTTTTATTTCAGTTGGGGCGGGGGGAGGATTGGTCCTTTTGCATACTTAACCTTGTTACCAAAAAGAAGCAAGTTCTGATAACGAAACTTCCAAAACAAACCCAAGCAGATGGTGGGGCTGAGGATGAAGAACCTCTTGCCGTTCCTTCATATTCCTCCTGATGATGGACTCGGAATGCTCTTGGCTTCTCATGGCCTTTTGCCCCACACTTTTCCTGAGGAGAAGACTGAAACCTTAGTAACCAGAAAAATCCTGCAAGGCTAAGCACAAGTCAGATATTTTAAGAGGATACTAGGAAGGTTTTAAAAGTAATTAGATCTGTGGTGTTGACACTTTTTTTGAAGTAATTAAATAATTTGGGCTAATAGACTGCATAAAATATTAATTAGAATAACAGTAACATTTTGGTTCCATATAGATACACACATAAAATTAATTATTTTTCCTAGAGTAAAAGGCTGAATGTAAGAATTTCTGTAATTAACACCAAAACCAACTGTGATTTTAGCAACCAAAAGCTAAAGGTGGAACAAAGGAAGTGGTGAGAATATGCAATGGAGAGGAAGAAATGGAAATGGAGCAACAGAACTGTCCTTTTTAACTGTAGTACTTCACTCAGTCTTGAGACCCCAGCTTTACAAATTGTAAATACTCTGCATCTCTGGGAAGCTCTTGGGAAAAGGAAAATTGTAACTTAAATTAAGTCGTGTTCCACCTGTTTCAGTAACTTTTTGCGTTTGTTTTTTTTTTTTTAAATAAGAGCTCTCTGACACATGTTTCCTGAGAAGCAAAAGCAGACCTCTGCATAGATTTATGGCTAAGTTTGCATCTAATAAGTATTTCCCTGCTGCATTTGGAATATTTTTTATTTTTTTTTTTAATGAAAGCCTATAGCTTTTTGTAGTTTGGTAAAATCACTGTAGTAGATACTGCAAGTCAAAAATAGTTGAAGCCCTTTGGAAGGAAGGCTAACAGCAATGGTTGGGTTAACCCCGCTAGAGGGGAAAATAAAAAAAAAGACTGCATTAAACTCCTCAGTTTTAGCAGTGCCTTTGGGGCACACTGGTTCTCCCCCCCCCCAGTTTTTTTTTAATAAGACAGACAAGGAACTCCAGATAAACCTATTAATTTTGTATATGAATTTTTACATACGAAATCGGAGAAGTTTTTTTTAGTTTATAAGTCAAATAGAAAAACTGATCTAAAAGCTTGAGCTGGATACCAGAAAACAAAAAATAAGGGGATAGGTAATCTCTTTAGCATGTGTTTGGAAAAGAATAACATATATGATATGTTTGGAAAATTTGACATTTAACAAATGCCTTCATTTTAATCTCTTCTTTTTTGGAAAATTTGACATTTAACAAATGCCTTCATTTTCATCTCTTCTTTTTTCGTGGTAGAAAACCCTGAGGTAAATATTTGAGTCATCAAGAAATTTTGAGAATTTATATCACTGGTTGAAATCAGTGCGAATTTATCAGTCGTTTGAAGGCAGTTGATCATGTAGAACAGTTTTGCATTTGCCAGTTACATACTAACTCTGCTTACGGTGTTTGCGCTGTAACATGCAGTCTGTACAACCCATGCCTCCTAGAGCTTTTACATGTCATCTTGAAGGTGAAAGCTTATATGAGCTATTTTCTTCTGCCAAGCGATTGTGCTATGTCAACTGCTCTGCATTAAGAAGTCCTGCCTCCACATCACTATCCCAAATGCTGATTTTTGGTGCTTTTCTTCATTTCCCAATTACTTTTTCAATTAATCTTTTTCATTCCATATAACTTGTTATAACTAGTCCTGGAAAAAAAAAAAGAAATAGTATTACATATTTTTATATTTTCTTAATGCGTATTTGATTCAACTTCTAATGGTATTTAACCTTACTGGTATATCTTTAAGGAAAATCTGAATAATTTGTCTGAACTATTCATTATTTAAGCACTGAAAAGCTGTTTATATGTGTCTCCAGATAAGATGAGACACTAGAGTTGTGCAGGTATTTGTAATTAAGTAAAATTATTACTTTTATGATTTATAGTTTTGAAAGGTCAGAATGGATAAAAGCATTTTGACCAGTAATATTTGAGGAAAGGACAGCATTATTCCTTATTTACAAAGCAGAACTAAGACTTTGAAAATCTAGCTTAAATTCTGTTTTATGAATGACAGATACAGCTTTAAAACTTCGTATTTGTGTGTCTCTCTCTGGATGGTAGGGTATTTATGTATGTGCGAGGTATTTTCATACAAATATAGCATCTTAATAGATGTGTTGAAAGTTCTTAATTTCTTTAGTTACTTAGACTGATTTACACAGAAGAACTTAAAGAACTGAAGTCCTTATCACCCAAATATCTAACTTTGACAGCAATGCTGAATTTAGATTTAGATAATTATATATATAAGTCATTGGAAATCACGGGTGGTACAAAATAAGACTTAAAGCAGCCCATGTGCTGATTGAGTGGTGTATAATTTAGCTGAAAAAAAAGCAAAAATGAAGCCCAAAAGCCAAACCCAGAGACATTAAAAACTTTTTTTTTTGGCACTCTGAATATCTGAAGCTAAGCAGCTGCAGGGCCAAGATCTGCAGCTGTTAACTGTCATGTTTTTAAAAAATTGTAGACAATTCTCACCTTTTATTTAACCCATAGCTGCAACAGGGACAGGTTTTGAACTTAATCCCTGTTTATCCAGGAATTTTTATTGAAAAATTCTAGTTTGGAGTGTAAAGCTCTGCTCTCCATCCCCCTCAGCCTCTGGACCACAGAACAAGTCAGGTCTGCATACAAATGGGTTGCTTCTCTTCAAGTGTGGTTCGAGACCTTCAGTGAGGAGAGCAGAGAATAAAGGTCACACTGTTGACCTCTATATTTGGAAAATAAGAGTTTGATATTGGAAAATAAGATATTGTAAAGATATTTAAACCTGAAGTTTCTTTCAGATAAACCTAAACAATGTTGGTGGCTTTAAAACATTGCTTTATCTGTTAGGGCTACAAGTAAGAATACAAATTTCATTCATCTATAGAGACTAGATCTTGTAAAACAGCTGAATGATTGAAGACCTTCAAGTCATTTCTTGTGTTATGTTTGAAATTGAGTTGATATCAGACCATATCTGTAGTGACATTTTATCTTGTGTATGAAGAGTGTGTATGTGCATATCTATTAGTTTGTGTGTATATGTATGTTATCTTGGAATTAAGTTATTCTTGCTCTGTAGATTATAATTGTAATTTTGCAGAGAATAGTTTTGGCTAATTAGATTATTCTGAACATGTTCAAAATAAATGCAGAAGATTAACAGTAGGCTTGCTGCTTATCAGGTCTATTCCATTTCCAGAAATCTGATTTATCTATATATCAATTTTGTAATGCTTAAACCTGTTCATATGTGATTCATATGGGGTTACCACTTCTGGGAGATTCAAAGTTACTTTAATTTTGAAGGAAAAATGGAAACCATTTGTACTATATGATATAACTCAAAATAATAAAATATCTTGGCATCCAATTGTATCTCAGCAGCTGATGACTTCCGTGGAGCTAGACACTCCATAAATATTAATGATTTGATAGCACTCTGACAGAAGTGTTGTTCTTGCTATGGAGGTGCTAAGGCAAGGAAAGGTTAAGATGCCTGTATTAACCATGAAAGTGGTGATAGAACTGAGAACAGAAATTAAATGGTTTGCCTTTATTGCATTTTTTAACTGATACTGATTTTCCTTCTTTCTGTATACTAGAATTTTTCTAAAAACTATGTAATACAAAAATCTGATATCTGAATTTGGATTTAAGTAGTGACTCCTAAACTATTTTCTTGGCTGATTCTTCAATATTTTTTCTACAGGTGTTAAGAATAATGTGTATATTCATTTGCCAAGCTATCATAACTAGCTAGTTTTCATGTATGTCTTTCTCTTGCAAGTTGAGTAAGACTTAAATTGTCAAACACAACTTTTTTTGTATTATGGGCAAACATCATCCAATCAGTATGGTCTAGAAGGGCAATAGCACCCAAAATCTAACTTTCAGCTGTTTCCTAGGTAACAGGAATACAGCTGCAAAACTGTTGTACTGAATGGAAGGAAACGGCTAAGCATTTCCATTTTTCTACTATTTTTAAGTTTGAATTAAGTAAATCCTAGGACTACACTACTTCAGAAATTACAAGATATAGGACTAGAGAACTGCACTTCAATTCCAGTGTGTTTTATCACTTTTAGGCTTCTTCATGCCTTTTAAGACTGCACAGGTGATGTCAGGAAAACCTGTAAAACAAATGGTAGCAGAGGTGGTTTTTTTCAGGTTTGGGTTTGTTTTTTTTGGGTTTTTTTTGTTTTCTTTGACAAAATATGGTGTGTAGTACAATTGGTCCTTTCCATGAATGAAATAAAAAAAGAGCAAGAAACCACAATATTTGCTGCTATTGCCTTTCAGTAATTTTTCAGAAATTAACTATATATATGTGTAGCAAGCCTAGGTCACAAATGGAAAAAAATAAAAGGTACTAGAAAACTGAATTATGTTGGTAAATTATGCACAATGTGTAGGTTACTCTTTCCTTTATATAGATAATGATACAGAATTTAGTAGGTCTTTTCAGAAGTAATGTAATTGTAGTATATTTTCAGTACTGTGTCCTTTCTCAGTTATGTTAAGCATAAATTACTTTTTCTCACTATAGAGGTTGTCATACTTAATCCCCATTTACAATTTGTGTGTCATTGAGACAACTATTTCACAAGTAATGCTTATTAAATTAAAACATAAATAAAGCAATTTTTAAGTTTTTCTTTGTGCTGCTACTCCAGATTAGGGGAGGTCTCTTGCAAACATAGCCTCATTCTTGTGCTTTAAACATATGCTTCAAATTTCCTTGAATATTGCACTAAAAAGCAGTCATGACAATGAGATGAGTGATTCGTTAATGAAACTGTGCATTGTGTTGACTAGCAGTGTCTTACATTTCTTTGTGATCCTCTTATCTATCAGTTGCATCCATTGATCATGTTTGTCCTTATGTTCAAGTCTGTGGAGTCTTTGGTGTAAAGACTACTTTGAATTATGTATAAACTAAAAATATTTTAATGTAGTATAGCTGTGTAAACCTGTTTTACCACAACCGTGATTATTTTGGGTCATAACTTGAAGGTTCATCTGTCACCAGCCTAAAATCTACTATGAGAATGTACAGCAAGATTTTAAACATGGTCCTAGATCAAAATATAATTTATTACAACAGATTACTTTACAGAACATAATGAAAATGAAAGTGGTAATAGGAAAAAAATGGATGTAAGCTTTGGAGTAGAATTGCTATACAGTGCTCAGGCTTTTTTTGAAGTGTATGTTACCTGCATGTGTATATAGTGGGTAACTTACCTGCTATATATAATTTCCCTGTATATGAAAACTTACATGTTCATATAGCATATCACCTAGTTTTTATCACAAACTTTGAAGTTTGAAATTCTCAATCACTATGATAAGGCGGGGAACAGGAAAGTTAACTAATGATTTGTCACTTGCAGCTTGTACCCTGTGTCTGCCCAGAGCCCTGAGTGGCTATGCTCCTCCCAGGGTTTATCAGATGGATATGTTTTACACTGTGTTAGGAGGAAAAATAGTTCAGGTTGTTTTTGCCTTACTTATTATGATCTATAATAAGAAATACCAAACACACACACACACACCCACCCACCCAACAAAAACCAACAAAACCAAAAGACAAACCAAACTCTAGGGCAACAGAAACAAAAGCATTTATTTTTAATTTTTGGGGGTTTTTTTTGTAAGGTCATTGTAAGATACTGTAGCGTACTACCAGTGCATTAAATGCCTGAGTATAATTCTCCCCACCGTTACATGCTAACCATGTGCTCCTGCACAGTGACCTTGGCATCCCTTTCAGATAAAGGAACAGGGAATACTGCTTCCGTGGTACAGAGAACTGTGGTGCAGGGAGGCTGCAGGGAGTATGAAGCTGCTCTTGATAAGGCTGTGTTGTATATGGGTCAGGCTAACCTATTTAGATAAGTGAGAAACAAAATAGCATCTGTTTTAAACCATAAATGATGCCCAACAGAGATTTTTCTGGAAGGTGTTAGCAGTATTTTCATCATGAGGACTGGCTTTCGCATGAGTTAGTGAAGCACTCTAGGCTCTACCACACATAAAACCCCCGCACTAGAAGCCAGTGGACTATCGCGGTTGGGACTGTAATTCAGTCTGGTTGATCTGTAGAGCAGGGACACACTGAGAGCGAATTACAGCTGTTATCTCAAAGGCATGGTACAAACAACCCCATAGCGAGTAGGCTTTAGCACCATCACTGAATATAAAATAATCATCTGCTGAAGATGGGTTGTGGAGACATGACATTGTTTTGTGAACTGTATTCACCTTATTTTTATTTTACATATATATATATATATAAAATCACGCATCTGGCTTTCAACAGACTGTCATTGAAATTAATGTTTCAGTGTCTATAAAAAAGCTACTTTTCAGATAAGGAATGATTATGTTATTTAATTATTTCTAATTTCAATAATAAACAGACATTAATATTTTCTGTTAGTAACTAATACAGTGTATTGGTAAGTTTGAGCAACTTCTCAGGTTAAAAAATACTTTCAAAGGACATTACAGGAAGAGGAAAAATATAAATTAAAATCTATCTTAGTGTAGAACACTGATAACAGATTTTAGCAACCTGTTCTTAGGAAATTATTTTGCTGATGAGGTAATATAAACCATATATTGTTGGGGCACTTGCTGTATTGAACGATTATACTGAACTCTGAAGCAAGTGGAAAAATACTGAAGAAATAAGACGAGGTCACGGTCAGAACAGTGGGATGAAGAAAAAGGAGCAAATTGCAGATGTTTGCACAAAACCAAGGCCGACAGGATGCGATAAGAAGAACTAGGAGACCGCAGAAAGGAGCCTACGTGCCAGAACAAGCAGAAACAGAAATCTTCCCAGTAAACAATTGTTAACCAATCATATTATTATACGCTTGTAAGATAGCCAATCACATTATCGCACGTTTATAGAATGCCTTATAAAAGTTTACCTGGTTTATACAATAAACGGATCAGATCTTGAACTCCGTGAGTATTCGTATCTGACTCCCGCTCGCCCGAAATGCCCGCAGCAATATATACACTAATGCAATGTAACTTAAGATATTTTGCTGACAATATTGTAGTACCTTTATTAGGTGTAGAATGTGACTAAAAGTTTTAACAGCCTTCTATTCTTAATTTATGAATGAAGTTTTTCTACGAGAAGCAGTCAAACTTGTGGGAATAGCAGTCTCTCAGATAACTTTTTCTTAGGCAGCCTTTATGTTGTATATTAAAAAGAATGGTACAAATCTTTTTACCTTCTGGAAAAATGTAAAAAATATCTTACGAACGTGTAATACATAAGTGCTTTTATATGGCTATTATGCTAGTTTCAGAAGTTTGTGCTATGCAATGGGAGGTGTAGAAAAAAATATTGTAGAAAACACATTGTCTGAATTCTTTCTTCTCTCTCTGAAGATGTATTTTGGGAGAATACAATACTGCCTCATTCCTTAGGCTTTTTTTCATAAACACTTTTGAGTTAAAAATAGGAAAAGCAACTAATTATTACAATCCTTTGCATGATCATGTGATACATATTTTTTTCTCTCTAAATTTACACTAATTTCTATAATATTTCATGTAGAAATCTGTGTAACCCATGCAGAAGCTTGTCCATATTTAATAAATAATCTTTAATATTCTATGAACATAAACATCATTATTGCCTCTGTAGAGATGAGAACCTATATTCAATTCTTGATGGATCATTAAAGTGAGAGACATTGTCCTGCACCTCAAGGGAAAAAAAAAATTGTCAGTGTGACTTTCATTCATTTTTCCATATCTTTTTCTAACTAAAACATGTAGTGACTCATCACGGATACTGTGACAAGTCCAGGATTTAATGTATATTATTAAGAAATAAACTGCTTTACTTATGATGTTGATCTCTGTTGTAGAAATGTCTCTTTGCGGTTTTGGAATGAGAACTGTTTGTTCAAAAATAATTTTCAGGGAATTAAATATGGGTGTGGTTTACTAGGTCTGAGCAGTATAGTATCTAAGTAATAGGATTTGTCTCCCCTCCCCCAGCCAGGAGTATAGGTAAATGATGTGAGATTTCAGCTGCACCAGAGTAAAACCAAACTGTCTCTATCTGAGGATGGCACAGCCAGAACAGTTATCTGGGGGAGACAAAGATGACACTTGTTTTCCTGGCCCAGCCTTCTGGAGCTCGCCCAAATGAGTGAGAGGATTCTCGGTGCTCCCTTCCCTCCCCACCGCCTGGAGCCCACAGCCAGTCAGCTGGAGAGGTTTGTGCAGCTCCGGAATGGCCAAGGAATAAACGTGTTTCCCTACCAGAGTATTTCTGCATTAGATCCCTGAAAAGCTGTCATGTAGAAATCAACCCCTATAAATTGTATGTCCTCAATCTCCATGCCTCTGCCAGATAAGGAGAAACATGCAAATTTGTTACTTCAGTTGGGATTTTTGGATAGCTACATAACAAGCCATGGCTTTTAGAAGGGAAAAAAAATGCTAGAGTCATTTTGATTCCTAAAACTATTTTGTCTGCTTCTGTGATTTAACTTTTATCACAGGACACCTTCTCTTCTAGATCCGAGTCTCACTAGGATAGTGACAAGCATTTAGGAACTTTTTCTCTCTGCTTGAAGAAATGGTGATGAAGGTGTACATAGTGGTATGGTCACCATAATGCATATACCATTAAATACACCAAAATAATAAACTCCAGTCTCATACCTGTAAATTAGATATTTTTTTTAAATGGGACCCACTTGCAAAACAGAACGAGTACCTATAAGCAGTTTGTGTGATAGTTGTTCCTCATTATTACTTGCGTTTTCATCTTAATACCTAAAAAGGATCTAACATAGCTTTCTTTGCTAATCATTGTATTGCTCCAGCCTTGAATTCACTACTCAAAGTTAACTGTAGTAGTAGCAAACTGTAAAGATATGTTAACAACAAATACACGGTATTTTGCTGGTCCACATCTACGTATCTCATTGTACCAAAAAAACTTCTGAAATGCTAAGGTTATCTTAATAAAACCAAAAACTTCTGAACTGTTTCTCTGTTCAGTTTAAAATATACAACTGATGTAAGCGAGTACCAAACGTACACTATATTGTGCTTTGGCTTAGAATAAGTAGTGATTATAATCACTGTATGTAGGACATCTGCTGTAGCAATTTCCACTTTGTAAAAGACTGGATAATGAGAAGAATAAACTAGATCTTGTTAAAGATATCCTTTCTCTTCTTCAGGCAATCCTGCCTTCTCTTGCTCAAATAAGTTTGTTATGTCCAGTAAATTAAAAGGTTGAGATAGCTTATGAGCATTCAAGTGTTATTTCTGAAGTCAAACATGATTGTGAAATGTATTCTTTATAAAGTATCATTTTCTATCATACTTGCAGGTTTTGTTGCCAACGTTACATCGCAGTATTCATTTTATGAAAGTTTATATGAAATGCTTTACCAAAGGTAAAAGTTAAAAAAAAAAATATCTTCAGATGCACTTTTCCAGAATGATCTAAAAGTACAGGCTTGGAAACGATTAAAACTTTCCTCAGTTTCCATACACAGGAAATGTTTTATTAAGAAAGTATCTAAACGTGCAGTAATTTTTGGCCTTAATCTGAAGACTAGACAAGGGAAATGGTATGAATTGAACTACCGCAGATCAAATTCCTTACCTTGTAAAGCAACCCTGTTGGTACTGTTATAAGAAATTAATGCTCTCTGTTTTTACAATTATTATTTTTTTAAATTACTTTTAAACTTTTAATAAGAAATCAAATTCAAAATAAACTTGTCTTGTTTATTGTCTTTTCAGGGGATAAATGCAAGCCTACTGAATACACCAAAGTGAAAAATATGTTACTGGATCTACAAAATCGGAGATACATTGCACAATCAAAAGATAAAATCATTGATGAGAAAATGGCTTTAAAGAAGCTTCTTGTAGATCAGATGTTTAGATCTTTTGACTCGGACAACAATGGACTTCTGGACACTAATGAATTATCTCTGGTAAGATTTAGATGTTATTTCCATTAGCACGGTAAATATTCAATTGTCTTTGTCAGGACTTACACATGTGGAATGTTATGTTTTAGGATGCTCTCACTTCAGAAAATATATGTGAGTTTCTGAGGTAAAAAACTTCATTCAAGAATTTTGGAAAAACTGAATTATTTAGAGATTCTACAGTGATTATTTAGAACTCTGAATATTGTGCTTTGGGATATGCTGTAGGGGATTACAATGCTATACGTTGCTTTGACCATGAGTGATTTTATTATCCACAGCATGCTATCATGAAGGCCAACTGTACAGATATATTTTAGAGGTTTAAAACTATTAAAATGATATTTTAAATCACTTCTGCAACACTGAACAAGCATTATTGCTTTATGCAGTTTAGGACTAGATAAGTACAGAAGTGGTCTTGGAAAGAGAGTTCATGGTAGTCTCTAAACAACAAGATTTAATTAATTACAGGTCTAAACCAGTAATTGATTCTCTGGTAGGCATGACAGCACTAGCTTTAATCTACCTGGAAGGGTTAACTCAATTAAAGACTGTTGTTAGGGCACATGTACTTTGATTTAGTAGATAATGTCTGTGTTTGAGAAACCTAATCTCGGCTGAACTATATTAATGAGTCTAATACTAGGCAACCACTTCAAAATTCAACATGTGGCATCTAACAAATCTTACTCTTGATCATTATCCGTTGTTTTCCGTTGCATGGCAGTCTTGAGAAATATGTACAAGTGAATATATGATACTTACAGTATTAGGCTGGAGTTATCATTACCATACAGTTAACTTCTAAAATGTTAGTGGCAATTTTCAGGACCAGAGGCTACATGAAAATAAAGGTATCATTTCAAATAATAAATTACATGTTTCAAAAAAAAGTATAAAGCATAGAAAAATCATATATTTTTAAGATTGGGTTTTCCTGCTATTTTTTAAGACTCTTTCAGAACTTCAGCTATCGAGCTAATATGATGCCTGTATATATTTTACAAATAAAACTTTTTATGTGAATAAGCTATATGAATACGAAAGATACATAGGACTCGGGTATAGATGTGCAAATTTTATGTAACGCTTATAGATAAATATCACCAGCACATGAAAAAATGTGATAGTGATTAGTGTATAGGTTGGCAATCTAAGAAACTGAGTTTTAAATCTTTATTTTATCACTTTAAAATAGCTTGATTTTGTTGCCATAGCCCTCATATAACTACTGGAAAATAGCTGAACACTTTTACCACTACAAATCCATTATCTAATTATGAGTGAATCATTCTCTTTTTCATTAGAAGATCAGGACTAAAATACTAGTGCTGAACGTCACTATCAAAAATACTTTGTAGAATTTCCAGGTTTGTATGAAGAAACAATTATTCTGTATTCAGTTACTACATGTATACTTTTTTCTTTCCTTTTTTTCCTTTGTGCCAAACATAGTTTTTTTTAAAATAAAAATCTTCCATTATAGTATTTTCAAACTCTCTATACATACTTTCCCCACATAATTATTTCTATAAAAAATAATTTATAATGCCAACTTTACAGTTATGTTTTTTCAGGGGTATTGAAACAGGTCAAACAACCTTAAAACTCAAACATGGTGTTTTGCAGTTTTGCTAAAATTTGTTACAGAAACATCAAATTACTCAAACCTACAGAATAAGGTTAAATGAGTTCATTACTAGGCTGTGTAGTTTGTTATTCTGCTTTGATGAGAGCCATGATGAACTAACCTGTTGCCCTCAGAAATGTTTTCTTAGTCAGTTTGAACAGAGAAGAAAAAAACAGAAGCTATAACTGTTTCCTGTGAATCCTTCTCGATAGCAGGAACTTCAGCTAAGAACCTTTATGTCTCTTTCACATGAGAAAAGGAAACACTGAGTCATCTTTGCGCAACACAGAATATTGTGCGGCTTTGCAGTAAGAACCCAGCTCCTGTATAATCTCAGTATTTGCAAATCCTTGCCTTCATCTGATGGAGGAAGATTCTAGCTTGCACGTTTGCTGAAAACAAACCATGTGACTTGGTTCTCTCTGAAGTCTTAAAACAAGATGACGAACAAAAAGAACTTAGACCAATATCTTCAAATGAAGCACATTTTTTTCAGAGCAGTGTCCTTGATTGTTGAAAACTTGACACTTTTTATCCTCCTGTGGTTTAGCCCAGTGAAAGTTTTTTTTGTTGAGCATAAAAGCTTGATAAATCAAAATTGTTTTGAAAGGTGGGATTAGACTCGTGCTCTCTTCTGCCCTTAGTGTATATGATAGCTATCAGTATTTCTTAAAATTGGAATTCCTGTAGTAGAAGAAAAGAAACAAAAAGACCTCATCTTGAATACGCTGTCTAGAACATACTGACTCACAGTGGGAGAGGTCTGTGCCACTGGGGGAATGCTGGGCCCATGAAGGTTCCTGAGAACGTGGTTATTGAGGGGGAAAGGGTGGGGGTGGTGGAGGAACATTAGAAAGGTCTTTAAACTTCCCCAAGGCTGAATGGGAGTGTATTTGGTTTGTGTGGCAAGGGTTTGGTAGCTGTGGGGGCTACAGGGGTGGCTTCTGTGAGAAGCCCCTGTGTCCCATGGAGCCCCTGCCAGCCGGCTCCATGTCAGACCTGCCGCTGGCCAAGGCCGAGCCCATCAGTGACTCTGTTAGCACCTGTGTGACAACACATTTAAGAAGGATGAGAAGAACTGCTGCACAGCAGCAGAAGGGGGGAGGAGTGACTACATGTGAGCAGAGCAGCCCCTGCAGCCCCCCAGGCCAGCGCAGGGGGAGGGGCAGGGGGTGCTCCAGGGCCGGAGCAGAGGCTCCCCTGCAGCCCCAGGGGAAGCCCATGGGGAGGCCGGCTGTGCCCTCAGCCCGTGGGGGTTAACGCTGGAGCAGATCCCACCCGCAGCCCGTGGGGACCCCACGCTGGAGCAGGTGGATGCCCAAAGGAGGCTGTGACCCGTGGGCAGCCCATGCTGGAGCAGCCCCTGGCAGGACCTGCGGCCCCATGGAGAGAGGAGCCCGGGCTGGGCCGGGTTTGCTGGCAGGACCTGTGACCCCACGGGGGACCCACGCTGGAGCCGGCTGCTCCCGAAGGGCTGCAGCCCGTGGGGGGACCCATGCTGGAGTGGTTTGTGAAGAACAGCCCGTGGGAAGGACACGTGTTGGAGAAGTTTGTGGAGGACTCTCCCCTGTGGGAGGGACCCCATGCTGGAGCAGGGGAGGAGTGTGAGGAATTCTCCTCCTGAGGAGGAAGGAGCAGCAGAAATGACGTGTGATGAACTGACCACAGGCTCCATCCCCATCCCTCTGTGCTGCTTTGGGGGAGGTAGAGAAAACTGGGAGTGAAGTTAAACCTGGGAGGAAGGAGGAGGGGTGGGGGGAAGGTGATTTTTAAGATTTAGTTTTATTTCTTATTATCCTACTACTCTGATTTGATTGGTAATAAATTAAATTATTTTTTCCCAAATTCAAGTCTTTTTTGCTCTTGATGTGAATTGCTAAATGATCTCTCTCTGTCCTTACCTCGACTGACGAGCCTTCCCTTATATTTTCTCTCCCCTGCCCAGCTGAGGATAGTGATATAGCAGCTTTGGTGGGCACCTGCCATCCAGCCAGGGGAGCCCACCACAGGGAGACATTACCGTACTCTTGAAAACTTTCTCAGGATTAGAATTTTTGTCAGTTGTGCTCAGAATAAAGCCAAAATTTTGAAATCTGCTGACCTGTCATAAGTAATAGTGCCTTTCTGCATTTTAAATTTAATCATGTTAAGGGAATATGAAATATATAATGTACTTGTAGAAAACAACAAGAGTTTCTGAAGTTAATTTATGTTCACATGAATATTGAACTGCAGGTTTTAGTGCTTCTTAAATTTTATATCTCCTCGATCTTGCTGTGCAATGAGGCTCTTGGATTGCATTGTATTATCTCATAGGTGTCCATATAGTCACCCTACCTAATGTCAAATTGAAATTAATCAGTTGGAAATTGGAAACGGTGACAGCAACACTGCAATTTCTGCGATGTATTTTGGATCAGAAATCATAAGTTTCTTCTATTTGCATCTTGATGCAAGGAAATGAATGTTTCTCTCCAGAAAAAGCAAAAATATTGATTTTTATTTTAAAAAGCTATTTCAAATAGCGAGATAATTAAAAAAAATACTTCAGGTGTTGTAACAATAAATTAAGAATTGTCAGGCATTTTTTTTTCTTTTATTTGAACAATTCTGGCAACTAGGTGTAATTTTTTTCATGGCTCTGTAGTCTAATGGAGAATAACAGTTAAAATAATTATAACTCCATTAGACAGTGTAAATGTCAGACAAGGCAGTCTGCAATGAAGACAGAAAAGCAGTGGGCTTATGTAGCTCCATGCAGGTGAAGTGAATATTTTTCTTTGACTTGACTGCTTTTGCTGCTGAGCTGAAATAATTTAATGTTCTAGTTTTCAAATCCTATATTAGCAAGTCAGATGTGGCTTGACTTGGAAGGACTTACTGATGAAGTTAACCTTTCAGACCACTCGGTTCTGAGAGGTAGGTACTTATTGGAAAGTGTAATCACCCTTCCAAAAGGGTGGGCTATGAAACAGGCAGAATTTTCATCATCTTCTTCACTGCTGACCTAACACAAATGCAATATATTTACATGATTTCTGGTAAAAGGGGATGGTTCCTTGAAGGATTTGGTTTGGTTTTAAAATGCTTTAAAATAATTTAAATTAATCCAAACTAAAGGTAGATAATTGATTCTCCTGGTTAGCAATGAATATTCAGTTGTTAAGATGCTCACTTGTTTATTTTCTTTTACCTTATGCAAAACCAAATTAGAATTAAATACAAAGTTATAAATGGAATGTTAGTGTTTCTATCACTGCGAACTGCTTGACTATATTGTTTTTACTGTGTCAAAGAGAAAGAACAGAAGTGATACGGGGAGACATGGGAATAAAATGTGTGTCTTCCAGGGAGGATGCAGTTATTCCTGTATGGTGGAATTGCCATTTTACAGGCAGTAAGCTTTTTCTGGTTACCATCAGTGAAGGGTACATAAGTTCTAAGAATATTTCATCTTGCTCAGCAGTGAAATTCAAGTACCTTCAGTGTGTGAAAGTGAAATAATCTATACTTGATTAGACTGAGAGCTGCTTTCCTTTATCATACTGAACTAAGAAAACAAAATTTTACAGGAAAGTGGCATAGTTTGAAAGAAAGTTGAATATATAATAATAATAATGATAAATATTCCTCTTCCTTTCCAACTTTTTAATGATCTATTTTCTGGAGTCAATGAATTTAGCATCCTTATTTATCTATAATCTCAAATACCTGGATATATTTGTTATTTGTGAGGTCAACATAGGGCAAATGAGAATACGTTACATTTTTATAAAAAGTCATCCTTACCTCTGTATTTTATTTTGACATTTTCTTGGTGTCATTTAATTCCAGTTAGCCAGACCAAACACAAATAAGAAACAGCCAAATTAACTGCTCACCCTCATGTACTAAATTCGTCATTGTTTCAAGGAATAAGAAGTGAAGTTGTGGGAAATACAGTAAGATTAAATGTCATTTTCACGTATCAGTTTAATATACTCCAATTTTAGGTGACATCATAAATACAGATTTCTCTTAAAGTGTATTGAACCTTTGAATAGTGTTACATATCCGTGTGTGTAAAGAAACGCAAGCTCGGGGTGTAGGGGTGTGTATCTAACTATATATTACCTTTATCTAAAGCATCAATTCAGAAGTTCTTCTGTAAAGTGTACTAAAACAGAAACAAACTTTAAGTAGGAAATGAAGTATGGTTGTCTGTATGGCTGTGTGTAGGGATGTGTTCTTATCGGGGCATCTAGGAATATGCCGTACCTTTAAGAGAATGCACTCTCTGTAGATGCGTAGAGATGTATCTGTGAAGGACTTGGTTACTATATATCATCTTTTTTTAAAAAAAAGTGATCTGAGGGAATTATACATTTAATTGGTTTGTTTCATACACCATTAATTGCTGCTAAATGTATAGGTAAGATAACATTTTATTTAGTTTCTTCCTGCTGTTTATTCATTAAGTTCTTTTTTCTCAGATTTGCCTCAATCACTGTCATTTATTATGTTTGCTAACAAACTGCTGCTTTTTTGTGACTTGAGAACAGTATGTGTCCTTTTTTATGCAACAACTTGGCCTGAAATATGGCTCCATTTTTCCTTCCAAGATTAAGATTCCTAAACTGTGTTGCCTATGTTGTGCCACTGAGGTCTGAAAGAAAACAATACAAACCAAACCTCTGGTTTTATTTCTGTATTAATGATAATACTTTTGCACTTCATACTAGCTGATACTTTGTGGCATGTGTTAATACAGCTACAACTAATGCAAATTGCATCTTTTCTGTCAGCATTCATTTCTGAAACTCTGATCAAAATACTTAATGGAGCCCTGGCCTTTGAATTTTTACCTTTGTGACTTTTGATTTTGCATCTTCGTGTTATTACCATGTGTTATTTGGAGGACTTGGAACTGAGAGAAGGTATAATAAGCCTAGTTCTTCTTTTGTAATTTTTAATCAGCTTTGGTTTTTCCTACATGTGGCATAGGCAGAAGCATATTTTGCATGTTAAGCTATAGTTCTATTTATTTTCTGCCTGTTAGGAATGCCTTATTTAGTTTGTATTACCCATTTTTGCTATCACTAATCTTAGAAAGACTGAACATGCACTATTCAGTTCTAGATTCAAGATAAGAATACTACATGAAATTTTAAAATCGGGGGGAAAGAACTTTTTGGGGATTAGTAGTGAGATACAGCTTACAAACTCTGTGATCGTAGTACCAAACCCTGACACCCTGATCAGCGTTTGCTGCCTTTGCTTTTATCAAGTAGAATTCTGCACTTCCCATTGTTTTCTTGTGTAATGGGTAATTCAGTTACTCTGCTGGATTATAGTTTAGTTATTTAGCTACTGCAATGACATCTAATGAAAAAAAGGGCTATGAATAACTTTTTAAATGATTTAAAAATTTAAAATACCCTGTAGCTAGGTATTAGATCAGTACCTAGCGTATCTATTTACAACACGTGAATATTTCATATACCTGGGTAGAAGACAGCTTTGAAGTATTTCTTGAGTCCAAATGGAGCATTTAGGATCCTCAGAGGTGTGAAAGCATTGCAAAATCTAACTGCTAGATGATCTTGCAGAGACTAATTTCTCAGTTTCTGGCTAGGAACAAAGCCCATGCCTGA
This sequence comes from Falco biarmicus, assembly GCF_023638135.1. Lineage (NCBI taxonomy): Eukaryota > Metazoa > Chordata > Aves > Falconiformes > Falconidae > Falco > Falco biarmicus. Next base: position 46,410,015 of record NC_079288.1, read on the forward strand.
AGTCTGAGAAAAAATATGTTTAGACAAGAGGACCTTAGACACCAGATCGTGTGGGCAAAATATTGTGGTTTGCTAATGCAAAATATAGAAGAAGCAGTTTCTGAAGCGGCATTACCTGGAATATCCCTCTCTAGCCAATTACCTCGAGGTTAGGCCAAGCAGTTATGCTCCTTCAGTTATTTCTCTCTGGCTCAACGATTCCTGAATTCTGTCCCATGAAGCTATGTCCTTTGAAACGTAGCAACAGGCTGAGAAGGGAGCTGGACCCAGCTTCATCTCCTGGGTAGGTCCGAGGCTGGTGCCAACTGAAACTGGACACAACGTATAATGGTGCAGGGTCTTGTTTGCACTCGTGTCGACATTGTTTTCTGTTGGTTAACTCCAAAGCCACAGGCTCAGGGTGCTGTTAGTTCTGGGTCTAATTCTGAGATGCAGAATTTTATGCATGCCATCTATGTGGTCCTAATGCCTATTCTGGTGCTGTACTGTGGGCTGGACACCTACAACTTCAGCATTATATTTGCAGACGTTTAAGGATGTATTTACATCTTGTGAGTTAGATTAGGTCTTCTGCCTGCCAAGTGTGGAAGTGGAAAGACAGGGAAGTGTGACTCTCGATGGAGTAGTTTGCAGAGAGAAACCTCATATCTGGGTAGCATAACTCACTATGGGACAATATTGAGATTATACCCTTAACTGTAGTTAAGTCCATGCCTTTACATACCACTCTTGTATGGGTTTACTAGTTCAGATCTCTGTTAGCTCAGGGATCTCTGTGTCATGATCAGTTCTGTGATGCACGGGTCCTACATCTTTACTTACACTACCTCAAATTCCAGAAAATAACACTCTGCTATAGATACCAAACAAAGGATGATGTTGCTGCCTTACAGAACATGTGGGTAAGTTGTAAGAATACTGATTTAACTGGGTTAAGAGAAGTTAAAGCAAGGAACAGTTTACCAACCTTTATTATTAATTTTATTGATCAAATATTTTAATTTCCACAAAGTTATATTGTGTGGAAGATGGCGTAACAAGGTAACTGAACCCTCTGCTGGAGTCAGGATTAATTTGAAGCACAGTTCCCACATGTCTGGTGTTTGATGTACTCTAGATCAAGCACTCAGTGGTACTGTTGTGATGGGGTACTTGCTCTTAGGCAAGGTGAGCACACATTAACTGAACCAACATATTCACTGTAATGGAAGTTTCTGTTTATAGTTGTATTTTTGTAGGTTTTTATTTAGGGAAGTACGTAGACACCATTAATCACTGGCAAGCGAAAAAAAAAAATTGTAAGGTAGAGTAATAGAGGAAATGTGTTATTTGTGATCTAGTTTCATAAAACCTGCAGAATTTTCATTGTGGCTGTCAGAAATCAAATTGAAATGAATGAAACAACCCGTTCTTACATGCAGTTTGTAATTTTTAATCAGATTACCTTTCCCAGTCTCCTAAAAGTCAGAGGACTGACTAAATTCCTGCGAGGTTTTGAACAGCTAACTGTATGCTGTTTAACAGGAAATAAACAATTATGTGCTATATCTTTAAAACATACAGTATTTTCCAAATAGTATGAATCTGTCCTCTATGTTTCAAAGAGCCTTTAGTTTTCAAGGGTAAGGTTTATAGTTTAGAAAATCCATATTTAGTTTGAAAATTTAGGTAAGTTTCTAAGTTTTCTGTGTTTAAGGTTTTCACAATGAGCCATAAACAGAGCAGCAGTTTTGCTGTATGGTTTACCTTTTACCTCTTCACAACATGGAAAGTAAATACTTCACTGTATGGAAATGTAAAGTAAAATTTGTAAGCATAAATATTTGTGGTGTGAATTTTTAGCTCAGATGTCTGAAATTGAACAGTCTCATGTATGACTTATATGGCACAATCATAAAATTGTGCAGATCACCTTAATTAGGTTTAAACCTTTATAGTAAGAATTTTCTAGCTAAAAATTTCTAGCATGTGACTTACTAAAACTTTGCCTGTTACTATCCTGCTTCCCTAACTAATTACTGTCTGTTTAATTTAATCAAGGAGTAGACAAGCTGGGCTTAAAGAATTGGCTCAGAAATCAGTTTTCTTGAATTTTACTCTTCTTTCCTCCATGGACAGAGATTAATAGAATTTAAAACTTAAGGCACATTGTTAGATCATCTATGATACATTATCATCTGGTCTAACTTGTGTCTCATAGACATAGAATTTTATTCTATTTGTCCTACAGTTTTAATTAAAAAACCATATTGGCTGAAAGCAAAAGAAAATTGGCTGAAGCAAAAAAGGTCTACAAGGAAGTGTGCAGCCTTGATTTGAAAACATCAAGGAGAACCAAAAAGTCCCAGGATTCAAGGTTAATTGTTCCTGTAGCTTTTCCTTTTTTTTTGTTTTAGAGATGTTATTCATTTTCCCTGTCCTATTAACTTTTGTTTTCCAAATTGAAATATCCATATTTCCCCCCACCCCGTGAAAGTACTAATAGAATGTGATATGGTCCATTCTTAGTCTCCCTTTAAAAAAAGAGGAAAAACAAACAAACAAACAAAAAAATCCAACCAGAAACAAAACCCCAAACCTATAACGATTGATTTCTCTCAGCTCTTTTAATGTAAAGTGTTTTCAGCAGGCTTCCAATTACTTTTATGTATTCTTTCTAACTTGAAAAGTTCCCTTCTAGTCTCTCAGCATTAAGTTTTAGTATATGCAAGTCGAAACTGAATGTTGTGTTTCAGTGTCAGTTCCAGCATGGCTTGTTACAGTTACCTTGTTACACTTCAAAAAAACATACTGCTTGGTTAGGCCACAGAATCATCCTGGAATTTGAGCGACTTCCTTATCCACAGCTAATCCTGCCTCTTTTTCAAATAAAATCCTTTCCAAGGCCAATTTGTCCTCATTAAGGTATGATCTAGCTTCTTATTTTTAGATGAATGTCCTTACATTTGGTTGTATGAAAACACAGATCCTTTTCATGAAAACATCCTACCATGTAATCTGTTTCATTCCATATGCTGCCCTGTCCTTCTTCTCATTATTAATCACCTCAACAGTATATACCATCTGCCAATTTTCTTATTTATTTTTAAATTATCAAAAAAGGATTGGAATGAGACCCCAGACTTCCAAAAGCCCACTGGTTTGTTTCAGCCATTGATGATTTCTTAATGAAATCTTTTTTTTTTTTTCATGTATTGTGATCACTAACATTATTTTCCATTCATAGTATTAGTTTTCTCTTGTAATGATACAGGGTGTGAAATTAAAAAAATACATACAAGAAGCTATTATATTTAGAGAGCTGCCTTTGTAAATTAAATCCCATACATAATTGAAAGAAAATGAAAAATAAATTTGTCTGACAGGCTGTATTTTCTAGAAGATGGTGTTAAAATACCATGTTGTGACAGGATTTAGAGAAACAAAAAGTATTCACAGTCTTTATTTGTGAATCACGCTGCTTATTTCTTCAGCCAATACTGACAATTATTCATGCCCCATTGGAATATTTGCATTGTGGCGTTATATGTTCCATTTTTTGGAATTTTACTGGTACATGAAGAGAAGTTGTAAAGATCAAGAGGAAAAAGGTCTCCTCAGCCAGTGGGTTCACATGAGCCAGGGACGCTTGAACAGGCAGTTTGATCCTTATGATTTTACTCCGTGCTAACATACGTTGCTGAACAACTGCCCTTTTGCTAATGGCTCGGTTAAGTGCCGGGCTTTGCTTGGCTAGAGTTTCACAGAGGCTGTAATTTCACATCACAGTCAATCTGATCTAACTGCAGGCTGCCACAGAAACAGGTGAAACCCCTGCACCCTAACACCTTTTCTGAGTTGTACTTCTTTTGATAGAATATTGATCCCTCACCCCTTCAAGAGAAAAAAACTAACCGACCAACCGACCAAAATCTCCACAAAGATTAATTTTCCTTTTGCTCAGTGAGTTAATGTGACCTGCGGATCACACTGCAGAGCTGGGAGCTGGCTGGATCCAGTGCAAGAGGATTCCTGGGGGGTAAAAACTGGAGCAGCTCTTTTAACAGCAAATCACAGATACTTAAGATCAAACATGATATGAAATCACTTCTGTACCTTCTAAAATCTGTCCTCAGGGACATTTTTGGAGGGTTTATCAAAGCTGAGTCAATTTTCCAAAGAACCCTGAAGTATAACACCAACATAAAGATGTGTATATATAAACAAACATTGTATCTTATATCTGTAATCAAAATTATGGGTTTACTGAAGATGAAAATTAAATTATTGCCAGGAATATAAATTATATATGTCCATAGCATGATTCCTGGAAATATCTCAATAATTTTTGCTAATCTTTTTTAGATTATTGTTATTTTAAATACAATTGACCAATTATAAATGAAAGGCATCATAAGATAGGTTTCAACTCACAGAACTGAAGCTGAAAACTCTAATATTCAATTAAAAAATATGATACTACAGTGGCAGCTGTTGTTGGGCTTTAACAAATGTTTTATAGTACCACCTTAGGTGTAAAGTTTAATCCTTATTTGCATAATTGAAGCTAGTGGGAAAAAATGTTTTAAGCTATTTCAGAGCATCTTTTATGAAAAACAAAGGAACAGTACTTCTCACCCTAAATGTTCCTTTTTCCTGTGATTTTAAGCACATTTGATGGCCTTGAAATCTCAGAGATTTCTTCTTAGAGTGCAGTTTTCAATACACAGTGCTATATATTTAGTACTACTTGCATTTTTGTAGTGGTTTTAGAGTTATTAATTTTTCACAGGCTACATTTTTGTCCTTTATGTACCAGCTGTAAAATCTATCCTATTTCATTTTTTTCCTTAATTCAGTTTAATGTGAACTTAATAAACAGGCTTTTAAAGTATGAGAAGTAGCTAGCACTAGTATTCAGGTAGCATAGTATGTACCTTTAATTAAGAATAGCTGAAGCTGGTTTTGTGGTGATTTTCCTTTGTGAATAGTTTTCATAGTTTCTAATGTACTACCAAGGTTATTATCTTTTATAATGCTTTTATATTAATATACAGAAGATTACTTCTGGTAGGATAAAATGTTTGTGTCCTTTCTCTTTGCTCTAATGCTCGTTTTATTCTCTGTTATTTGTTTAGATATTTTGTCTTTACATGAATAATAACTGAATTCATTCCTTTATATTTCTGCTGATTCCTTTGCAGAAGCAAGTGAAACACAAAACCCTCTGTATCCCCTATTTTTCAGAAGTTATCGTATAATGATACAAATGTAATGGTTTTGCAGTTATTTTGCAAGGCAGGTAGAGGGTGGGAAGGGTAATTATTTAGAGAGGAATTAACTAAAGTTATTAGTTTTTTTTCTGTGCCTGGTACAAAACTTTAAACTGTGCAACATTACAACAAGGAGATACATTAGGTTTGGTTCTTTCAGTTATGTGTTAATGTTTTTAATACACGCACCATGTAAAATGAGAATTCTCGATATTTGAGCTTATCAACATCTTAAAAATTCCTTGGACAGAATCAAGGTAGATGTCTACAACATACATAAACTTTCATGCAAAATGGTGCACAAATTAAAGAACATATGTCTGGGAGAAGTTCATTGGAGTTAAAAATCTAATAGCTATTAATTATGATCTGTTTACAAAGTGTATTGAGAAACAGGAACCTTTTCAGGTCAGCTGCTTTTATGACAGGTTTTTGGGAAGAGAATTGGCTTGTCAAAAAGCCTGTAAGAAGTTGATGCAATTAGTAGGGTAGTAGGAGTTTAGTTATTTTTGAAAATGTCTGGATTTGGATTTTGTGGTTAGGAATTAGACTGAGAGGAAAAAGACATTGTCATGTGTACTGGGAAAATTATTATCTCAAGTATGTTTGCGCATTTCTTAATCACCATTCCTATACATGTAAAGTAAAATCAGATTTTATCATTCACAGCGTCTTTATAATGCTTCTGTCTATTCCCATTATATATATATAATATATGTTCTAAAAATTGTTTCTGTAATCTCAGTGAGTCTGTCCTAAAGGTCTTAACTTTAAAAACTGCAATAAATGATTACAAAGTAACTAGAAATCCCTGACTTTACACAGTTGTGGTTCATTGCCCCACAGCGACCTTAAAATGATCTATTAAATGATTATTAGAAACAATTAATTATACCAGAGAACTCTAAGAGCTCAAATGTAATTTCATGGTTATAATTTTCTTGTCAGGTAATAAAACGGGATGAGCTTGGCAAGGATTTGTCTGACTGCTCTGTGTTCGATTTGCTGAAATACGATGATTATAATAGTGACAAGCACCTAACTCTGGAAGAATTCTATAGAGCTTTTCGTAAGTACAAAGATTAGCCTATTCCTATTTCAGTTTTCTTTTCTCTCTCTTTCTTTGTTTTTCTAAAATTGTGTTTTTTCTTTTTATATCTTGATACGTCCTGAAGCTGCACTTAAACAAGTACAATTTCACAGTTATGATATAGTAGAGAGCTTCTCAGCATGAATCAACGAGATCCATTACTGTCCATATTTCTGAGGGATTTTGGTAATGAAGAATTCATAGATAATCTTTCTTAATGCTGACGTACACTGATAAGTCTGTGTTGCACACAAGTGGAAAGTAGTGTGGTCAAGAATAATCAACAGAACTGAAAAAGCTAGAGCACTTCCCATAGCCTGTGTTTTTGAGTGCTGATAAGATCATTTCTGACAAACCCAGCAACAAATGTACTATTTATATTAGGCGCCTTGTGTCTTCACAGGACTCAGAGAGAAACAAAGATTTGTGGTGCAGTTTTGCCAGGTATTTGTACTCTGAATGCCCAGAATGCCCGGGGCCAAGTGTGTACAGTACAGATGAACATCTTGACCAAACCACAGTGGTATGGGTCAGTGTGGTAGTGAGTAGCAGAAAGGAGAAAGGTGTTGAGAACTTTTATATGGTATGTTACAGGTCATGTGAGATACATCCATATATTTTGTTATATTCAGGTCAGAACTGATTTTTTTCCCACTTACCTGTCTCAAATCTGACTGTATCTTGAAATCTGACTTGTTTGCAGTAGCTGTTGCTCCACATTCAGCAACCTGGCAGCATAGCAGATCAAGTTTGTGCTCGGCTCTTCCTATAATTATAGTTTGATTATACATTGACTAGTCCATTAATACCTCTTCATTTTGAGTTATTACAGCCTGTTGCTTTAGTCTTCATGTACTTTACCTTTGGGTAACAGCTCTCAGCCACTTTAAATGATGTCAAATGAGAAAAGATGCAAAAATATGTACAGAGTTTAAGACTGAAAAGTAATGGATGAATATTAAGAAAAAAAGAATGGCTGCATGGAAAGCAATAAGAATAAACATTGAATTAACCATCAAGAAAAACGGCCGGAACATTTCCTAGGTTTGTCCATTGAATTATTTTATTTCCCTGAAAGCCTTTCAGAAAGTGTGATTTTTTGATACTGCTTAGCTGAACAAATGGCTTACTGCACCTAAAAAACCCTTGTTGCTGCTTCCTGATGTTATCTGACTGCCTTTCTTGCAATGTCCTGACGCTCACAGTCTCTCCTCTGAGTGAGTTACTAAACCAGCAGAAAAATATTCACCCACATCCCCATTCCACCTCCAGTCCTGCTTATTTTCTGCCACTTGAGTGACCTGAATCAAATAAGTGAAGGGTCAGACCATAACTCATGCAAAAGAAGTGAAAGGGTGGGACAGCAAAAACTAAAGGGGGAGAAGGACAGAATGGGAGATGTTAGGGCTTTGTGGCAGTGAGAGAAATTAATTCATCTCTATCAGCAAAACACTAGGAAATACCTGAATTTCTTTATCAAAAGTTGTGATAAAGTCTGACTTACCAAAACATCCAGTATTGCATAGCATCTATAGAAACATACCCATACATTATGTATGATCATATGAATAGATGTTATACGTGTAGATCTTGATTATATGCACGTGGAATATATAAATATATATATATGTAGGATATATATCAATCCACAAGGTTAAAGACATATTTAAAGTGTTTGCACGCTGTCTGAAAACACTGAAACCATGTATTAATTAACTTTTTGGCATAGCTGTAAAATGCCAGACAGTAGGATAGCTTTTTGTTGTATATTTTTAATGGAATTTTGAACAATGCAGATAATTTCCATATGCTATGTTAAACATTGCCTTAATAGGGATGATTATGTAATCTAATGTTTCCATTAAGTTAGAAATTATTTAGGTTTCTTTGTTGCAATACAATAGTGAAGATCCTATTTAAAACTATAAGGGTATCTTGGAAAATGATTTCTAGAGCAAGATTCATTCTTCTGCACAGGGTTTTTTAACAAACCATCTACATATTCATTACACTGCTTAAGAAATAAACCTATAAAAGTTAATAGTTCATTGTACATTGTGTGCCCAACATTTCAAAGGAATGTGAGGTACCATTGTTCTCTGTAATTAGGGCAAAACAAGTACCCTTGAAATAAATTTGAGGCTTAACTCTAGTTCCATTGCATTTGGTCTCAAAAATCTTTGAATTCAGTCTTTCTGACCTACGTCAACAGCATTATTACGTAATTCTATAAAAGTATACTAAGTAAAAATAAAACAAATCAAATGATAGCCACTTGGTCGTTTAAGTGCTGCTCTTAGGGCTAAACAGGCTGACCTGAAACTGAGGTGTCCACCAAGCCAAGCCAAACCCAGGCGAAAGGACTGAGACAGCCCCCGGCCAGAGCCCGGTGCTGCTTGCTCAAGGCAAAGCCTGTGCCCTGTGCCTGGCAGTGGCAAGCCTGTGCGTACCCAGACACAGGGAGTTAATACACACAGGGAACCAGGTCAGTGTAAAGAAATTATGCGCAAGAAGCACTGATGTCACATTTTCCACACAGCATTCCATTCAAGTATCTCCTCATTTAAGCATCAACCTACAACAGAATGAAGCCTTCTAATTTTCTTCAATAAATTGAAATAGGAATGTTGAAAATATTTATTCCAAACAGGAATAAAAATGCTTTTTTCCCCCCAGAATTTTCTTGAAGTATTTCATAATTTCAGTTTTGCATGCCAAAGCTGTAATTGTTACATTTTAATTATATATTATAAAATTAAAATTATCATTTTGTACTACTATACTGGAAAATATTATTTTTTACCAGCTTGGACACTTTCAAACATGTAGAACTTATTGAAACCAAAATAGGAAGGGGTGTTTTAAAAATATTTTTCATAATTATGTAATGAGTGAAAGGTTGTAAGTGAGTAATAGTATTTGCAGGTGATCATCTTTAAATAACAAATAAGACCATAATATTTTAGAAGAAGTTTAAACGACAACTGTTATTTTAAATGAAACATGCTTGTAGAATTTTTGACCTCTTACCTGGTCCTCTGTCCGTTGACAGTGTGTTTGTCACTTGTTTTTTCATTCTTTTATCTCCACCTTTTTCATCTACATTTAGAACTTAATCTGAGATTAATACCTGCTGCTCCCAGTGGATTTGTCTTTATCCCTAGTAGCAGTGAGGTGGTGGATTTGAGAACTGTTGAACTCGCCTTATTACAGTTTGCCTGCTGAACTGCTGGAGCAAGAGTTACGTTTATTCCTGGAATGGCGCTGGAGGAAATGTGGGTTTGTAGTGCCAGAGAAATTGATCCTATTCAGAGCTGCTGCACAGAATTCAACGGGGTTTTCTTTTGTTTGTTTGTTTTGCTTTAATTCTGTAACTTTAAGAAGTGGTTTTTTTCAAGTATGGAGACAAAGTGGAAGAAAAAGCACAGAAAGGAAGCAGTTCTCATGCCTTGTTTGTGAAGTCAGGGTCAGGCGAGCACTGAAACGCAAGGAATAGGTGGCGGGGGAGCGGGGGGTGATAGGGGCCCCAGCACCATGCTTTTATATGTGGCAATTCCCCAAGTGTGCTTTTGGGGACAGTTTGTACCTAAAGCTGCTAAAATACAAAATTTACTGTAGAAAACCAAATGTACTTTTAAGACATATTTGAATTTGGTAAAGTTTAAACAGCCTTCATTTTCTACATGTAGTTGTTCATCAACACCCTTTACTTGGCACAGGATCATGCTGCACAGAAAGAAGAACCTTTGAAAAAAATGAGAAGGCTGGAAAAGGGCTGAGAGAAGACGTTAGGGATACTTGTGTCATCAGCCTGAGCCTAAAATGAGGATAGTGATAATCAAGCATACAACTAGCGTGCCCATTTCTAGCTGTGGTTTCAAATGGTGTTTAAAAACACTTGAATAAGATTTTGAACACAGTTGGATGGGATTAAAAGCTATCTTCACTATGCTGTTGAACAACCTACTCCCTTATAGTGGTTTCTTTTTAAAGGATTAGGCAATTACATTTTATTTAAATATGAATGCATATCAGGATTAATTATCAGTACTCTTTTATTAGCATTTGCAGGTAAGATTTTTTTTTCATTGGCATACTTAATTAGAAATTTGACTGTCATCTAAAGATTGTAAATTTAGAATCAAACATGACTGTAGATTATACTGTTTTATGAAGAGCTCCCCACAAATAACGGCAAATCTATTTTTTCTCTCATGGCAGAAAATATACCATCTTAAGGGCAAAGATTAATCATTGCCTGTTTAAAAGGTATTAACATGCACATAAATACATATATGCATGTACATGCTTGCTTGTATTTTGTGAATTACTTTTGACAGTCTCATTTTATCTGACAAAATTAGTTCAAAATAAACAGGACAAGCAAATAATAACTATGAATAACTATGCAGTGAAATAAAAGTCCTTTTCGCCTTTCAGAAGGTCAGATGCCGAGGCAGTAACAAAGAAAGAAAATACTTGAGAGGGTGCTCTCTGCCTTGGAGGTTTGTGCCAGCCCCAGGTTCATGAAATGTTACAAGCAGATGAAGATGCTTATTGCCTTTGGGAGTGTTTTACATACTGGCAAGACTGACGCAGTTTTCTGGATGTTGGCTGTTTTCCCTCATACCATGAGGGGGTTTTTTTGGTGCTATAGCTTCTGCCTACTAGATATGTCTACTAGATGCCATAACTGTTTAACTAGATCAATAGTGTATTCAGAGAGGAGCCTGAAAAATTATTCCCATCAATATAAGAAAATAAACCAGAAAGTTTAGATCTGGCTAGGTTTTGGGAGCTTGGAACTGAAGGAATCAGTTGTTTTGGTCCTTAGCTGCTTCAGCTGCATCATGTAAAAACCTCTAAAGTGATCCAGCTGCACTGCAGGGTTTTGTTTTCCTATTTTGTTTTCCTTCCTCAACCAGCCCCAGGCTAAAGGATTTTCTATCAGCAAATATTTTTTAGATGGGGAAAAATTTATTTAACTTTTTCTGAAAGAGTGGCCGAAAGTCTAAGATGATGGAGACAAACAAAAGCTAGAAAGGGGGAATATAGACTCTTGAAAGCTTTATCTTCTATAAACTGAAACTCAACCAATGTACTTCCTTTATTTTTCAATTATTTTCTTCCTTTGTGTAATGTCTTCTATGGTATCAAGATAATTTTGTGTTTGCTGTAAATGCTATCTCTTTTTCTTTGCCTTGTGCTTTTTTCTAAAATAAATAATCTTATGTGTTTGTGTCCTTTAAAGTATCATCTAAAATGACATTTCAAAGTAGGTACTTTAGGTGGCCTTCATGGTGTGTTGCAAAATTTCAAGGCATACCACAAAGAAATAAGTAGTAATAAATTCTGTTTGATCACTCAGCAGGTGCAGATGTATATGTAGGCACTTCCATTTGGGATTGCAGTAGAAAGAATGATGCTAATTTAGACATTTATAGATAGAACTGATTGAATACAATGAATGTAAATGACAAGTTTATTGTAAATAATAGAACTAAATGTTCTATGTATGAATTGACATCCTACATAAAATGGGGAAAAAAATAGCAATATCTTTCAGAAGTGTTTTCTATCATTAGCGTAGAACTGTTTTTGATGTTACCTTATGCTCAAAAACAGGTCCATGGAAGGCCCTCACACTGAGGACTTGAGTGTAAAAATTACCACTAGATGTACAAGACATTGTCAGAAAGACTTAGCTAGCCAAAATAAAATATGACCTAATTTTATAGTCCCTTCTTCTTAGTGTTGCTTTATAGTTTCACTGGTACTACTTGTGCTTTCAGGTACCACTCAAGCCTATCAACAATACCTAGTCTGTCATGCAGCTGTTTCAGGATCACCTGCATTGTTACTACTATTATACATTTTTTACATTAATACATGCTATTGCTTTAGATATTTAAAAGTACCTTCCATTTTGAAATACCGTTCAGGTCATGTAGATTCAGATCTCAAGCATCCTTATTGCTGAGGTATGTGATTGAAGTCATATGTAAACCTACAGCAACAGTAGCTGTTATAGAAGTTGATCTGGGCTAAAAGTACAGAACTTGTCTTTGGGCTTAGCTTTTGAAATGTGAGGCCAGTGCCTAATAAGATTGTCAAACTCGGTGCTTCATTGTCTTGAATCATGTGGAAAGGCAACCACCAGGAAGTCTCCATAAATACAGGGCTCATTGTGATCACATATGATTAGTTATTACGTTCTTTCAGTCCTCAAAAAAGATTCTAAAACATCACTGCTTTCATTATGATAGCTTTGCTTCTTTTTTAATTTGACAAATGCAGTTATTACAAGCACATGTTCAAAAATCCTTTTTTGAAATATGTCTCTTTATTTCTGAAACAAAATAGGCCAGAATTTAACAACAATAACAAAAAAATCTAAATACAAGTGTGTACTAAATTATTCTTAAAATAAATGAGACTTCCCATTGGCTTCTATAAGTTATCAAGTTCACAAAGCCTAACTCAGAACCTTCTTATTGTCATTAGACTTCCAATAACTTCAGTATGAAGTCCCAAATACTGTATTTAATGTGGAATCTGAGTCAGAGCTTTATAACGATGATGAGTCTACATCAGTAAAACAGGTTAACAAATAGTAGAGAAAAGATTTTCTGAGGGAGGAAGAGGTATTCTGTCTCCTTAATTCCTTTTCAGCAACAACCATTGTGTATTAGATTGTTCCAGAGGGTGTTATATTTCAGCACTAACCTCTGAAAATACCAGTTAACATCATACTGAATAGGAGCTATTGGATTTAGTGGTCATATTTTTCTGCTCAACCTAATCTGTCTTTCAAATTCCTACCTGTGCTACATGTATTTTAAATCTAGAGATTCTCAGCTGGAAAAGAATACAACCTCTTCTGTTGAATGGGTAGAATTTTAAACTGACCATTTAAAACAAGTAGTTATGTAAGGTATTAAATGTTGTTTCATAGATTCAAGTAGTGTACCAGAAATTTATCTTATGCTATTAAGTCAGTTCATTTTGATGCCAAGGAGTTTCCAAGTGATGATAAATTTGTTTATTTGGTACTTCCTCAGTAAGACTCTGTGTGGTTTTGGTTTGTTGTTTTTTGGGGGGTTTTTTTGTTTGTTTGTTTTTTAATTGGTGGTGGTTTGGTTTTTCTTTGGTTTTTGGTTTTGGGTTTTTGTGGTTGGGGGGGGTGGTTTTTTTTTTTTTAAGAAATATTTCATTTTTTCAATTACAAAAGGTCTCTGAGTAAAAAGGGCCCTTTCTAAAAAAAAGTAATCTTTAAGCGTTGCTGCTTGACAATGTAGAAGTCCTCTGAGAAATACTAAGCTGTTGGTATATTTTGCCAGTTCGGATCCAGATCAGTGTAGGAGAGAACTGATTTTAACATACCTTCTCTATAGCATGCATTCAAAACATTTGATAATACTTAAATAGTATCATGCAGCTGAAGTTTTTTATTCTTTTAAAATTCTGCTTGATTTTTGCCTGCCTTCTTTGGATAAACACCAAATGAAAGATTATGTCAGGGTACTGTAAGATCAAGTATTGTACCTGCTTGGCATGAAGCTCTGATGAAGTATAATGTTCATCATTTTATGTAGTCCTGGGGCTGTCTCTCCTGGGCCGTAGAAGGTTTGCACTGGCTTAGGTAATTTAAGAACTGGATAAAAGGTGTCAAAATGAACCCGGTCACATGTAAGTGTGAGTAAGATGTTGTTTCCTAAGGCCAGATAGCTAGAAATGGGGTACTGATAAAACATGATTCCATTGTGATGCTAAATAAATGTGTTGAAGTTCTTAAATTTACAATTTGGCCTTTTGCTAAGTCCAGGTGCCAAAGGTTTTTTCTTCATGTTTTGGGCAAGTTAAGTAACAAATGCAAGGCCACATCAGGTTTGCATGAGTAGATGAAAAAATATTTCACAAGGTCCTTGGCTATCAGGAAATAATGAGGAAATTAAGAGACGCTGTTAATGAACCTTGAGTTCTGCTGACCTCTAATCCCATCAGCGTGTTTACCTGGGATTTTTTTGCTCGGGTCAGTGATGTAAGTTGGCAGAGATAGCTCTGTGAAATATAGGATTGCAGAGGGTGAAGACTGGAACCAAACACCTTAATTACAGTGCCATTGTTTCAGACAAGAGAATTGGTAGAGATTGACTTGCATAATATTTGTTATTGGCTCAAAATGCCTGAGAATGAAGTCTTGTGTGCCTTTCAATGTTACGGAGAATGGAACAGGATGTTGAGGAAAAAATAAACACTGAGCAATTATGTATATCTGGTTATGGTTAGCAAAGTCCCTCCGTTAATTGATCTATTAGTTGTTTCTCAGGAATCGGTTACCTGCGGTGAGTTACAGTATTGTTACAACTATTTTGTTATGTTTCTGGTTCTGAGAATATTTTCATCTTTGCAAAACAGTGTACCTGTAGGATTAAGCTAGGACTGATGCGCTAACATTCATAAACACCTTTATCTAGATATTGTAATGAACATTTCAAGGCAAATTTAAAATAATAATTTATAGTCACAGTTTTCTTTATTAACAGTCTTAAAGGAAGCACTCATTACGAAGGTGGGAAAAAGGAGGAAATACTATCAGAACATAAGGAATATTAACTGTCCATTAAAGGAGACAATCACTAGCTAATCCACAAGCAAGAGCATTAAGTAGCTCTACTTGCAGGCAGAATTACTCTTCTGGAGCTGAATGAATATTAATAGGCTCATAAAAGATTATTTAGCAAGAAAGCCTCTATAACCATTGCATTACTTGTTTCCTTTGCACCCATGGCACTACCTCTTTATCTGGATTTCATATTTAAAACTGGTCACTGATTTCAACTTTCAGAGTAACTGGCTACTGTTAGCAATATATATACATAGCACTAAATAACAATAAATATTCAATTAAGAATAATTTTTTAAATAATTTTAATTTTAGCATTATATGAAATCTCAATACAAGTTAGCTTTCCTTTAAAAAGAACTGAAATCATATTGAGTATTTTTCTTCTTTAGGAAACATCAGAGAAATCCTTTTCCTCTTGCAAAAACCAGTGTTTTAGTCTGAATTTAAGACATAGGTGAAATACTCAAAACTACATCTCAGGTATTTCCTTATGTGCCTAGATAGTTGTTTTATTTTCCATAAGGCTGAATGCACCAATTTAAAATCCACTTAAGAAAAGGAGATCATTACTGCCTGTTAAAATAAATGGTTATTAGTTCAGTATTAAATTTAAATAATGAAATATTTGGAAAATGAAAAAAAAAACCTTTATCAGAAGAACTGCTAACTTGAAATCTGAAGGACCTTTGCTATAACATGACTCATTGGTTATTTGTCAATTGAACTTAAAAAACAGAGGGGGAAAAAAAAATAAAAGATGGTTCTAAATCATTGCCCCAAGTCATCAAAAGGGGAATGTTTTGATCACTAAGATAATGTAAGTATATCAGATGAAGACTGAATAAGATATCTTTTTTTTCCCAAGTATCTTTTTTTTTTTCTTCCTGCCCATTGGAGAATGTTTTGAGCTGCTTTGTATTACTTTGTGCTCCATACAAGGTTGAGTTTACTGGTGATTCTTAAATATCCAGCACTAATGTTCACTTTAGAAACGTGTTACTAAGTAATTTTATTGAGAAATTTAGAACATATTGTTTCATCTTTATACCTCTCAGGCATCCAATGGAGTCCAAAGGAACAAGCTTTCCTGAAAGAAGGTTGTTGAGTTTTTGGTTTGGGGTGGTTTGGGGTTTTTTTCATAACTCATCTACTCTGCTTGCCTGTTTTGGTTTTGTTCTTGCATCTGGGTAAACAAAAATAGAAAAATTATTATAGACAGAGTATTGTAAAAGGCTTTTAGTAATTCCTGAGAAACCTGGATTTCTTAAGCATATCTGACATCTACACTATTAAAAGAGAATCTGAAGACACTTTTGCATCTAGATTATGTGAAAGTACTTTGGAAAAGCTGTAAATGGGGTTAATAGAAAAAATAATTCCAATTTTTACAAAACTTGTGAGATTTTCTGTAGAGCTTTGTGTTATAGAAAAGTATATTGGAAAATTTTTTTGGTTGAATGCCCTCAGGTATCCATGACATACAATAAGGAAAAATTAGCTCAAAACTGCCTCAATTGCAAAGAAATATATTGGAGAAGAAACCCTTATAGTTCACTCCATTGTTCATGGTGAATTAGGTTCTGGCAAAATGTTCTTATTTCAGAAAATTTCATTATTAACTTCATTTCCAAAACATAATAGCACAGTTTCGAGTTTTACTATAGTATTTCTCCATGGTTTTTGAGTTTGTTTTTTGTTTTGTCATATGTGGGTTTTTTCCCACTTAATAGTGTGGTTTGCTATGTTGTATGTTTTTTGCAGTTTACTACTATCCTAGCACACCCATATATGCCATTGGCAATAAGACACTATTTTTGGGCAACTGAAATAAGCAGTAAATAAAATATTTGATCTAAATATTTTATAGAAAGTTCCAGTGAAATTGTGAATAAATGATTTTTCAATATAAAAATTTTCAACATACTACATTTTAAGTAAAAATAAATGAAGTGATTCATGTTGGCATCCTAAATTAAATGCTTCAATAACAATTTGAGGTTTCCTACCTGTTTTTTTTATTATTATTTTATAAAAGAGAAGTAGTTTAATTTTAAATGTATGCTGTACACATAGAAATGTGTACAAATAAGATATATGCACCCTTATATAAAAGTGTATAGGTATGTATTTAATCTGATGGGTGCTTTTTAAGGCACCCAATTAAAACTTTAAATTCCTATTTGAAAATGCCCTCTTTATGTCATTTTTGAGAGAACCTTCTGGCCAGTTCCACACTAGAGGGCTCTAAAGTTGCCTCAGACCCTGACCACAGTATAGAGTGGAAGTATCGGAAGGAATTGAGTGTTCCTTGCTTGGTGACTCCTGCAAGCATATTTGTCTTTTCCATTGCAAACTTTCCAAGGGAAAAATAGCACAAGTAGACACTTAATAGGCCAGAGGAGAACATCCAACGTACCAGTTATTATACTCCTGTTATGTCTGCATTTATTACAGGGACAATCAAACTGTAGTAAGTGCAGTAACCTTCATAGGTAATACAATTTCAGTGTGTTCAGAGATGGACCGTTTTCCTGTCTGTCTTCAATTTATCATATATTCTGTCTCAGTTATATCTTTTAACTTAATATAATTTCATTTTAGTTTCCTCTTACTTACTGTTTTCAGGACTTGGTTTTGTCTTTTCCCCTTCATTCCCAGGTCAACAAGGATTAATTAAATGCAAACGTTGTGCTCATGTAAGTGCTCCTGACCCATATGCTGAAGTGTGCTACGGAATACGAGGGAAAAACTCAGGGCAGTCATGGGATTTCCAAGGTTTTTTTACCCTGTATGTGGCAAGCAGCTGTAGCTTGTTCATAAAATATGGTAAGGGAGAAAAATGTAAAAGGCAGTGATTTGCAAGAGGCTTCATGCTGCATCCCTTTGGAAAGCAGAAATGTATATCTCTCCTACTTACTTGCATCTCCTGCACTACTCTGAACTGCAGGGAGGGAGAGGCGTGCTTCTAAATCAAAATCATGGCTCTAGTAAGTTTTCAATGCTCAGCTCATTCCAAAGATCAAAAGCTAGAAAGTTTGGAGAGGGTAGGGCAGTTGCAATATTAGTTAAACATGACAAATGCATTATTTATTTTTTCAACCTAGGTTTTTTTCTTTACAAAGCATAGCATAATAAAAAGTTGATTTCTAACATCAGAAACATTAAGAAAAAAAAAAAAAGACTATACTACCAGGCCTTAGTGAAACACACCGATTATCTCTAAATTTGTTTTTGTTTTACAGAAATGAGTAGATTTATCAAATAACCAGTGGGAATACATGATTAAAAAAAAAAATCCTTATAAGAGATCTTTAAGGCTTAACTTTTTTTTTTTGGGGGGGGGGTGTGTGTGTGATTGATGTTGTAATCTAAAAAGCATTTGAAAACCATTTGCTTTAATAAAATATCTGAAGATTTTTGAAAGGAAAATATTGTTAACACATCTATAATCTTATTAGTCTAGTTTGTAGCAGTTGCTAGTACACATATTAGCTCATGACATTCATTTTAGTGCATTCACAAGATGCTTAGATAAAATGATTCTGGCGTGACAAATTGTTACTTCTGTCTACTTGATAACTTCATTTTCTGAAGTCATGAATGAAGGAAAACATATTTTACATGTTGTTATTTTAAGTTTTTGATGTGTGAAAAGGTCTTTCGCCCCCCCTCTTTTAACATTATTTCAGTAAGTCTTGATCTCTGTCATCACTCCTGGCTTTTTAACATCTCAGAGATTAACATCTCATAATTATGTATAATGATTATTTATGTATTTATTAGAGAGATACATGTGAGCTCAATTCAGTAGGAATGTTTATATACATGTGGGTTGCATGTATTTAATCAAATTGTATATCATGCTTGCTCCACTCCCTCTGATCACTGCACCCTTGTTTAGTTGGGTGACTATTGCATATTTTATATATGGCCTAAAATCATGTGTGCAGTTATCCAAATGTATTTTAGATGCCTTTGAATTTTGAAAAACACCCACACAAATCCCCACTCTTCCCCCCAAACTCCTTTTAAAAAACTGAACTTTTCCACCAAAGGAAATAAAGACACAGACTAATAAAATATCCCCGTGATTGTGTTGTATACAGAATTGAATTGTCAATAGATTCTCAAGCCAGTGTTCTATACAGGTCATGCTCTCAGAGTAACAAGTCTTATCTTCAGTAGGTTTGCAAGTGATTTATATGGAAATGCAATTTTTGCCATAGTAAAAAAGGTGTCATACAAAGCCTTTGAAGCAGAGGTATACATAGCGTAATAGTGTGTCAAAGCATGTCTTAAAAACATGCAAAACAGTGAAAACCTAGAGGAAGGGAAAACCACGTCAGCCGCCTTTATATAGTTTAGTATAAGAATTGGCGAAAATGATTGCCTAAGATGTTAGGGATCCAAACAGTTCTTCTGGTTGCCATTCTGCCATGAATAAATGATTGGAGAAAGCATCCTTTAAAAAAAAAAAATGTCTTGCATTACGATTATAATTCTTCCCAACATATACATATGGTAGCAATGTATTTGTTGGAGGGAATAGTTATAGTATTTTAAAACTTGCTGAACTCTATTTGAGAAATAGTTGATGCTAAACAAGATTAATGTTTTGTTTGTGTTTATGAAGTGCTGAGTTAATGTCTGCTTTGAGTAACAACATGTACGTATTAACAACTTCTCTGGGTTAGAACAAAGATACATCTAGTCCAGTATCTTTGCTCTAAGAATACTTGGGGAAGATAACAGAAGAAGAAAAACACATAAGATTTCTCTAATATACTTTCTCTTCTGTCTCAGAGACTGCTTGTCTTTAATAGGTCTTGATAAGATGCCTTACTCATAAATTTGATTGCTTTTTGTACCCATGTGAAAATAGTGTCTACAACATTCTGTTTCAGAGACTTTCACAATTTAATGACATCTGGATAGAATACGTATCTTTTTTTCTTCATTGTGCACACCTTTTTAGTTTATTTCATGTATGATAAGGAACCATGAACAACTGAATTGTTCCTTTTTTCTATTTTCTTTTTTTTTTTTTAGGCTCCTGACATATCTTTGTTCTCAAGCCTCCCACATTCTTGCATTCTTGTGTTTCTTTGTTCTTTTTCAAATTGTACTGCAAGGTTTTTACAGAGGAAGGGACAAAAAGCAAACGGTCAAGTTGGTCATGCAACATGTTTTTATACAGTGACATAATGTTGTTTTTATGTTTGGATACCAGTCTTTGCCTTATAATTCCTTTTATTGTCATATTTCAGGACTGAGTGGATGTTTTCATTAAACTGCAAATTATACTCTGAAGGTCTCTTATCTAAGCAATAATAACTAGTTCAGAGCCCATCACTGTGTGAACAAGTTTGGGCACTTTTTTTTTTCTCTTCCTGCAGTTCTTTGAATACTGAATTAAAGATGGTGAATTTGGCATGCCAGGATTGTAAGGTCTTTAAGCCAATTAGCTTTTATCTTTGCTGCCTAAGCTACTTGATTAGTTGTCCAAAAATTCTCTCTCAGCCAATTTTGATACTTCACTTTGTTACCCCTTCTCCTGAATGATGTTGAACCACATGAGTTCCAGTGGAGGTCCAGGTGGAATTCCACTAGTGACTTTTCTTCCTAAGAGACCTGTTAGCAGACTACTTTCAGTGGAGAATGGAAGATCATCAGTTCCCAGGCCATGACAAGATCTGATGAACATTGTTTGTGAAGGGGTACATCAGAAGGTACTGTGTAGAACAGTAGTATACAAAACCAAAGTGGTAAGAACTGTAGCTTAATCTAGTTGGTCTTTAATTTGGTTTTTAACCTCCATGCTGATCTTAGATACATAACCCATTGTCTGCTTTGACCTTGGGGAGGTATACCAGGTACACAAAGTCAAGGGAGGAATACTCAGAGGCCTGCTTGTTCTTGGAATGTGCTACTGTGCTCAACACGAAGTCACGGTCCTTTGCACTGACATCTACTCTTAAAATGAGTAAAACTCTACTTGGGAAGTAACAGAAGTTAGAAGCCTTTGTACAGTCAGGTAACAGAGCCTACCTTGTCTTCCTTTCTTGTGTCTTGTGTCCTTCTTTTTCCCTCTAAATTTAAACAGTCACATAAGCCAGTTGATAGCTTTTTCAGAACCTCTTTCATCCTAAAACTGCTCCCATCTGTGCTTATTTCTATGTTAAAGATTTCTATGAGAAGCTGCTTCATAACTCTAGTCTTCAGATTGCAGGGAACTGTCAAGTAACAGTTGCATGGCCCTCCTCTTTTTGAGTGGAAATATAGTAGCACTGCTATGCTTCAGGCTTTCTAACTGCCTTTGCAGTTCAGGTAATTTAATCCTGCACTACTCTTTTAGAATATTGTCCTGTCATTTTCCTGACAGAACTGGAGGAGAAGATAGTTTTTTCAAAGTTGGGTTATTACAGAACTCAGGATAAGTCCAGCGATCTTAGATGTTTAGGAATTTTATTACCATTCTGGGAAAGAAGCTTTGAAATTTGAAATGAAGCTACACAGTAAATAAAATTGGCAAATTATTATATTTTTAAACTGAAATCTTTGTACATAAAACTGTGAGTTACCAGGGCTGTCAGCTGTCCTCTTAAAATTCCCATTTCGTTATTGATTAGTTCCAAAAATACTTCATAGATTGAACCACTGCATTTTAAGTGTTTCATTTGAGGTAACTGCAAGTGTTCAGTATTGATGTTCAGCATCTGTATTTGCAATAAATAGAAGGAGCATTAAATCTGGATTTATACTAGTAAAATTACTTGAAAATATTTATGCTAACTCTTAGCATTTAAATAAAATGTTTTTGCTTGAACTAGTCATGTGCAAACACAATGAACATGCAGAAATCGATTTTTTGCATAAATTCCTTTGTTTAGAAAAATTCAACATATTCTACAATAAATAAGGTCAAAACCAATTATCACTATTAATTTAATAAATTAGCACTTCCATGTTATCTGGTCAGGAAAGCTGTATTTAATACCTAATTTCCTGTGAAATTCGTTTTCTAGAGGAAAACAAAAAAGGTTATAAGGAGTAATGGACTAGTATGCCTTTTTAATTATGGATTATTCTTGATGCATGTTACTCTACTGGCCATACTCACCCAAATGCTGTTTATTAGTTTATTGCAAGATATGTAGTTCTCAATATACAGTACAAGCATAGCTCGTAGCAAAATTTGGTTCTAGAGCTATTTTTGAATACTATAGTGCTATGATTTTTCAATTTGTTCATCATAACTGCATTACAAGAAGGTGGTCTAGATTTACAGATGTTCTGAGGTTCAAATTAACTGCTCGGTTGTAAATCTGAAAAACTGAATAAGGAAGCATTCTCTGATCACATTTACCTTAATATACCAAACTTCTACAATGATAGAATTTATGTATTTGAACCAAGTTTTTGCAGGCCACTGGAAAGAGGACATTTGATAATAGTTGAGGTGTTTTGTCCTCTGCTTCCCAGTGATTTAACAGATCCTGTAGAAATAAGGAGCTGCAAAAATTCATTGCATCTCGGACAATATATCAGTAGAAGCACCTAATATTTATGCTGCAGGCTACAGGTTGATTAAAAATAGCTGAGTTAGCTTTAAACTAACTGTTTTAGATAAAAGTAGGTTCTGGACAGTGCAACATGTTAATTGCATGATCTAATGCAGAGCAATTTGCAGCAGAAAGGCTTCTCCTAGCGAAGCAAGACGTTTTGGATAGTTTTATACTCCACAGTGGACCCCTTTGACCATCTGACTACTAAGTTTTTCTGAGATTGTGTGTTACTCAGTTGAGACTGCCATTAGTGACAGTTGATTTAATTGAGTGTAACTAGAAGGTGGGTAAGTGAGAGCACTGGTGGCAGGACTTGCTGGACACAAAACACACAAGAAGGCAGTTTAATACAATGATGGATAGAGAGCGAAAGAAATTTGCTAAGCAAGAAGATCCAGAAGAGCCTATAATTTGCAAACATTCCCTCAGAACCTAAAATTGAAAGCCATGATCCTTGGTCTTTTCTCTTGGCTGCCACCAAACAGTTGTGGGGTCCACTGCAGGAATAGTGGATGATGCTGGTAGAAAGATGAGAAGCTATGGCAGCTCTTGTGTCTACGGTTTCTTGGATCAATTTGGAGTTTTATACATTCTGAAGGCCTAAATCCATGTAAGCTGGGCTTTCAGTAGTTACAGATGGTGGGATTTTTATCGTCATCCTTTTAGTATAATGTATAATTACAGACTTTTAATTAGGATATTAAAAAAAATAATGTATCATCTTGAGTTTTTGTTACTGCATTTTGAAGCAAATTTTAATTATGTATTTGCACATATGCCTTGGTGTTCTTGTCTTATTTGATAAAGAGAATGGAGAATGAATTAGAAGTATAGCGTAAAACTAACTTTTGTCTGTTAAGGCCTCTGCCTCTTTTATTATTGAAGCTGAAGCTGTTTAGTGAACAAGGAAGATAATTACTATGAGAAAAAGAGAAAGCTGACGGTAAACCAATGTAGTTTCAAGTGGCAAAGTTGCCTTTGCTTTTGCATCAAAGCTCCTCACTAACATAATGCATCAGAGTAACAGTTCGTCCAGTCGGGCTGAATTGTTTAACTGGACATGACTGCATGTTCCTCACATTCAGGATATTAAGTTTGAGACAAGGAGGCATTTGCAGAGGTTCTGAGTGCTCTTACATGAAGTTGAAATTAACTGAAACTGCACTTTGAACAAATGAAATGGTATCCAAGTAAAGAAGAGTATCATGTTCGAAACCGAGGCCTCTTGAACACTTCGGACAGTTTAACCTTTCTTTGCTTCATTCCATGAGTGAACTATATGCTGTTAATGTTACTGCTCCCTAGACTCACACTGAAACATGAAGGCATGCTGGCAGGGTTTGTAAAACACTTAGCTGTCCCTTCAAAGCTCTCGATGAAGACTTGAGGGATACAGTTAAAAGCTTTTCAGAAATCCAGCTAGGCTACGTGAACTGGATCACCTTTGCCTGTCACAACCGTTACCACTGCCATTTGTAATTCAGATCTGTCACAGACTCCTTTATAGCTGGGCTTATCAATTCACAGAGCATGTCAGAGGGGAATTCTGACAGGCATTTGGCCAGACGCCTTTAGTCATGTTCAACTTGTGGTCTAGCTGGATCCTTGTCTGCAAAGCTGACTTCCACTAAACTGAACCTCTGTATTGTTTCTTGGGCTTACTCTGTCTCTGCAAGACTTTTCATTTGTCTTGGTAGAATTTCTTAGTTTGTCAGCCTCTTTCCTCCTGCTTATGAAGATCTCTCTGAAGGGCAGTCTTGTAGAAGCCTGATTCCCGATCCTGTGAATTTTGTGCTGGCTACAAGATTTCTGAGAGTGTGTTTGTCCTGTCATCCCAATCACCGGTGAAGATGTTAAAATGGTATCAGCCCAGTACTGAGACCGCTTGCAGTGAGCTGACCCTTAGTCTGTGAAATGCTGACCACGGCCCTTTGACCTGAAGGTGCAGTGAGCTGCCTGGGGTCCACTCTGCTCTCCACACCTCCCCAGCTGGGGCCCGGCTGTGCCCTGAGTGACTACATAAAAGCCTGGCTAAAGCAAATGACATTCACTGCTGTTCCATTAACCGTATGGCTCATTTCATAGCAGAAGCCAGTTTAGACTTAAATTTCATGCGTATACTCTAACTGCTAAACGTTCCCCCTACACAGTTCAGTAAATACAGCTTTTTCAACTTTACTAGGAAGTCTTCTGCTGTTAACGTTGCCTATGTCTGTCTTTGCAGCCTGCAATTTTGTTGATATTGGACTTTTTAAAAAATTATATAAAATTATCATTCACAGTCTGAGTTCCAGCTGGGACAGTTAATTTTCTTCCTAGTAGCAGGTGCAGTTCTGTGTTTTGGTTTTAGCATGACAGTAATGTTGGTAACTGATGTGTTGTTGCTAAGTAGTGCTTACCCTAAGTCAAGGACTTTTCAGTTCCCTATGCCCTGCCAGTGAGCAGGTACACAAGAAGCCAGGGGCGGGGGAGCACAGCCAGGACAGTTGACCCCAACCAGCCAAAGGGATGTTCCATACCGTAGAATCACACTCCGTATATAAACTGTGGAGAGTTATTCAGGAGCTGCTGATTGCTGCTAGGGAACTGGCTGGGCATCGGTCAGTGGGTGGTGAGCAATTGTACTGTGCATCACTTGTTTTTCTTGGGTTTTATTCCTCTCTCTTTTTATTTTACATTACATTTTTTTTTTGTAAAAAAATTTGTAATTGTAATGTAAAATAAATATAAAAACATTACCTTTTCATTACAATTATTATTACATTTTATTTCAATTATTCAATTGTTCTTATCTCAATGCATGGGTTTTATTTTTTCCAGATCTTCCTCCCCATCCTAGGGGGGGACTGGTGAGGGGGGAGAGTGAGCAAGCAGTTGCATGGCACTTAGTTGCTGTCTGGGGTTAAACCTCAACATTCACTCATTACCAGTCTCTGTATTTGAATTTGCCATCGTCACAGGGGTGTATAATTTGAAAGTTCAAAAAATTACCATGTAGATCATTTTTGTCATATAACACCACTCATGAATACTTATGCATGCCACTGTTTCCATGGAAAACATTATTTTCAACTTAATGGCATTCCATTTGCATCATTCCTGATTTCTGGTGCTGGGTGAACGTTGTGCGGTGATGTGCTAAACATTTACAATTGGTCTTATCATGAATCATGATTGACTTTATTCCTCATTAGATTTCCTGTGAGGATTTAGAAGATGTAGCGTATAATCCTTCTATATGTTTGTTCATACTTATGAGTCTTTTTTGCGTTCTTCAAATTGAAGTCTTTGAAAGTAGTCGGTCATCACGGTTAATTAATTGTATGCATCTTTAGATATTTTAGATGCTTTAAAGGAAACTACTATCAGTGGTTAAGGCAATGAATACACCTGATCATTAAAATGTCAGTGTGAGAAGGTGTCCTTTAGTGTTGCATTAAACCTGAAGGGTGGGGGTGTTTGTTTTATGCTTGACTTTTTTCAACATAATTTTGTCAACATCTGGTGGCATTACCTGATTTGCTAAATCAGCAATCTTAACCCAGTTATTATGGGATACTCTTCTTATTGAAAGGAATTCAACCTTTTAACTCTATTGTTGTTTATCTAGAACTATATTTACAACAGGAAATTCAGTTATATCCCATTCATGTAGAATATAAGGTCAAAGTTATGACTGAGACATTGGTGAAAGTTAGGAAAAGAAATCTGTTATCGGTAGTTTATGCTTGCTAATCAACAGCTTTCACAACAGCTGGAAATTTTTAGGGTTCTGCAAATCAAAAGCTGTTGAAAATATCCAAGGTAGAAATTGAATATCGTCTGTTAGGCAAAATTGGCTTTAATACAAGGTCTTCTCTCCATTACTTGTTTTCCTTACCAGCCCTAGAATTACATCAAAAGTGAGACTTACTAGGGATAGACAAACTGATTTTAAAGTGACTCAGTTTTGGCACAATTTTAGTTTTAATTTCACTGCCCATATAGCTTACGGAGAATATATGGTCTCTCGTCTGCCAGATAAGTGACAAGAAACCTAAGGAAGACCTCTCTCCCAGAATGATAGGGGGTAAGAAAACTGATGCAAAAGGTGACCTCCTGTGAAGCTGAAAGAAAGAGGACTCCAAGGACGTGTACAAGCTAGGATGAATTTCTTAGCAGAGAGCAAACAGATATATTTAGGATGGGAGTTGGGTAATAGATGAAACAAAACTGATGTTCTGGTGTAAGCAGCCCAGGAAAGTGAGTGGGATTGGCTGAAGGAAAGCAAATAAGCTGATACTTGGACTGAGTCAAGGTAGAGCTTACAATTTATAATAAGTAATACGTTATAGGTTGGGAGGGCAGACTCATGATGGTTGATAAGGAAAATCTTGTGAAAAGCTTTCCATTTCTGCTTTAAAGCAAATTCTAATGGAACTTTTTAAATTTTATATTTGCAACTCAAGGTGGGTTTATTAGTTAGACTAGTCATACTCACCCTAGACAATCATTTCTTTTATTTATATTTTATAGTGAAGTTGTTCACAAATGGATTTTCTATTTGCGTGTGCGTCGACAGACATGTCCCAAAACTTCATCCTTTGACTTTGTGCTTATATAATTGGAATAAATTAGCAGTTACCATAAAAACTACTATTATTTTTCTCTGTCAGCATCTCTTTAGTCTTTGAAGATTTCAGTTTTACAGTTTTAAACTATGTTATGCAAAAAAAATTCCTTAGATATGAATAACTTAGGAGCAGTGTTTGTTTTTAATTTAGTGGTCATTCATAATTGTTACATAATCCTAGACATTTGAGATTTCAAGCTTTTTTCTTTAAGAAAAAAAGTTATAAAGTGTTAGTTTTGGTTTGGGATTTTGGTGGATTTTTTCTTTTTTCCTTTAACATCATATTGTTTTACAAATGTGAAGACAGGACTTTGTTTTCTTTCGTCCTCATAGGGAAGCTACCTCTTCCATTCCAAGTTACGGAATCCCTCAGTTTAAGACAGTGGAATTGTTGAGTTGTTCAGCTAACAGGCCAGCTAATGCTGGTCTATATTCCTATTCTTGCCAGGTAATTTACTGCTTTAACTCGTTATTTTAGTGTCACAGTCATAAACTGCCTCTGGCTCACGCAGTACTGTATCGCTCAGTGCCAAGGCAGAATTCGGGGGATTACTGTGGTGTGCTTCCCAGCGTTTCCTTCCCGGGGCATTTGGCACTGGCCATTCAGTTAAGAATACTTCTGCTCTGACCTTGTGGATTTTTTGGTAAGTGTTTAGGGCGGCTTTAAGATACAGCTGCGTTCCTGTGACAGATCACAGACTGTGTCTGTAGAGCTATGGAGGATTCTGCTTGTTGTTGTAAATTCAGACTACAATTGGAGTTTAGACTGCAAAGGTTAATTTTTGGGGTATTTTCCCTGTCATGTCTGTGTGTCCCCCATTCCACCCTGCCCCCTTCCCTTATATCATTTATCTTTAACCATACTTAGCAAAAAGCATTACCAAGAAGCACTTTTCCAGACTGGGCATTTTATCAACTGTCACTCAGTAGGATTCTTTTATATTTTAGGAGCTAATAAGAAAAGCTGTATCTTCCTGTATCTGGAGCCTGATGAGATGGCCAAGCTTCATAAGCCCAGATCCTTAGGGATTCTCAAGAAAAAAGTTATTTGAAGTGGGGAGAAGTGAGACTAGGCTTACATTTCTAAAAAATTTGTGAATACTTGATTTTAAATCTGCATCTGCAATATGCATTGGCTTATTCTATGCATGACTGAGAAAATAAACTGTAAAACTGCACAGTCTTGGATGGGATGCTGTGAAAATTTGTATTAAGCTATGGAAGTGTTCTATAGATGTTGGGATTTGACACTGCAGATAGCTGAATACCATTCCAGGTCTTGGCAAAAAGTTATACAGGAAGATCAGAAAAGAGTGATCTGAAGAGTTGTTTCTAGATTCTTTGGTGTATAGAAGTCTAAAAGCCACGGGGACCCAGTGTCTGGGTCCATAGCGGGACTTCAGCAGACGACCTCTACAAGATGCACGTGGAGAGACATAATCACACTTATTGTTACGTATTTGATACACAAATGGAAGGCTCTAAGTAGTGATTTATGCTGGCTAATGTATCAGTGAACTGTGTTTTGAAAACAGCCTTTTTTCTCATCTTGGAACAAATTTAAAGGTTAGTAGCAATAGAAAAGATCTGTTTAATATTAAATTATTGGATATACTC